>NW_020447297.1:852551-1328180 GCF_003343035.1 Apteryx rowi | reverse complement strand
GCTTTTTCTACTTGAGCATATCTTTTAAGTAAGCCATTGGCCCTTTCCACCATCCCGTTTGCTTGGGGATAGTAGGGGGTGTGGAATGTCCAACTAATCCCTTCYTGTGTCGCCCAGTACGCGGGCTGTAAAGTGATCCCGGATCGTGCAGCAGATGCTAAAGGGTATTGTTTAACATYAGTTATCTYACTAGGCGGCAGYRCGGGGGAGGTTTGCAAAAGCTTGATGTTAGCTGTTCCAAAGCTCCACCGGGTACCGTTTGGGAGTATCCAGTTTCTTCCTCGTAGAACATCAAACCCTAAAATGTTGTCATTTCCCTTTGGGTTTATTACTACCTCAAATTTGGTAAGACGTTTGTCTCCCGGGAGCCAGGCACAAAGTTTTGCCAAAGGACAAGATTCAGCAATTCCTGTAACTCCCTTTATAAAAACTGATCGTCTAGATGGTTTGATATTTAACTTATTGGCTGTCTGTTTGTCCAAAACACTTATCTGTGCACCAGTATCAATTAACTTCAGTCCTGTTAACTCTTCACTCGCCCGTCAACTTCTTTACTCTGGACTGGCAGATAAGAATTTGCTTCAGTAGAAGAGTAGCCTCATCCAGGTCTTCAAGGATGGTGTCAGAAATTCAGTGAAAAAAACATAAAGTGCTTGACTGATTACAGTAGAGGTCAATCAGGCATTTACTTTCTGAAGAGTTAGAGAGTTATTAACCCAGGGGTTGTTTTATATCCACACTACTGCACTTTACTGCTTTGCTTCTAATTTAATTGCCAGCATTTCTCTCAACTTGTTTGTTCTCTAGCCTGTGTCTAACAAGTTGCGCAGCTCAGTAGGAGCAGCTTTGTAGAGCAAAATAATTAGTGTTAAGGAGCCAGTGTCCATACTATGTTTGTTTCAGGAGGTTTTACTTTGAACGAGCATGAGCCATTAGACATTGGAGTTCTAGATGCTCTTCTGAAGTGCATCTTCCAGTTAATTTTCATCCAAAAGGAACTGGTTGATATTCTCTGAGATTGCTCCATGATGTGAATTACAGCAGGGGAGAACTGGGAGATTCATTTCAGAAATCCACTCCTAATCCAAACTAAAATGACAGTTTGGATGCAGCCAGCTAACATCTGTCAGTTTTCAAAATGAAATTGTCATCCCCAATTGGTTCTGGACAGTATTCAGATCCACATGATACAAGATTGTCATGCCCAACCTGGCACCAAAAAGTGCAACTCACAATTTTCTGCTATCCAACAGAAGATAAATTCAGTCAGAAAACAGGTAGAGGGCATTAGTCTTCCTCTACTACAGTTTTGACATCATGCAGAAAACGAAATCAAAGAGTGACAATGAGAGTACTATCACTATTTTATCTGTGACTGGAAACTGGTATAGAATTAAAGTTCTCAACCTATTATGGTTGAGTATCTCAACTCAAGGAAATCAGCACACCTTCCAAATGAAGACCAGAATTTTATCATGTGCAGTTTTGCAAAACTATTGCTTTTTCGTGACCAAATTTTGGGGACTTTTCTTTTTTCCTTTTAATTGTTATGGTGTAATAATTATAGTTCATCAGACATTTTCCACAGTGTTAGAAGCACAAAGCCTGGCTGCTTGTATCCATGTAAATGGTACACTTCATTTATAAAACTATATTTATAAAATGTGTTCTGCCCATATAAAAAGAGAACTGGCCTCACCCAATTACCAACAGTCCTTCCAAGAGCTAATATGGCCCAGACAAGTTTCCCTCGAGCACTTCCCTCCAGAGTGATAGCACAGCCTGATCAACATTTTTAACTATCCCTCTTCTTTCTATAGATCAATGAGCTTGACTTGGGATCCCCAGTCTTGTGTCATCCAACAGCCAGGAGTACAAGGTACCCAGTGATCTGGAATGCCTGGATGCCCACTGGTGGCCTCTCTCATTATTGCAGCTACGTCAAAGCAGGCCAGAGTGACACACAGTAGACTCAGATACTCAGCACCTAGATAGTTCAGGAAGACAGGCTTTTTCCCCAGCCTCCCTGCAATTCTGTCTGCAGAACTAGAAACTTTTTTTCCTCTGGACATGAGGTTCAACTGCTCAGCAAAAGGAAGTCCCTCTATGCTGATGGAGGCCCAAACGTTGCTCACATCTCCCCATGCTCCCCAAACTCTCTGGATTGCAGGCACAGCCTCCTGTTCTGAGTCTGTAATCCCCCACAGCAGTTATCATGCCTACAGAGCTGCTCTCATGGCTACTCAAAAAGATGTACCACTCCTTTGGGGTGCTGGCCTTTGAAGGTGCCTCTCCTTGACTTCAGAATTGCTGAAGGTCTTTCCTGCTTTTAAAGACCCTCAGGATTACTCTCCTGCTACTTATTTATCCTTCCAGCACAGGGAGAAATAAACTTAGTTTCTCCTCTCCTACAAACCTCACAAGCTTCCGCACCAGCTTTGTCTCACCAGTTCTGGACTTCCAGGCATTTTAAGCAACCTAAGAGTTGTCAAAAATGCTGCTTATTCTGAGTCACCAACGACCAGGAGACAAGGGCAAGGGGAACTGCCCAGAGGAAGCCAATGAGTCAGCTCAAAAGGCATTTATTTCACATTTCTTTTCTTTTTTTTTTTGAAACATTTCAGGGCATATGGAGAGTCTTATTGCAAGGATGTGGATACTGGCTAAAATGTGAAAAGGATAGCCAATTCACCTGTGCCTATCATGAGAAAGTCACACTAACTGAATATTGCAGCCTCCAGCCTGGATAGTAAATAAATTTTAGGTAAAGAGGGTACTGGGAGAGTTTGCTGGAAAAGGGAGAGCCTTGGTCAGGAAGTCAACCTTCTCTAGAAAGGACTCTATACCTGTTCAACACCATTTTTCTTCTTGTAAAGGGCTTCTGTGGAAAGGGGCCCATCCAATGCAGAAGCAGTAGAAAAGCAAAGTCATGCTGGAGAAGCACAGCAGCAGACACAGACAGAGGGCATGACTGGCAGTAAGCGTAATAAACAGGAGCACCTGGTGACAAACCTATCCAATGGGACTGAGAGGTACGAACGGTGATTTGCAAGAGCAGTTGACAACAGATAACACAGTCATCAAATTCATCAGTGACAGCTGAAAATCTCCTAAACAGTAGCAGTATAGATATTAGAAGTTGAAATGAGTTGTAAAATCACAGAAACAAACCATTGCTGTCTTGTGACTTGAACAATATCTGAACCCAAACGCATTTGTTGCATGTGTTTGACCCAAACATATACCAAGCCATTCTCTATGCCCTACCTTTTCATCCAGAAAATGCTCTGTTGGGTCATTAAGCTCAGAGACCTACTTAAGAAACAATGTCTATGAAATATTCATATATCTCTTCTTCCTTGTTAGGATGTCTGTCCTTGAATTGAAAACTAATAAGCCTAAAACAAAACTCCTTTAATCCACCCTTTAAACTACTGTCACTTTTCCTCAGTTGCTTTGGACAGCATCTTCTTTGCATCTCAAATATGGCTTCTTCTTCACTTCCAACCTGTTTTAGTTTTGCTGACTTTTTCTGCATAGAATCTCTTCCATTTTTGTATTAATTTGCACAAAACAAAAGCTCTTATTCAACTTCGTATCTTCTTGCATCTCAGTTACTGCAAAAGCCTTCTCCCTAGCTAGACCAAACCTTGCTTTGCTCCCAGTGATCAGAAATGCTGCTACTTTCTTTCTCTTGGCCTACTACATTATCCAGACTTATGTCATCATATCATTTTGCTGCTGGTTCCTTCTCATTCCTTCAAATACCAGTTATTTGTCTTGTCTACCTCCTTCAGCACCAAGAGATAGAGGAAATGGTGGAGCAGGCAAGAATAGTTCAAGTGTGAAGCGAAGTGTAGAGGTTGGTGGAAATAAGGTCTTAAAAAAAAGGAAGAAAGAAAGAAAAACCTTAATTCATACCTCAGAGTCAGCTAAAACAAAATCCAGGGACTTGAGGTGTAGAAGCTCAGAAGAAACAGTGGTGCGATTCATTTCTCTGCTATAGGAGGAGGCTGCTCTCTTGGGATACAGTCTTCTGATTCTACACTTGCATCTGACTTCTCTGTAGCAAGATGGTCCTACATGAGCATCCTCCATGTGGTTATGCTTAATGGACTTGTTAAATGGTTGAGTATCAGCTGGCACCTTGATTTGACCAAGAGGATGTTCCATTCCAGTTCTAATTTCCAAGACACTCTTGCATTCCCATTGCCTGGGATAGTCCCGTTGTCCTCTTGCTCAAATAAGTACCCTGGCTATTCTGGCTCTGTAGAAGTTGTTTGCAAACACCTGTAGATATAGTTCTTTTCCTTCCAATTCCTACTAAAAAATCCCACAACACTGATTTCAGGTAGCTGCTTTCAGCAGTCTTCCACATGTAATGACAACCTGTTATTTTCCTCACTTTCTTTGTGTCCATCACTCACCAGTGCCCATTCCCTATCCACTCTGAGGATAGGGAAGTTCTTTTCCAGTAACTTGGTAAGTTCTCTGGGCCATGCTTTTTTTTTTTTGGTTTTGCTTTGTTTTGTTTTGGACTTGCACAGCAGATTCAAAATCCATCCTAGGGATCTCAGGTGCTGTAATAATAGACAGTATTAATAAAAACCATGTATTACTGGTGTATGAATCAACCGGTACATATTCTCACAGTAATATTTTACATGCAAAGGGAAGCACTTAATGGAGTATAAAAGACATCCAGATTAACAGCCTCAAAAGCAAGATAATGCTTACATGGTATCCAAACCCATCATCTGTTTGACTTTGAGAAGTTCATCGTGTAACCATCAAGTCTTTCAGCAGACCCTACACTGTCCCTGGGAACACATTATAAATTTACTGCTCTGACAGACGATAGTGAAGATGAGGAAATGATCCAGAAAAGTGGCATTGATTTTGAAGAGCAGAGGAATTTGCCAGTCACTGCTTGTTGCTAAGCTGCAAAAAAAGCCTCCATCAGCTCTCAGCATGTCACTCACAAATATCAATGAGACATGGTATTTACAGCATTTGTGTAAGGCCAGGAGAATGATTTAGACTGTACCCTCCACTCAGAGCAATTTGGATGAGACCTTAAATACCAAGATCCTCTTTGCTTGGTTTCACAAAATAAGCTGTGTGATCTTTTTCTTTGGGTAATTTGTGCTTTTCATCTGTAGACTGCAACCCATTTATACAAATGCAGGAAAGACATTTTACAGAAAGGGGAAACTATAGGACTTGAATGAGTCTGCAAAACACACTGCAAGCAGATGTTTTTCAGAACTTGCTCTTACAAACGACATGTCCTTTAGAGGATTAAATCTCAACTCCCAGCCTGGAATTTGTTAACAAGAGTTGAACACTAAGACACAGCCAGCATGGCAAGCTTGTGCAGGGAGACAGACTAAATGTTCTACTTTTTTCCCCCTCTTTGCTCTAAATATTATGCATTCATAACAAAATCCATCAGTCTTCTCCCCACGCTTTGCATGCCCCTAGAAAATCCAGTGATAGATACACTCACCAAAAAGTCCAACGCAGAAATTTCCCCTGGCTTCACATCCGGGGGAAGTAAGGAGCTGGCAGCTTAGCCAACACCAATCTTTTAACCCTTTCACAAAAGCCTCGCTGGATAACACATGAGCGCAGAGGAAGAGGTGTCAGATGAAGTATTTCCCAGCTCCTGTAGAGGCCATTTCTTTACGCAGCTCTGCAGACAATGCCTGAGGCCAATTAGAAATTTACTGGTAAATAAGCGTGTAAATCCACAGGTAGCAGCTGTTTCCTTTGAGACACACCAGCTCCAGACCCCACGCAAACACAGTGCTGTGTTATTACATATAATAAGTACTACGTGTCCCAGCTGATGGATTACAGAAGCAGTTTAAAGCATTAAGCTCAGAGCATTGAAATAAAGGCTTCCCTGCACACCTTTTTTGTTTCCCCTTCTTCAAACACCTAACTGGTGGGTTAATGCACTGCATTTTTTTCCACAGACTTCAAAACATTTTTAAAGTATTTAGAAAGTGGAAAACCAGGGTACAAAGCTGTCAAATGATTCATTCTACAACATGTCAGAGGCAGGGCAGACTATATGAGATGTCAAAGTATTATTCTAAGGTGCTCTCTCTACTGGTCAAGAACCCTTTCCTTTCTCCTTTTTTTTTTAAGGTCTCATTTTCCTACTTTGCTGCCAATGTTGCCATATTTAGGGACACTGACAGTTAAAAATACCCATCTCTCAGACCTGATAATAATAACTTTGTGTCTAAATGCCCCTTTTAACAGATAGGAGTCTGCACTCTATGCTAAGGGTCAGTTTTTAAAGCAATAAGAAGGAGGAGAGGCTTTACACGAACACTGACTCACACAAACTTTATAGAGACAATTTGATGTCCAGCGAGTCTAGATCTCCACTGCATCAGTGAATACACCATAAAGGGGAGGCAATAACTCCATAAGCAAAAATACAGCATTTCAGTTTTGCAAAAACAAGGAATTCAGGTTCTGAAGTGCAGAATTACATCAGAATGGAAGTTAAAAGATTTTTTTTTTCCTCACAAGAAGACAAAAACAAGCCACATAAACCAAAAGGATGATAGGCCCAGAGCAAATAGTATGCATTACCAACAGAGCTTTAAAATCCTCTCTCTTTCTTTTCCCCTAGACGCCCCTTGTGTCTGTGCAAAGCATTTTGCCATGCCTCTGAGCTGCAAGCACAAAGGGATGGCAAAGAGATGTACCGAGTGGTGGCCAGAAAGAAATGTCCCACCACCAATGCCTCCTTTCCTCCTCTGGACAAAGCTGGATGAAAGCTGCCTTTCTGGGTACTGTCAGAAATGCTCCCTCTTGTCTGTTCATGCAGCCTGTAGGACACCGGTGCAAGGGAGACAGAGCAGTAAGAAAAGCTGATGAATCAAGTCAGATCTATCAGTCAGGCTGAGGACCATCAGTAAAGGTTCTGTGGACTGAGAGAGGAAGGTCTTGTTTTGCTTGAAGCCAGGAGCAGAAGAGGAACTGAACTCTCACCCTTTGTTTTTACTGCTGTTTGGAAAGCCAGAAATGTCCACAGGTCAATAGAGTTAAAAGGAAAGAGGGTAAGAACCAGATGTTGTGATATTTTTAGATGCAATCATGGATCAGGCCACAGCGCTTAACGGCTCCTATCTAAAGCTAATTTTTGCAGGAACAGAACACACATTATGCATGTTTACTGGCTTTTTTACTGAGTCCTTTTCAGTGCAGAAAACAAGAGCATTTCTAAAACTGGTTTTGTTGGTTGGATTTCTTGGTTTAAATCCTCTTACTGAAGTTCACACAGAACTACATTCTTAATGCAGAATTATATAGGAAGATAAAAAAATCCTTAAAGGAAATTATTTAACTATACAGGGGAATGATTTCTCAGTTTTGTTCAGTGTTTGGTTTTATTTTTCGTAGTGATCACTACCAGATTATTTTCTCCTATTCACTCTGAATTTTTTAATTTTTTTTTTCCATGTAGGGAAAATATTTCTACTGCTACTTTTGCTTCCTTTCTTTGGGAGGAATGAGGCATAGAGGACATACTGTGTCCCTCATTTTATTCATGAGGAAGCACAGTACATCTACCTATAAGATCCGTTAGTAACTTCCTTGGAAACCCAGGCAGCACAGTGCAACATGGACTACAACAGAGCTGCATGGAGTGCAACAGAGGCACTAGGATCAGTTTTGTCCTTGAGGTTTATTTCCCACATACTCAATACCGTAACTTCCCAAGGAGATAGAAGATGAGGGAGCACACCTTGGCAGCAGTAAGTAGGACCAGATGCTTACAGCTCTGGGCATTACCTGCTTAAAAACTTGAAAGTTTGGAAGAGGAAAGGAAAGAAGAAGAGTGAAAGAAGAGTTTGTCCAGGAATGGAACCAGTTCTTGACAACCCTGGATACAGTGAATATTGTCATGCTGTATTACTTTCTGTAGAAGGCCTGATCCCTTGTCACGTCTTGAACCACTTAGAAATGTAATGTTTTATTAAGAACTTGCCTAGTTTATCCAGCTATCCTTTACTCAGTCTAGCAGCAAACACCCACGAGAACGACAGAAAAATAACCTTCAGCCTGGCTTTCTAGACCCCAGATGCTATTGATTCTTGTCTTTCAAGACCTCATATTTCCAGAAAATTATCAACATTTTTCAACTTGAAGTCTCACTGTTTTCTTTCTTTATTTTTTTCTCCTCATGATAGTTTAGTAAATTCCTCTTAAACACCAATCCAACAGAAGGAGGCTTGGTTTTTCATGACATGTGGGAGACCACACATTAATCCAACAAAGCCCTTCAGAAACTATTTGGGGAGCTGACTTGGGGAGCAGCTTCTGTCTGCAGGTGACAAACTGAATGGAAGTTAATGGCTATAAAATGTCAATCAGTRAACTATTGAAATCCCAACTTAATGAGCCAGGGTCCAATTTGAAATTAATAGAACTGTCAGCAGCTGGGACCACAATATTTTAATTATATCRTGGCCAAAGACATTGAAATTACAGAGCGTAACAAGATTCTGTCTTTTTAATGCCACTGTTTGTTTATTCATAAATGGACTTGCAAACTGGCAGATTTAAGATCTATCCTGGCCATAAAAAAGCCCAAAAGGAGGTAGTTGATAGAACAACTATTAAACTCCTTAATTTTAGGCACTTTGGTGCTTACATTAAAAAACTAAGCACACTGCATAGTCAAGGGAATGAGGTAGGCCTCTCCAAAGGCAAATGAATAGCATCTAGTTTAGGGATATTATCTCTATAGAATTTATGATGTGGGGTCATGTACTGCATGACAGTAACCCTAATCTATCCTTACCTTACAGCCCACTGCCACCAAAAGGGTCCATGCGCCCTCACTCCCTGTCTTCCTCTGAGCTGTATGATCTTGGTTCCTCCTTGGTACCAGCTTCATCACTGATCACACTCTCTGCTGTGCTGATTTATCTCATTAAAACTGGGGGAAAAAAAAAAATCCACTCTCATCCCAGAAGCAGTTTTATCATGATTCAGGGATTTAAATAGGCTCATGGATCAGTTGGACCAGAGGTAGCTTAAGGAAAGGGAGAAGGTAAGGTGGGAGTAGAGTTGGTGCAGCTGGGAGAGGAATTTCCCTGTTTTATTGGTACTGAGCTATTATGCCAACTACACCGTACTGTCTGAATGCCGAACAGATTTACTGGTGGTTGAGAGGACTTAAGAGCGCTCCAAAACCATTTATCATCAACCCATGCATCCTGTATCACCATGACAGTGACATAGTGCACAGCCCCCACCAACTTAGGTTAGAGCTGCTGTGAGTCACGGCTCTTCCTCTTCGTTGCAAAGCACCAGTCCAAGAGATATGAATACATGAAACACCATAACAGCCCCAAAGCTGCCCTAGGCGAGGTTAAAGATCATCTCATAAGTACATCAGTCAGGACTGTGGGGGCAAACAAAATGCTTGCTCCCGTAGCAGAGATTTTATATGTAGGTCATGTGCCACTGGGCACTTGTTCAAAAAACATGAGTGAATAWCAGAACCAGCCCCAAACAGGGAAGGTAACAGCGAAGGGCATGAAATCTGCATGCACGTGAGAAATTAATAATGCAAAGGATTCCCTAGCCCTGCATTTTCTGTGCTTTCAGGTTCCATGTTGGCTTTGACTATTAACATATGTATCTTCACTGTGCATCAGTGCTCCAAGGCGGCCTTCACAGACTATGTCATATGGCTCTCAAAAATGTTGTGACTGGAAAGATCTTTATTTTGGCAGGAAGGACCAGGGGAGGGGAGAGGATGCTGCTGAAAAGTGAAAGCCAAAGCCTTCTCCTGTCAATAAGCTAATTAACAATTGGCAAGGACATGCAAAATACTACAGTACTTTAATTTTAACAAGATGTTCTTCATTAACCAGGCTAATCAAACATGATCAACATCACAAGAGAAAGCACAGACTACCAAAGCGAAACAACAGCCTTCCATGACTTCCTTTTCTTTGTCAAGATGATGCAAATCGTCTGCTCCCTGGAACGATGCAGTCCCCTCTCCTTACTGTGTGTCAGACAGTGGGGAAGGTGATCATAGGAAAAAGAAGATTAAACCTGGGAGATAAAAAAAGCAAATGCCGCACTGACTTAGTGGAGAACTTAGAGTTAAGAAAGAGATATGTGTGAAAAGAAAAAAAAAAAAGAAAAAGATACGTCAGTGTGCACACAGCTTTGTAAAAGCAAAGAAATAAACACTTAACCATTTTGGATAATTCAAATAAGAAAAAAAAAAGGAGAAACTTTTTCATTTTAAGTTAAATGCAACATGCCATTTGGGATTCGAGCCATTTAAGATTTTGAAGTTCTTAAAAAAGTTAATAAATGTAACAAAGGACATGTTGGATCAAAACATTTTGATTCAAATATTTTTAATGTATTTTTAGTTTGCTCCATGATACTTGAGATTTGATAAAAACAATTATTTGAAACTGAGGTAAATTCCAGTTTTTGTCTACTTAAATGAGAGCTCAAGGCAAGAATTGATCGAGCCATAAATATGTGCAGGTCATGTCTTTTTACTAAGGAGACTGACCTTGTATAACCGCTAACTCACCGATGTTTTACAGTAGAAGGAATGCCTTAAAGGGAATTTATATTTAAAGATATCATGACAAGTCTACTGTAGTCAATGGAAAAATGATTACTACAGTATTCTCTGAAATCTCTGTGTACAGAGGTCTGAGAGGCAAATTGGTAACCAAAAGTGGATTTATCTCACCTAAGTTTTGCCCTCTGAAAGGTAAGATTCTGGTCTGAGTTAGTCCCTGGGTTGTCTATGTATTCACCAGAGAAAGACCAGGGTGATTTACCCAGCCAGGTTAAGACAGGTGTGTTAGGATATGAGCCTCCTTCTAAAAACACATCTAGCTCTACCTTATAGGGAGTCTAGATTGCCAGTTTAGATTAGTCATTTAATTTTTACGTAATCAAATCTAGGTGCCATGAATCTGGTCCTAAACTTTTCAATGTCCCGTGGACTTTATGGCAATCTCATTTACAGTGGTGTCACACCAGTGTAACTCTATAGACTTCAGAAGAATAACACATCACTTAGAATCTGAGAAAACTCAAAGGAAATTCCATCCTCTCCTCCCATTATTCTTTTCCTTTGTCATTCTCTCTTTTTCCTCCCATTCACTCTTTAGTCTGTTCCCATTCGAATCAAAGAATGGGCAAACAGAGCTTTGTACACCTGCTGAACGGAGACACCAGGATCTGATCTTCCAGTCATAAGGTAGCTCGCAGTCATAAGGTAGCTTGTGTTTAGATCTGAGCAGCCCAACACAACTAATATCCTATCCCCAGATATTTTTCCTGAAACCTTTCCAGATCAGTTCTGATGGTGCCCCATTTGCTTACTATTATTATCACAGGATCAACAGCTAATTCTGACCTCAGGTGGTCTCTATTCCAACCTCCTGCTCAAAGGAAGGCCAGCTATGAGGTCAGAACGAGTTTCTCAGGACTTTATGCAGTTTGGGGTTGAAAACCTCCAAGAATGGAGTCCTCAGAGCCTCTCTGGGCAGCCTTATCCACTGTTTGACTGTCCACATGGGAAACACGTTTCTCTTTACACCTAGTTGGAAACTTTCTTGCTTCAACTTATGTCTGTTGCCTCTCATCCTCCCACCAGCACTGCTATTATCATCCTTAATAATTAATTTCTTCCATCTCCTGAATTTTGCTTAGAATTTCTGTTGTCAAAGAACACAGCCACCTGACCTGGAGCTGTGCTGAAGATAAAGTTTTGTCTGCATTAAACAGAAATCCACATATCAATGACTCCTCACAGCTTCCTCATAAGTCAGCAGCAAATTTTATGGTGAATCTCAATTTCTGGCTTCAGGAAAGAAAGCTTGCAGTTCAGTGTCTGTCTCTAAGGTTATCAGGAAGTGTGACTGAGATGTGTGAAGGTCACAGCTATCAAGGGTAGTAATAGCAGGGCAAACGCAGCATATGAGTTAGAAATCCAAATATTTATCAAGTTCCCCACTGATCTTACACATTTCAGTTTGCCCTAACATTGCTACTTTTGGTATCTGAGATAGCTAGATTAAAGCTAGCAGAGATATGGCTTGTTTATCAAGTGCACTACATACAGACTTTGTAGTTTGGATAAGCCAAAGACCATATCTATCTATCCCTTGTCCTACCACAGAATTGTTTATGTAACTTGGAAATGTTTCGCACATCAGAGCCTTGCTTCCTAAACTGTATTCTACAACAGATGATTTCTCTGTCTATTCACCAGGTTTTGAATCCTATAGAAGAGAAAGCAGACAAATAGCATTAACTTAGTCTGGCATGTCAACACAAAATGAAACAAAAAGATTGTTGAAGTTTTAAACTATAATATGACACCCTGAGAACTGAAAGGCAAGCACAGGTTTCATTCTGTCATCTTCATTAATGGGACAGTTACGTCCAAGAGAGGGCCAGAGCTGGCATCTGAGGGCAACTCAGATCAACTGTTGCAGCTAAATCTGCCAGAGCTCCTCAGCCAATGCTTTAGGTCATCCAACCCTAATTTGGAGGTTATTATTCCTCCTTGTTTTCCAGCTGACTTGTGGTACTTGGTCTTAGAATGGTTTCAATGGGACTTAATGGCATAGAGATCTCTGGTTCATCCCTGGCATCTAGCAAGATCCTCCTTATGATTATGCAGTGCTTTGAAGTCCTTTTCTACAAAGTGCACCAGAAATGACCAGTGTCTGAACCAGGAAAAATTAAAGTGAGAGTTCTTCAGATGGAGTTTTCATTAGGAAAGTTTTGCAGAGCTTAGCTGGAGGGGAATGAGTAGAGAATAATCCTTATTTTATGAATTTTCTTTCAGAGCAAAGTGACTCCCTCTTCAAGCCCAGCTTTTCATATTTTTTATCCGTGACTTCAGAGCCTAGCAACAATTTTAACTGCTGTTCTAAGCAAGTCACCCTTAAATAATATATCAAGAAATTTGCATATTTAGAATGAATGATAGGGTCTTAAAAAAGAAATAGGGAGCTTTAAAGAAACTTGATTACATTGTGCTCAGTATCAGCTTTATTCCCTCTGCTTTGTCTCTGCCCCGTTCCACCACATGTGAGTAACATCCACTATTAATAAATCCCTTTGGAGACAGCGCCTGTGTGTCTGTGTCCTCCATTTGATTAGCCATCTGGAAAACGACAGTATCCTGACAGCTTTCAAATATTTTCCTCTAAGTTCAGGCACTGTTCACATGCAGAAAACACATTTGACATGATGGGTGCTTCAGTACAGGGCCTTTCTAGCATGTGGCAAAAAAAACGTATGGACAAAGATAAAAAAACACTAATGATTTTTAGTTACACTACACTTGTTAATCTGGCCAGTTCTACCTTGATTTCATCTGATTGCAAGCTCAAATCAATCCACACCCCCAAAAAACCCAGATGCACTAGCATTAAGATAAAATGTGGAATAAAAGTGCTGGAATTTGTAGTGTGGAAATCTATATAAATAGTCATTTCTGGGGTGGAGGGAAGGGAGAAAGTAGGAGTTTGTTTCTATCATATARCAGTTAATATATGTATAAGTTATAGTTAATGCTATGATTTGCCCAAGGAAAGTCTTAACTACATAGCCTTGCTTAGATGACAGCAGGTTTAGCCAAAGTAGGAAAGATTCTTTAAGCTGAGAAGGGAAAGAAATTGTACATTATGGCGGCACGTAGGAAGCAGAGCCACCCTAGAGTGTTCTTTGCTTGGAAAGCAGAAAGAACAAGGAATTATGTGAGATTTCAGGAAAAAAAAAGTTAGAATGGCAGTGGGCTGATCTTTGAAGGAAAAAATCATTTTGTGTATTTGCACGAAAATATGATACGAGCAGGAAAGTGACCAGGGACAAAAAAATATCCCAGGATTTTTAATGATATCAAACTACCACATACCTAGAGTTATTGAATTAATTTCTATTTAATAGGCAGTTATCTCATGCACAGTGGATACACAGCTTTACTTAAGACAGGTATGACACCCCTCTGAAATCCAAACTTCAACAGCAAGCCTCATTATTCTATATATAGATTTTTATTTATTTATTTATTTATTTATTTGGAAAATTGAGAATGGCTTGAAGTTAAAAACAGGACTTCTTATTACTTATCCTTCCCTTTGGCCAACCCCCTACATTTTGCTTGAAGTTTGTGGCTTTAGGGTAAGTCACCATGGTACCATATTTGCCACAGGCGAGGAGCGCATGCAGGCAGTTGCCATGGTCTCAGCAGACCCATCACCGTTGTTAAACTGTTAGAACTGGATTGTGATGCTGCGAATCCTCTCGGGCAGATTTAACTATCAGCTGGATTTCATATGAGAGGACTTTGACTTAAACTTCAAGAATCAGTGTCTAACATTTCACAACTAAATAAGTTTTCTTATTGTGAGAGTCACTTTGCATCCCTTATTACGGTATATCTTTAAACAGAGGCACTATAATATAGCCTAAAAAAGTGCTTAAATTAAACCTTTCAGATTTTATCTGTGGTAGGAGCTATAAAGAATAATTGCTGATCTATAGATTTCAGTATTATTTACGTACTAATAAAAATACTTTCTTGTTTACTGTTAAGTATAAAGACAAGTCTACTAAGAAGAACAAGTTGAAAAATAAAACATTTGGGTTTGTATTCATCTCATCCCTCTTAAAGACTCAGCAGATGCCCATGGTAGCAATGCAAGCATTGTAGGGGCCTTCTGAAGCCAACGGAAAGAGAAAAGGGCAAGAAAGAGAGACATGTTATTTCCCCTCTTTGTCTACGATAGGAGGAGAATTTGATGACTGAGCTTCTAACTCAGCCTTCAGCTGAATGCTGAAAGTTTGATGGGAAATATCTAAAATTAGGAACTTATGCCCAAACTGGAAAAAGATGAAGCAGACGGCGAAAGAAATGAGTGGCCATTTTGGCAAGACCTTTGCATTATGCTTCATGAGAGAAGCATATATCGAGGAGGGGAAAAAATATCCACACAGGGAATTTCAAACATGTGTGAGAGACTATGCGTAAGACTATATAGAGCCAAAGATGAAACAAGAGAGGCAGGCACAGCAAGGATCACATTCTACTTACATGAAGAGTAACCTACTATAGAAATACAGTAGAACAGTGATTATGAGCTCTCAGGAGTAAAAACATGCCACCATATCTTCTTTTTTGGTCTTGACATCATTTATAAGGCCTTGCAAGAACCTTCAGTGTCTGACCATGCTTGCATCTTTGGTAAAAACTTAACAGGTATATGATACTCTTTCAAAGGAAGATTTTGTTAAGAAGGCTTAGAGGATTAGTGTTTGAAGCTGTTCTAAAATGTGGTAAATTAGTTTTTTTTTTTTTTTTTTTTTAGAAAGCGTGGAACACTAACATAATGAACACCCCAGATCAAGACTCATTTTGAACCTACCTTTAGTCTAGCATGGGTGAGGTAAGGCTGTCTTTGATCCCCCTTTGATCCCCTGAGCCAGCCCCAGTAGCACACTCAGCCTGGCTTGGTGTGCTTTGCCTTATTCACATTTTGAAGGCCACATCCGTATGTCATCGTGTCCCTGTTGCACACTAGTGTAAGGATATCTGATTTGTAAGGAGATCTGGTTAACGGCTTTTCAGCATAAGAGGCAAAGAGAAGAGACAGGAARAGCAGTAAACTAAACACCAGAGATACACAAACTTTAATGCGTAGTAGACAACTGAGACTATAATAAAGACCAAAACAATTAAGTCACGGATTCATAGGTCATTGGAGGAATCACTCACGTGTGACTTTGGAGAGATTCAGACAGACCTTTGTAACTGATGAGAAGGGGGAAACAAGACTATCATGGGTCTCACAGTAAAGAGCAAAGTTATTATGGGAATTAAGGGAGTTTGTGGGATTGTGTAAAACTTACTATGGGATGTTTTAAGGGGATTACAAGTGTGCAAAAAATTTCTTATGCCATGTCTAAGGGAAGACCCAAAGGCTGGGAGAGAGAAGGAATGGAGATGACTTGGTGAGGGAATGAGAATAGGGAAATGGYGAGGAGGGGGGATATAAGGGGCCAGTTGCTTACAAACAAGCTGATGGTCAGCATGTTTGTCTGGCCATGCTCTGAGCCTGATCACTGCAGGCTCCTCATTAAACTCCATCCAGCCGTCTGTGTTGTCCATGTCTATGTTAGTGCCTTTGGTGTTTATATGGGTGCCGGTAAAAGTATCTCTCTCTGCGTTGATCTGTGTGTCCAGCCATGTGTGTTATGCGTGTGTATCTGCATCTTTGGAAAGTGTGCTTGGCCTGGCTGGGCCTACAGATGGAAACAGCAGCAAATAGACCAAGAGGAGAAATCACCAGAATCAGCTTTCTTTGACAGTTGTTGTGTGACTTAAGTACACTATAGCCCCTCAGCCTTCCACAACAGGAGCTTTTACATTAATGCAATGTGCTGGTGCAAGCATACATCTCCCAGCAGGTAGCGTGGACATTCAGGGAACAAGGGTGCTGGAGTGAAACCTCCCAGTCAGTGGTGGAATAGCCAAAGGTGGACACTTCAAAAGGAACAAGTCTGATACACCAACTGTTAGCGATGGAGAAGAGAAAAAACTGTTTCACAGTCTTAAGGCAGTGGGTTGGATTTAGGGAAGGTGGACACAGTTCCCAACTCTTACAGTGCGCTGGATTCRTGAGAGGTGGAGTCATCTTCCAGCTCCTCTCAATCACAGTTGAATAATTTTTGATAAATCACTGTCCTAAAATACTTAGAAACCTACCTGTTAATTTGATTCTCCCCAGTAAAACACTCTTGACTTTGGGCCTTAAACACTCTTGAATCTGCTGTCCTAAAACAAGGTGAAGAACCCACATCTTTCCCTTCCTAGTAAAACTCCAAAAAGTTTCTTGAGGAATATGCTATCTCACAGCATATGTCTAAACTTTTATGTGAAACTCTAATCCTGGCTGCACCTTTCAGACTTTGCTCTAAATGAGGTAACCCTTAGCATTTCCTCATCATTTTGGAGGCTCAGATCAACCATATATTTGAAAACAAAGGTTTCTTGTCTAAATGTATCTCCACACATCTGGTCTGGATATCAAACCAAAAATAGTAGCAATTGTTTATTTCACAGTATTTTAGCCCAGCATGAGATAAACAGAAAAATATGGTGTAGCATCAGTAACACCAGATAGCAGATGATAGGGAAAGACAAGCACTTGTTTACTTAATAAATACACTTCTTTACTGGATAAATATGTTTATTCTAGAGACATTCTAAGGGGAAGGATAACAGATATAAACTAAAGTGAAAAAGGAATAGAATATATTCTTGCAACAGTCTAAATCTAGGTACTGTTAAAATTGACTAGACAAGTCAATTATTAGTATGTAAGAGGCAAAGAAGAGATGTATCTTGCACTGCTATTACAAATCAGAGCTTTTACATGCTACGTAAAGACCTCATATTCTTCCTATCTATTTCTCTTGGAATCACTTTATGTATTCATATCGTGGTAGAAAACTCACTCAGATGCTTAATCTAAAGAAGAACTCTAGTTTTTCAAGATAAATCTCTTTGCCATCTGCGTAGATGCAGCAGCCCATTTTCTTAGGGCTCATCAGTAGTAGCAGCTGCTCCATTGCTCCCAGAAAAGGAATACTTCTCCTTGAAGATGAGATAGAATAGCAGGGCTGAGAAATGAGGAAATACATATTCCAGTGGAAATAGCAATGGGCAATTTTAGCCTCTCCAAGGCTGGAGAACATAAGAGCATGTATCAGAGGTTTCTCTTTAATTACCAAACACTTGCTGTGCCTGTCATATCCAAGCCAGAATCAGCTTTGAAGTATAACAGCATTTATTTTCTATATTGTAATGTATTAGTGTTACAACGCATTAGCGTTGGGCTCTTGGAAATTTCAGACTCCTTTGTCCCAAACCATAGCTAAAACATACCAACAAAAAAGGAGCTCTTACAGGTGGGGATTTGTGGAGAAGAGGGTCATTGAAGGGATTTTTGCACCCCTTTTCTCAAATTATCATTCTGTGGAGAAGCACAGAAATGAAAGAAAATGGCCATGAGGTTGTGACAGGAGTGGAAAGTTTCACAACCACATGACCATTTTCTTTCATTTCTGAAAATGAGTATTTTAAACAGCTTCTACTCGTGTTGTCCAAAACCTGGCTCCAAGGAGAGTCAAAATATTAGAAGGGTTAAATGCCCAAGTCCGTCATTCTAGTATGCAGTCTGAACATAACTGCACCTACTCTTCACCGAGTGCATAGGGAAGTAGGACCTGGTAACTCTGGATTGGAGGGATTCAAATTAGGCTGGACATGGTCCTGGGCAACCTGCTGTAGCTGACTYGGCTTGAGCAGGAGGGTTGGACCAGATGATCTCCAGAGGTCCCTTCCAAACCCAACTATTCTGTAATTCTGTGATTCTGTGAAATTGTCCATCACTGTATTAAATTATGATGCCTTAGTAGGCATCTATAACAATCTTACACATCCCTGTAAGTGGTCAAAAGCCATGGCTTCATCCTCGTAACTGAGTAAACACTCAGCTGAGGCACCTGTCATATGATCCTTTAGTTTTACAGTCCGTGGAGAGGGGCCGACATCTATAAATGTTCTTCAGCTTACCTTAAGGTCATAGGTCTACACTGGGAATTAATATGAACCATAATTCTCTGAAGCCTCAGATTTCAGTTGCAGATTTTCACTCTTTGTCACTCAATCAATGTAATGAGGAATCCCTATTAATCTTAATTCTTCCAAGTAAATGCTATCTCAGAAGGAAGTGTTCACTTTCAGAAATAGTCTTTTCAAACACTCCAGTTATATCTGGTATTAGGTGGAGCTTAGGCAGCATTTAGGGGAAAAAAAAAAGTCAAATTACTGGCAGAGTATCGGAGCAGTAATTGCTTTTGCTAAAATCAATTTTGACAAGTGGTTTAAAATTGTTCCTTTCGTTCA
The DNA here is from genome assembly GCF_003343035.1 of Apteryx rowi. NCBI lineage: Eukaryota > Metazoa > Chordata > Aves > Apterygiformes > Apterygidae > Apteryx > Apteryx rowi. The sequence goes on along the minus strand of NW_020447297.1, from coordinate 1,309,174 downwards.
GGTACAGCCTTTTCAGTGAAAAGCTGACAACAGCTTCAGCCATACAACAGCAGAAATCTCCCAACAGATCTTCAATTCAGCACTCAGCCAAAGGGTACATATTTTCTATTATCCACGGCACAGGGATTCCATTCTAACATGCTCTATTGATGTTTTCAGCTGAGCCGAGTAATTGCTCCTAAATTCATGGGGGTCCTCACTTCTCAGGTTGTCTCTATTCGTTCGGCTCCGTTTAGCGGCTGGGGTCAGCCAATTTCTGCAGGCAAAAGTCAGGTGAGATGAGGGCACACACATTTTCTGTCTGTTGGGGAGTTGCTGCTGTTACTTTCCAATCATTTTTCTACTCTTTCCCTATTCTGAATCTTCATATATTTTTTGCCAAGAGCTGAAGTCCAATTTTCCTCACAAATGGAATAAAGATTGTTATATACAACAGCTTAATTGCTATCCCTGTTCAGCTGCTTGTGACAGCCTAGACTATTGCTTAATGGTGCAGATTGCAAGAATGTTATTATGTGCGTGCATATGATGTACACTTGCGACAGTGAAATACATTAGCTATTGTTCAACTACGTGTTGAAAGAAATCAGTGAGCTACTGAGTGGCGAATTCTCTACTGATCATAGCTAAACTTAATTTGGACATACCCTGGTCTACACCATATGAAGACAGGACCTAGAATACTTGTATCTGGAGCTGCTTGCGGTTCCATTGCTTTAAATAAATTGTGGAATTGTTTAGCAGACTGCATATAGCAAAAGAAATGCCCATTTCTCAAAAGGCTTCCCTTGTCTCATGTTAAAACTTTTCATGCATGATTCCATAATTCCTTTTTCATCACATATTTTTTGTTGGTGGCGTTTTTTTCCCCTCCTGGCATGTTCTTTTTCTCCTCATACTTTCTTACCAGCAGCAGATAAGAAAACGTAGTAGCAGATCTTGTTCTGATGACATTTTCTTCCCTGTCAGTTTGGAAATTCATGCATATTGCTCATACCATCTGGAGGATTAAGTCCATTCAGGGCCTCGTTGTTATAATTACAGGATTCACCAAGAGGGACTGAAGAGTGAGATACAGGCTCCTAACCCTCTGAAACCTCTTTCTTAGTCGGTAAAAAGCTGCCTAAACCACTTGGTGTTTTAATTATTTGCATATTAATTCAAGGATTCTAGCCTAGTAGGTTTATAAAAGAAACATAAAAGGACACAGGCTAATAGAGAGACAACAGACACTGAGAAAGTTGCAAGAGAGTTACTCATTCATTGAGTTGTTTTTCTTCTGAATTGCACTTCTATTGCTTTATRCTGTTTTCCATTCCAGAGCTCAGGGTTCCCTTAAGACCGTTGTTGACTTTTAATTAATCAGATTTACTTGGTCTGCTGAGGTAGATTTGACCCTAAAACTACAAAACTTACAGGTTTTTCCTTTTGCAAGTGCTCTCCCTAAGGTTTGATTCACCCAGTTCAGCGCTCTCTCAAACGTTTTAATGAGGTGGCTGCAGAAAAAAAGCTTGTTATGTAACAAATTATATAACTGATCTTATCATTGCTTCAGAACAGTTAGGTTGCAGTAACCATCTGGGAAATAAAAGCCTGAATCATCTGCCATGCACACCTATATATCTATATCTCGGTATGCATATGTATGCACACTTGACTTTTTACTTGAATCACATACAAAGCTCTACTAAAATGCAACACCAGCTGAAATCTTTTTTCAAAGATGAAATTTCTGAATGAAAGCAATAGTCTCTCATGAATGATGCCTTTGATCCACTATACATGCGCAAAGAACATCTCGTTTGCACAGCAGAGAATCTTTCAACACTCAACAAAGCTTGTTACTCATCTCTTGTGCTACTAAAGTAGATGACTCAGTGTAGGTGTCATCAGGACCAGGGGAATAGAGACTAGAGGAAAAATTATTGCTTCGGTGAAGGAACAGATTCCTACCCGTTCTTCAGCTGCATGTGGCAAGGACCAGCCATACTGTTTTGCTCTGGAAAACAGGGTACAATGCACCAAAAGGTGATGATGGTTATCATTTCTGCAACTACCGTGCTCAAATGAAACCTTTTCCCAGGACTCTGAGGCTAGTTCTCCTTGTCCCCTGCTGAAATGGGTTCCAGATGACAGAGAGGCGCTGCCTTAATTACAACCAGATTGAAATTAATGAGATTTCTTTTGGAGCAAAGCACTCTGCAAGTCAGGCTGTGGTTACACAGTTGTTAATGCCAGATATGCGCCCTACCAGATCACCTATCAAAACACATTTAATCTGAGTGAGWGCACACATGCATTGCTTTCCAATTTGTCGAAGAACATGATTTAGTATTTATACCAACTACCTTTTCTAAGATGAATTTATACCAGCTGAAGGGGACAAATGATACTTGATTTGACCTCAAGACTGTCAGGATATTTTGCCCTGTCATTTTCCCTGTTACATTTTTGGAACAAATTTGAACTGAGTGAGTCTGAGTTGATTTTTTTTTCCCCCCTGTGAGGTCATGAGTGGTTTGATCTGCTACTGTGTTGCCTCTCATCAGACTTCCTGTTGCGTGGAAGYTTGGTAGCTATTACAAATATTATACATGTATTATAACATTTTAAATATTTATATAATATGTAATAATTACTGTGAAGGAATATAAAAATATGATAATATACAGATAAATACAGATACTGCCTGTAAAAGTCAGAGCAGTAATGAATCAGTACCTATACTAAAAGGAAATAACACTTTTCTCCACAATGGATGCAAAAATTTTGGTAGAAGACCTGAAAGAAAATCTTTTTTCGTATAATGCTTTTCAAGCAAGTGTTAATACCTCCTTAAAGTTCTGGACTATCAATTTAGAGTGTGTTTAAGCTGCAACTTCGTGTCAACAGAAAGGCTTCTTCTGAGGTCAGTGTAAATGGGATCGAAACATTTGTTTGCAAGATTCTTCCCCAGGAAAGCAGCTTCATATTTTCATCACACAGTAGAGCTGACATACCTATTCCCAGTTTAGGGAAACCATTATCCATTATGCTCAGAATCAGTATGGATTCTTACTTATTGACAAGTAGGGCAAAAAACTGTCAAATATTAAACAGGCTGTCAAAAAAACCTCATACCCTTTGTATAAAAGGGAAGGATGTCATGGGGGTAAAAAATTGTTTAAAAAGTAGGAAACAGAGGATAGGATATGAAATGAATCAATTCTTCCATTTTTTAACAGGAAAGTACCATGGTGTGTTAATAGAAGAGACTAAAAAATTTGTCATTGTGTTTCATGATGATTCAGGCTTTAAGAAAAAAATGTACACAGGTCACTATTACAATAAACAAATGTTTTATTTACTTTGCAAAGCATGTGCAGAGTTATGCATTTCARTATATAATTTTATGAAAAATGTTGTTTTAATTAATGCACATGTATAAAATGACAGTAAATTACTTGCTGTTTCCTTCAGCATAGACAATGAAGAATTTACAGGTAATTATGCTGACGTTTTTAAAGCTTTTTAAAAATAATACATATTCCATCTTGTATGTAACTGTGACCTACTTACGGTACAGAGAAAAAAGCCTAACCCCAAAATATCTTTTCCGAACATTGCTATCTATCGCATTTTTGACAGCATTCCCAGCAAGAAGTAGAGAATTGGAAGTACCAGAATATAATATCCAAAAATGACTGCCTGGAGTTCTACCAAGTTTTCTCTCATTAGTGTTAAGCTCCATTGCCTTAGCCAACAAGAAAAAGATAGACTGTGGTGTTAGGAATGTTCTGTAAAATACCGGGCACCTTGAAAAAGCCAGATGAGTAGTYGTTACTATAGGTTTCAAAGTATTAGTCTTCCAAAGAATTGTCCCTTTAAATTTAGTAAATAAATAAAAGAGAGATGGATAAATAATCTGAATACTTTAGGGAACCAAATTATTATTATTWTTTTTTTTTGAACTGACAGAATTCCTCCACTAGCTGCATACATTTCTGACTGTTTGGACATTACTTAGAGTACTTTGAATTATTTTTATAGTGAAAAATGTAGTTGAAACACATACACAAAGTCAGGTCATCCAAGGAAGCCATGCTCATATTGCTTGCCCCTAATCGAACATTATGACTTTCGCTGCACTTTGAGGGAAAGAGGGCACAGAGAATAGGAGCTTTTTTTTATGCTGGCTCATATGTCATCATAAAATATGGATGTTGAGTGGGTCCTTACTCCATAGGTAACTCCCTAGTTTCATGGCAATTTGCTGGTTCATGAATATAAGCAACTCCCCGGTGTCCATCACCCAGCCATAGGTGTCCATCAGGCTGGAGTTAACACTCAGGGCGAGCCCTGGTAACGATGGAGGACACCAACTCATGGTTGACGGGACTTTTCACTGCCCTTTAGGTTTCACCAGAGTATTTTAAAGACCACCTTCTGGCCTTAATTTTTCTCAGGCTTGTCTCCTGTACGGGTGAAGAAGGCAGAGGTCTGTAGGCATTTGCTATCCCTTTACGAACTACCACCTGTTCTTTTGGGTGGTTCATCAGTTTGGAAAGTAGAAGTATTAAAATATTGGATATTTTGCATTGAAAACACAACTGCATCCTGTTCCAGACACAGAATTAGAGAAGAAAAAGAATAAAACAGCCCTTTATAAACTATTTACAAGTCTTTTCTGTGCTGTACTTTATTAAAGTGTGTTTGGTTTCTACATTATTTAGTATGTGCGAGATGCATCAAAAAACCTCATATCCCTAGACATACTTTAACCATTTGTCATTTTAGAGGGAAAGTGTGCAGGAGAAACCTTTTGAAGCAGTTTGAAGATGCATCATGATTCATGCTATTGAATTCCAATCTGGACTGGCAGAACAAGAAAATGAGCTGAGCCGTTTATTTCCTCCTAGTACAGAAACAGAGAAGAAGAAGGAGAAAAATTAAGAGTGTGTGTTTTTTTGGTTTTTTGTTTTTTTAACACAAAGTAATGGGAATTTTAACTTTTTTTTTCATTTTGGTTTTCTGCTCTCTCACTCCTAGAAATGCTAACAGCAAAAACATAACCACAGTCACATATGAAGTGATAAAGATTGACTACGTCTAGGCAAGAATCCAGCTGCCTGATAGTCTTCTGCCAATTATTTCTACTTATATTAAAAGATTTCTTTTTTCTTCTCCTCAGTGGACTTGAGATACTTTTAACTCCCGGTTAACAATCATTCAAGCTGCATTTCCTGCACACACATACAGCATACACAGTAATCACATAGTTACATTAAGAAAAATAGCATATACATTTGAAGTGACTTCCTCCAAGATCTGCTTGTGTTACAAAACCTTTATTTACTCTCTTCTTTTCACTGTTACTGCAACCTCAGTTGAACAAGTCCTTGGGCAGCACAGCCCCAGACTCTGCTGTCTAGCATCAAAGCTGTCCCCACGCCATGGAGCAGGATGCCTTAAAACACGTGCCAGCAGGCATCGGGCCATGAAACGSTTTCACATGTCTGAAAAGAAGAAATTAATAGCATCCGATGTGGTCATGGTGTATGTATGGGCTACTGACAAAGCTGTGGGATTTATTKATGGGATTTAACAAGTTGCTTGGCTTCAGCATTTCGTGGTCGTAGGATAGTACTGAAAACACACATGCTCTAATTAGATCCCTAGGAGTCCTTTTTGTTTATTTATTTATTTATTTTGAATTGTGGAGGTACCAAAATTGAAGTACAAGCCTTTCAGAGTTGCCGTGGCAACTGGACACTGTTCCTGTATCAGAGATCATAGTCGTACCATTTTGGCATCAGACCTGAACTCCAATTGCTATGGCAACATCGCAGACATAGTTCTGTTTTATTTAGCTCCTACTTTGTTCTCAAGGAGCCTCTTTGCTTGTCGCTCGCGAGGAAGCTGAGAACTGTGTCAGCTGCGTGAGAGAAGCTGTTAGGAGCAACACGAAATGGGCTTTCCCAGTTTAAAGACTACTTCAAATCAAGGAGTGATTCACGCAGTGCTCATTAYGCTCAGCAGTCAAGTTTCTTGGCTGAGGCGAGTGGAGGCAGCTCCACTAAGGGCAGCGAAGCCCGTTGAATCCCGATTGGGCGCTGGTGCAAAACCACATTTCCCTGGTTCAATATGAATGTCTGGAGGTGAAGAATCCTCACTGCCACCTATTTGTGATCTGGTTAGGGTGTCAGGCAGTGGAAAAGGAGCTGCAGGTAAAGGTAAGGATGACACAGCCATTCAGAGGAAGGGAAGGAGAAAAAAAAAAAAGGGAAAGGGAAAGGGGAAAGGAAAAGGAAAAGGAAAAGGAAAGGAAAAGGAAAAGGAAAGGAAAAGGAAAAGGAAAAGGAAGGGGAAAGGAAAGGGAAAGGGAAAAAGATAACAGAAAAAAGGAAACAGAAAAAAGAAAACAGGAAAAAAAAGAAAAAGGAAAGAGGAGAAGATATTAACCAGGCTTGGCTCAAAATTTTTAAATTCATCCCAATCTAAAGATGAAAAATTTTCACTACTCTCTATAGAGTTTTGGTGTTAGAAAACACATGCATAATCCTGCAAATCTGCACAAGTACAATATTAGCCCACAGACCTGAATTGCTAAACTAATGCAAAGATATATTCTGATAGACTATTATTTCTTGTGGGCAACATGGAAATAATGGCTTTTTATGAACCTTACAGAACAAAAGGATCTATTTCTTCATATAGTACGTATTTAAACAGGAACAACTCTCTAAAGGATGCTCCAGAGGCTAAACATTTCCAGGTACAGAAAGCTCTGAAAAAAAGTCTAGTGAGGTTTATTAATATAAAGACACCATTTTGTCTCAGGAAGCCTCTGAACTACGAGTCACTGGAGGCTGGGAGAATATATCAGGGTCATTTCGGGGCATGGCTGACCTGCTTCTAAATGCTTCCTCTAACGAGCACCAAAGGAACCAGGACACCGAGCTGGATGATCCTTCTGCATGACCTGCTACAGCCATCCTCGTGTTCTTACAGTCGTATGGCTGTGAATGAATAAATGAGGATGGCTTAACTAGCTGGAAATGTATCCGCAGCAGCGTATGTGTGTCAATCAGCATAATTTCTGATGGTGGCATATGTCATGACTAGTTTTATTCCTCCTGACATTCATCTTGCAGCCTTAAATGAGTTCACTGGCATACTGATTTTATTACGAAATAATAAGAAATGATGAGCTAGAATAATTATTATCCTTAAAAGACATATTTTCTTAATTTCTTACATCAACTCCAGTTTACACTACTCAGTAAAAATGCCTAAAGTCATCAGTGAAAACCAAGAGTTTCTATGAGTTGCTTCAGAGAAAGAATTATATGATACTTTATTGAGCTTATGATGTTACTCATCTGTATCCCACTGTAGATATTTCTAGAGCTAAACTCACCTCTCCCTTCTACRAGTATGTGAATAAATTCCATCCTTAAATAAATAAATAACGAGATGTCAGTAATGTGTGGGCTACGGCGAAGGCTTATTCATCTATTGCACAATGTCTGCCAGACGCTTTGGGGCATTAGATCAACTTGCGTATTTTAGCATCCAAGATCTTAATGTTTACATGGCAACAGGATTTAAAGAGAATCTGTTCTGCTCAGCTCCATCTGATATGCTGGAGTTTAGCATCAATCCCTCAAGCGGTCTGGAGACAGGAAGCTACTGATAAATGTTAAATCAGAGGTCATCGGTCCAATCTGAAACTTTTGGGATATCATACCTATCTCTCATTCAGCATCTGTCTGTGAAGGACGGTTCTGAGTCTGCAGCTTTGCTATGCGCTGTAGAGACATTCAAGGTATATTTATGCTGTGGAAGTCAGCACCCCAACCTACTGCCAGGCAAGCCAACCCGGGCGCTGAAAGCATTRTGCAGAGACACCCACGGAGTGGAAACAGTGCAACTATCTTAGTGCACCTGAGCGAGGAGAAGCTTTTCCTCCACCAGGGTTATTATTATTAGCATGGCATAGCGCTGAGCTCTGCTGCTGCCAGGCTGGAGCTGGCAGGAAAGCCCTGCACGACGTTGTGCCGCCCGCACTGACTGCTCAGATCAGCTTTCCCATAGGGATCGCCGCACCGTGCCTCGTTGTTCTGATGTACCTCATGAAGCTGGAGTAATGTTCATAAAAAAAAGCCTCTCTGATGGCGCAGAAGTGCCATTCTGCACTGTTTTTTTTTCTTTGTTTGTTTGAACTGTCAGTGGAAAGGAGCAGCAAAAAGTGCCTTTACACTCAAATAATTAATCTCACATTATYTGAGGCATCAAAAAAATATGACCTAGTAACCTAAGGTTTCCTTTAGGGGAGAGATCTGCAACTGCACCTGCAGTAGGATTTAGCTGGACCATCTTTGAAATGTATTTTAGGATGAAATGACCTTCCCTACAGAGTTGCCTAGATTCTATTCAAGCCGTACAGGGGAAGAAAAAGTCCTTTTTGAGACCTAGACCTCGCTTATGTATGATCCTTGCTAAGTGCTGACACAAGAAGGAAACTACTCCCAGAAAAAAAATGCGTATCCATTAGGCATAACAAGGAGAGCAAGCCTGTTGGGAGATGCAGGAGAAGGACAAAAATAACAGTGCTCATGGATGGAAGCTTTAGAAAAAAAAAAAGAAAAAAAAAGGACACCATGTGTTTAGACTTCCTGGAATTCAGCTGTTAATGAAACAGGCCATTAAGCATGTACCTTTTGGCAGAAAGCTTATAGAGGTCATATTTAAATCTTATGCTCTGAAGTTCACTGAAATTGAAACTGAAGTTGATGCCACACAGTGTTCCACTGCAAGGAAAGTATATGACATGTCTAAGCATTTTTTGTATATTAGCTTTCCTGGTAGTATAAAGTCCCTGCTCCTATAAGTAGCCTTAAACCATACAGCAATAGCATTTATTGTCCTTCCAAACATGAGTTCAGCAATCTGTAGTTACATTGCCCCAGCATGGATTTGCTCTTAATTTAACTTCCATTGTAGCCACAGGCCATAAACTGTGATTTTCCAAGTTGTTATCAGACCATCCCTAACCTGCCACTCAGACAGAAGATTTTTGGGGAGGTAATGGCAACTCACTTTCCAAACCACTTAGGAGGTTTTGTTGTGCTCAGAGTCTCTATCAACCTCCTTTTCACAAGCATCAGAGCAGACGGAGAACTTTTGTTAGGCCCTTAAATTCTATTATCCGCAGCAGCTTGTCTTGATTTAGTTTTTACTGAATCATGGCACTGCATTTCAGTCAATTGGTCACACAACGTGATAGTTGGACTTCTCTATCTGATGAAGAAATTATTGAAGGTTCTTTGAAACAGGCTCTAGAAGTAGTACGCTCAGTGGAGCAAATTCAGACAATATTGCTAGGCAGGGTGCAATCATTAAATCCTGCAGAGCTGTAGTGAATTTATGGAAATTGTACTTGATCAACGAGACTGGGCGAATTACAGTTAGAAGAGGAAATTCCGTGTTAGGCAGAAATTGAGACCTCCATATTTTCTAGCAATGTAAAAATGTTCGTACTGGATCAGAGAAATAACTTTTTTTTTTKWGAGAGAGAGTGAGCATTGGCCTGAGGAAAGTGTAAAACTCTTCATATTAAGCATATGTTACAGTCTGTATCTCAAATTTTCTCTTCTGAGCAGTAAAAATTAAAGGTTAGCTTAACCTCTTTAAAACTGAGGTTTTTATAGGCTTTCTGCATAATTTTAGCATTTCTGATATATCCAGGTGTAACCATATAAGGATCATGTTTCTCCTGGAATCTTATTCAGTTTTTAGTGGCATCAGCCACTTCATGCAGCAGTGAGTTCCACAGTTCATTTATGTGGCGACAGGAGAAGCATTTCCATCTACCACTTTTCCATATGCCATTTTTTTTAGTTTAAAATAAGAAGGGATTTCTCTCACCTGGTTTCGGACACCTAAGATTCAGATTCCTAAGTTGTATTTAGTTATCATTTATTGCCAATGGAGAGAAAAGCRTCATCAGAGGGTGGTTTGTCTATAAGAAATGGAATTAGTGGCTCTCTAGCATTTCYTGTGTTTATTCATCCACTCTAAATGAAGCCCAGGGTGACTATCTCAGAGCTGGCTGTCTAACTTATAGATGCCTAGGTTAGGGTAGTTTGCACCTTGAATATGTGTGTGACAGAGGGAGAACACAGCCAAAACAATGTGCCTTACTTTCCATATCATTATTACATTCCTTTGTCTGCTCCCAAAGCTGAACAATCCCAGTCTTTCTGAACTCTTTATGACAGATTTTCTGCATCTTCTCTTATTTCATGATCCTTCTCTGGGATTTCTTCCTTTCTGCAGTACATTTTTTTTATTTGAACTGTGAGAACTGAGCACAGACTTCCATTGAAGCTGCTCCATTCGTATAAAGGCAGTACAGTCCAGTGTAATGATTTTCATCTTGTTCTGTATGCAATTGAATTTCTCACTGGCATTTTTTTACTGCAACTCTTCATTAGGAAGAGCTTTTGTTGAGCTGTCTCTCTTGGTGCCCTGATCCTTTACTACGTCAATATCATATTTTAATTTATAAATGAAAGGATACTTCTCATCTAGCTCGAGACATCTGCGGTGTGGATGTCTACAGCTGAGCTAGTCATACTGGTTTCTCTTTGTGGTCAACAAAGAAAAACAGTTTCTTCCAGCATTTGACTGATCTGATCTATTTTAGATGTGCACTTCGTGGAGAAATGAATCATCCTCTAGACTTGTTTGATTATATGACTATCTCTTCACTGACAATAAAGGGAGCTCAGAATGATTATCTTATAACATAACTCTGTGAACCCTTCTTGTTGGCACACTGGACTGACTTTAAGAGACACAGGCTCTTGACATGGCTCAAATAAAAGTGCTGCTTGATGCTCACCAGTTACTTCACCTCCATGGGCTTCATCTTCCCAGTTGTAATAGCGTGAATGATACCAAACATCTACTGTGCTTTGGGATCTTCCAAGGAGAAGCATAATGGAAGGCCTATGTTTTACTCACATGCTTTATGTTTCATATATAAGAAGAGCTGTCTGGGTTTTTTTCTTGCTTACTGGGGGAAGAGGGGTTGCTTCTGTTCTTTTCACCTAAAACACAGTTTTTCAAAGTGACAGATGGCTCTGCCAGAGTCAATTGTCAGAGTCTTTTTATCAGCAGTGAAGCAGAAAAAATGTATAATAGATGTTATCAGGTGTGCTCTAAAAAGCCGCGGTTCTGACAGAGTTTTTGATCAATAGCACAAAGCAAAATACTGGTTTTCTTGGATAATACATGTGACCCATCTTATGTATATAAAGAATGTGGGGTGTTCTTCAAGAGTGAACACCTCCCACAGGAACTGCGCATTCAGTGGGGAAAAAAAAATCACTGTAAATGATGGGTTAGGAAAAGATGTGTAAATCACATTCAAACAAATGTGTGAAATACTAATCCAAAAGAACATTTCCTTAAGCTGGCATGCACTAGCAGAATTATGGAAGAAATCATCTGGTAGAATTCCAACAGGTAACAGTGCATGGCTTGATTTTTAAGGTGTGAGGATTGTACAGTGTGAAGCATATGCTTGCTGTAACATCCCAGTTTAGAGATACCTGGGCTGAAGAATAGGTAGAGTTGCTGCAAAGAGCAAAAGGGCTCATTCTTTGCTCTGACCTTTCCAACTCATCAATAGACACGGAGCAAGACACTGATGCTTGGGATGAGGCTACAACCCTCCCTCAAATCCTGGCTTAGTAGACCATGTTTGTTTAGGTATCTTCTGCCATGCACAAGGACAGTCTGCAAGCAGGGTATAAACAAGTTAAAAGTGCACAGCAAATATTTACTGGCTGATATACACACTGGAGAGCAAGGATCTGCTTGCTACGAAGTGAAAACGGTCGCCACCTTGAATGTGACAGCCTGTGAGCCTGTGCTGGCCAAGCCATTGGGCAGGCAAGTAAGTGACTGCCTGCAGTGCTCCTTTGGGCAAACTGGTTCTCCTTCTTCTCAAGCTGCCATCTTTCAATTCTTTGTTGTTTTCTAAGGTTTTTATATTTTCTCATGGCAGTACTTTTCAGTTGCTATTTATCACTGTCTCAAAAATTTCACTGATGCCTGTGTTCTTACCTTTTTTTTTTTTTTTTTTTTTTAATCTTGCCTGGCTTTAGCTACAGTCTCCCTTGCAGCTGAAAACTAATTCCTCAGCAGAACTGAGACAAGATCCCACAGTTGTGCTGCACCAAACTGGGCCTGGGGTCACACACACGAAGCCATGGTCTGTGAATTACGAGACGCTGGAAGAGAAACATTTTGGGGGATGTATCTAGACCTGACACAGCTGATTTCCTCTCCACTGAGAAATCAAGTCTTAGTATTTGCTACATTTTGGAAGGAAATTGTTGCTGGCTGTTTTTCATCAAGCCCTACAATTTTTAGATGATCAAAGCGTACATGAAATGGACTTCAGAAAGTACTGTTAATGAGTACATAGTCCRCCAGAAGAGCTCACATTTTAAAGCAAAGAAGGAATCTTGATCATCTCCCAAGAACTACAAACCAAAATAAAACAACAAGGAATTAGCAGATCGAGAGGAAGGGGGTAGCAGTAATTCTCAAAAGGCTGGTTCAGTCTCCACCTGAAAACTTCTGTCAATACAAATGACATGCAGTTAGGCTACCCAGTACAATGCACCAGTTAAGCAGTGAATAGTGTCTGATCATTTCCAATATGAATGYGCTCACAGATAAATGCAGCATTCACGGCATAAATTTGGCATGGATGTCTAAAAAAAGGATTGTTAACTCCTGACCCCAGATGTAAAATACGTAGAGCCTCTGTCATCTTCTCAGTATGAACTATTCAGYGCAGCGACAGTGAAGAATAGGGGAAACTCCTTACAAACAAGAGTGGACTGATTTCAATCAGAGTGAGGACGGTTAAATCAGTGGGATGGCCGAGATTCGCTTTCAGCCTGGAAACGATTCAAACACAAAACTGTAGGAGAACTCACAGAATTTGAACAGGAGGGAAGGGAGGAAGGAAAGAAGGAAAGGAGAGGGGAAAATGTATGCCATATTTGTGCAACGGCTCGCCAGACTGATTATCTGAGCTTTATAGCTGAGCCAATTGACCTAGACAGAGCACCGAGCTGAGATAACGAGGATACCTCTGATTTCAGAGCTCTTTGGCTCAAAGATCACTGTTTCATGGAGACACGGTGGTATTTTACACATCTTAGCCCAGATCTCTTTGATTCTCTGTCCAACGCTGCAAAATCAGTGTTCTCCTCTATTCCTGTACATTCATTTTCCTCCCGTTCAGTTGAAGTGCTGGTGAGTCTCACTGACTATTCTCAGTAGGCCTTCCAAAGATGAAAGGCTCATACAGTTCTGCAGTAATGTATTCATTTGTCTTCCAGAAAAAAATAAAATAAAATAAAATAAAATAAATAAAATAAAATAAATAAAATAAAATAAAAGTGCCTAAAACTCTTGGTGGAGGGTTAGAAACCCACACAGTAGTGCACTTTCTATCTGGGAAGTGCTATTTCTTTAAGCTGCAGATGCTGAATCTGGAAGAGCAAAATCCATAACAGACTGGAGCATGGGGAAAAAAAAAATGCAAGGAATTAATTGGTTCAAAGCAAGAAACAGAGAACTTGTTTCTTCTACCCTACAGCCCATAAAAATAAAAATGAAATGCTGTCAGACAGCGGAATAAATTGTGAGAAAACCATTAACATGAAAACAGAGAGTAAAAAGCTCCGTATGATGCTGTTCAGTGTGAAAGCAGAGGCAGAGCTATCTGATCTGTTTATGAGAGTAGGCGGAACATGCTCTGTGTTGGCAGCTTACTATAACTGCACAGTTATCTGCCTCTTATGACATCTAGAAATCCAGAAACGCACATTTTGGTGGTTAACTCTTAAAAATATTAAGCTTTATCAATTTTGGCTGTTCAGATCTGATTTGCAAGTAGATGCMTTAAGGGATCTACTAAGGTATTTTGTGGAATTAATTCAAAGTAGATTTTCAAACACCTTTCCTTGAAYTTAGGTTGGCATAATGTGCATATTCATTCACTGCAAAATAGTGATCAGATGCACAATAATGATCCACAGAAACCAGTTGAGTGTAGTCTTGCCATCACTGCTGAGCATGTAGATTGATAGAAGCGGGATAGACACAAAAATAACGATAATAACCAATTTAACTGAATTGACTCAATGATTGAGAAATGCTATTAATAATCCTAATACCTAAACTAAGAATTCAGTCACTTAAAACACTTTGCCCAACAAGAGGGATTAAATAGGCTGGGTAGACTTTGGAAGATATAAATAAGCACATAATACTTCAAATGCTTTTCATCCATATCCAGGAGTATCCTCTCTCATATGGCCACTTTTGACAAACAGGAGAATGTGTTAAAAACAAGATACTTTAGGGAAAAGGTCCTTAAATATTGCTATGAAAGGCTACTCACCTAAAAATCAAACTCCAGCTGAAACTCCCGAAAAGAGTTAACAAAGCCAAGAGAGGACATCTGAGGACTTTCAAAAGCCAAGCTCACACGCACTGAGTGAACCATGTTACAAGAGGAATATGTTGCCCAGTGATGACAGGAAATCCCTGTGAAGAACTACACTCATTCTGCTATTCTTTCATGATTAATTCAGGACTTCCCCCCACCCCTTTTTTTTAAACAATTTATGAATTACACCAAATATTTTATGCCTTTTCAGGGTGTCTCACTGTGTTGAGATCTTATTTTCTCTTAACTATTGGATGGAAAAGAATCTTCTGTGCATCTGGAAAAAAATTGAAAAAAAAAAAAAGGCAAATGAAAAGAGATTGGAGAAAAAAAGACAGTCATATCCTCATCCCTTGTAAATCACTGCAGCTCCACTGGCTCAACAGCTCGTGTAGTTCAGTCACACGCGCCTTCCTACAGGTGTTGCTGCAGAAAAAGTTAACCCCCTAGCGACAGTCATTATTTCTCTGCCAGAGCTGCCTAACCATAGAAGAATCAAAGGGAACAGCACTCCAATTGCTCCAGCAGAAATTTTGACAAGTAAGCTCAAGCCCACCTCATCAGCAGTTTAACTTTAGATGGCTGATTTGGGATGAGAACAGCCGAGGTGAAAAGAAATGCTCTCTTCCACTGAGCATGCTAAAGCAGGAGAGACCTCCAGGAAAAGATGGGGGCAAGGGTTTTCTTGGGAATAGTATTTCAAACCATCTCAATAGTGAGAAAGCAGCAAAGGAGAAAATGGGGGAATTACCTGAACAAATGTAGACATTTTACAATGCAGAGGTCTTCATGTGGCCTTTTCACCTGGACATACTTTTATAGTCAGCGGTGATCTAGTCTGTGATGTTTAGGGCAACATTCATCCTGTTTTACAGTAAGTGTCTAAAGCCAGGTTAATCACCATTTGTTCTGCTAATGGATTTAAAGGAGCCTAGGTGACTGCATKGCTGTTGTAGACCTCTGGACTACAGACATTTAAAGTTAGGCGAGATGAATCTCAGCCACAACGCCCAGATAGATAGTACAGCGTGATGGGACTTATAAACCTGAACAGTCAAGTAAAGTGGTTTTCCAGGCTATCAGGGGAGTAATGAACCTCAAGTAGCTGCCCTGATGAAGAGGCACACTCAAATCTGGCTGTGCACAGCTCCCTGACACTTGTGTGCTCAGGTGATAAATAGAAAATGTGTGCATCGGTGAAAGCAGTGTCCCAGCTCACGCTGTGTTGTTTAGCTACGAAGATATGACAGCCTCGCTATTGCTAGGGATTTTCAGCATCCTCTCAGAAACACCAGATAAATAAAATGGGACCATTCATGTCATCTTTGGGGATTTCTTGTGAGGAAGTGGGTAGAGTCCAGTGGCATGGGCACATGCAATGTGTGTCTGAGGGCCAGAAAACCAGACCTGGGGCATTTTACTTATTAGTTTAGACGTAACCCTAATCTCTTCAAACAGGTGCCTGGGTTCAGAGTGTGGAGTCAGGTGGGTGAATCCATATCAAAGGTTAAAGCTAAGCCTTTCATGCTGATTTACCGATCCCAGAAAAGATCAAAAAGATTGACTGATCCCTTGCTCTTTCTTTATTATTCTTTCAAGAATCTTGGATACCAATCTCCTGTAGGTTTCTCCAAGTCTAAAGCAGTGTTTCGGAAGAAAAAGAAGCTGTTAATACTTAATGGCAATAGTATAAAAGCAAAACCTTTGAGCTAAATCTTTTTGGCAATTCAGATCGAGAAACTTGGTTCTTAGTCAGTGTTGAGCTTCATTTTGGAAAACTAAAAGCTGTGCAAATCTAAAATAAGCCAATTAGCAAAGTCTAACACATTTCTCTGGTCTTTGCCTCAACATGTCGATACTTCTCTTTTCAAATTTTGCATTTTACTTCTGCAGCCAGCTTTTTGGATCCATTCTTCCGTTTTAATCTTTTTGCTCTGACGCTGAAGATCTCTGTCTTTGTAGTTCCTGAATGTAGCCAATTTGACTAAACAAAAGCATGAAATAAAGGTCAAGTCAGTGCTTTGAAGACTCAGGTTCCTCTTCTCATCAGTAAGCAGTCTGCTCTGATGAAGATCCCCTTCAGTATGGTGCATCCACTTTAGCAGCAGTGTTAGGGGTGTCAGAAGCAGAAGCTCTTCCTGAATGACTAATACCCGTTGTGTATCTCTCTGGAGAGAAGATAATTCATTCGTGTTGTAAGGCTGCATTGGCCATTGTCTCCTCACTGTTGCATAATTTATCCCAGATGCATGAAGCACAGGAAACATTGGGTAACTGTGTCTATAAGAACAGTATGTTGATTGCTATCGCATGCATTCTGATATAGACATACGGTTTATCCACATAACATATGCCAGCTGTGTTTGTATCACTGTTCCTCTTAAAAATTCTTCAAGGCAGCTCTAGAAGAACCCCAAAAGTAGCTAGATTCTACATGGAGTTCCCCCATTTCAGTATGTGCTCTCCATCCTAAAATACTAGGTACAGGATGGAAATATTAACAGTAATACTATGTCTATATACACTCCTACTACTAAACCTATAATAGCAACACACCTATAATAATATCAACATGACTGCCTTGCCTGAAAACACACAGAATTTATACACAAATACAGACAAATTACTGATTTTCACTATTAATTTTTAAGTGCAGCTATATTGTCACGTCTTCCTTACTCCCTGTAGCAATATTTTACCTTTTGGTTTTCTGTTCCACTGCAAGATATAAGGGCAGTACTTGAGGGAGCAAGAACATGTCATCATTTTTTCCTCTGCTTGGTCCAGATGGAGAATTTCATAGCAATCTTAAACGACTCAGGAAACAGTGCTGCCTGATTGACTTAGTCCTGTCTGCATAACAGGAGCCATACTGGGGATCTGGCACTTCAGTGCATAGTTGTGGTGACACAAAGCAAGACGTTCTTAGCAATTTGTGTTTTCTGATTTATAAAATATACTKGGAGCAGCTGATTGATGCATTTAGAATTGCTTCATACACCATCTGCCTCCATCTGTATACTCTTGCACACTGTTTTAAAATCTATCTTGATTGCCATTACAGTGGATGGAAGGAGCATCTTATTAATAGAGTATATTAATAAAACTCAAATAATATCTCACTTCATTCAGCCCTACCAAATCCACTCACTGTATCATTAGATTAAAATTAGAGAAGTCTCAGTTAACATTTATTAATGTTTCCACCTCCAGCTCTCAGCAGTCACACTAAAATTATTTCACAGAATCGCAGACTTATTTTGGCAGAAATCAAGAGGTAGCAGTTGCAGTCTTTGTAACTAAAAATCCAAAGAAGCATTTTTAGAAAGAAAAGAAATCCTTTTTTAGAAGTTTGTAATCCTTTTCATACACCTTTTTCGGCCTGACAGGAAATTTGACCAACAGATTTGAAAGATATCCCCTCAGCAAAATTCTAAAGAAATGTTCTTCAAACACCACCCTTTTAACCCAAGCCTTCTCATCTGCATACTCATTTGCATATGTTTTACAAGGTATTTGCAATGCCACTAATTATCAGTTCATTTCTAGGTAACATTACTCTGTGTCTGGGAATTTGTTACGATCATAATGACCTTAAAATCCTTTACAAACACAGATTAGTTTAACATACAGCCCACTCTAACGGAGGTCTTTTCAAAACATCCCAAAATCCCAGGCATCTCAGATATTTACAGCAAAATCCCATGGCTTCTATCTCAACTTTGTGCTGCTCACACTTCTCAAAGCCTTTTATCAAAGCCAATAATAAGCTGCAGCACAAATTTGAGGTCCCCACTGTGAGGCACACTCCCTGAGCAGGACAAGTTCATTGCAGCTCTTCCCATATTTCATGGTATGTCCCAGGCGCCAACAGGTAGTCTTCACAAACCTCCATCTACTAGACCCATTAACATTAAAAAAAGCTAAAATTCTCTCTCTGCTGCTGCGGGTTTTGTCAGCACCACGTACAGTAAGTGAGCCTCTGGTTTGTTTTTTAGTGCATTTAAAGTGTTGCCAAACTATATAGCCATGGGTTGGTCAGATCTTCAGCTTTGAAGAAGGCAAAGAAAATGGAYCGGCACCAAAAAATGGTACTAGGCTTTAATTTACATTGTGTGAATATTCCAAAATGGGGCAGGCCATGCATGCCCCCCCCCCCAAGATTTTGTAGCACAGACCTAAATTATTCTGGGGGGAAAAAAAGAAAGTTCAGCTGTTTTCACTCCCTAGGAGATGTCCCATAGCTCTATTCAACTGCCTCTTATCACTTGTATTCTCCCATACTCCCACTTCCTAACTAGGATCCCAGGATTCCCAAAGCAGGTTCCAATCACAGGCTCTCTACTTTCCTCATCCTCCCATCATACATTGCCACCTCCTAACCCTTGGCACCTGTTGCTATTTGACATTCCCTACAGCATCCAAGATAGCAGCATGGCTACTAAGAAGACCCTGGCCCTTCAGGAGTAACAGCTTAAAGCCAGAAAAATATTCTAGAGCATCCTTGAGAGCTACTACACGGTTGCATATGGGCAGCCAAACCACTTGCTAGTTATATATATGCAGATATGCATACGTGAGCTGAGCATTGAAGCTCCCATTCGAGTCAGTGGCCTCAGTTCATTTGCTCAATGTAGTTCCCTAGTGCTGTCTGAGAGCACTCAGAATATCCTGTCTGACCTCCAGCTGTGTATCCAGAGGGTCGTTGGTCTCTCTGAAAGCTCGGGTCATCTGCTAGCCCTACATGGACATCTGGGATACTTCAGAGCATCTCAAATGGCACTAGACAGCTATGTGTGGACAACTGAACCAAGCCCCTCGCGAGCACAATCAGTGCCGCCTTGACAGTTGCTCACCTCGTCCTAAAGATGCACCTATATACGAGCAGCAGAATCACTCTTTAAACTCCGCGGACAGCAAGGAGTCTCATTTTCCTGAACTTTAATTACATAAGCAAAAAAACATGGAGCTCCACGTTCAGATRTAATGGGCTCAGCACCAGGCACAACTCTTTCGACTTCCTAGGCATACACTAGGGATGACTCAGGCTCAATATTTGAAAGGGACTCCTCAGATATATATTTCATTAGCTGCATAATTTCACTCCCTGCTTCCGAATGTGGGATTTTGCCTTGATGCTGTAAGCTCTCCATGTGTTCTGCACCGAGTTTATGTGCATTAGCAGAGCTACTCTCTTCTCAGGAGAACTCATTTTGCAACAACACCAATTACTGTCACCTGCTTTTACCCAAGATTAATCRCTAGACAAGCAGAACTAGCTACACTTAGCCCTGCCAGGCTGAAATGTATGATTTAACATCTGTGTCGTCTATGCTTACCATTCACTATGGTGATACGAAAAACACCTAAGGCTCTTTTAGTATGGGGGAAAGGCTTCTGTCGGCTATTTTAGGTTTAAAAATACCTTCTAAGACAAAAGTCTCATTAGGATTTGGGCAGTATGGACAGCATCTCTCACATATGCACTCAATCAGTAGGTTTGGTGTTTTTTTTCTTGATTAAAAAAACTCACAGGGAACTGATTAACCCAGAGTAAGGGGTTTCAGTCAGAGCAGGCTTATGGGGAGGGAAAGTGAAGAGCTGCCAAACTTTTTAGGCAGTATTTGATAGCAAACAATGCAGTGTTATTTCTTCTTATCTTTTGCCTAGCCATGAGAATGCAGGAGACGGTACAGACTAATTATCAGCTAACACATATGTCTGCATTTACATTGCATATTGTCCCAAGGCTGAACTGTCCTCATCCTGTTAGTCTTCAAAGGACCTCAGGTTTTGGTACCTAAACTAATCTGCGTATAAATCCAGGTTTAAAGTTTTAACACTATAAACGGGATATATATTATGCTTCAAATCTATGGTTCTGGTCACACACAGTGCAACATCCCTAACCCCTGCATGCATCTCTGTCTCTGTCTCTTGCTTAATCAGGACTTTAATAGCATATGGACCATGCTATTGTAATGCATTCAATGTCATGGGAGTAAAGTCCAGGCATTTCCTCAAGGGGCAGGTGGTGGGAAGAGGCTCTGTTTTTAATTGGCAGTAATGAAGTTCATTATCCATAGCTGGCATTTATTTACTTAGAGCATGCACAGAGKAAGAAGGCAATATGACCTCATGGAAGAGGAAAGCTCCAGAACTCTAATGTCTGTGATATTTTTGCCCTCAACCTGTTTCATAAGGTAAGGTTGCTCTCTTCACCTCTGCCATCCTTCATCTTGTCATTTCGTATCAGATATTTTAATGCTGAGAGCAGGAACCGTCTATTGCTGTATGTTTATGTAGTACTTAAAACTATGCATTTCCAATCTGAGTTGGGATATCTAAATACCATTGGCATATAAATATCAGCTTGTGATTGCCTACTGGGGTAGTGGTCTTTTCTCTTAGCAGTCCTTCCACTGTGCTTAATGATCCAGTCCTCACAAGTATTTAGATATGAGAATCCTGTTTAAGTATCTAGGACCCATTAATGCCAAAATAAGACAAGCACCTCTGTAACAAATTCAGGTTGTATTGAGAGTTTCTTCTAGGACAGTTCAGGTGGATTTGTGTTCCTACAATGATGCTGAAGTTGAAGGGAGTGATGGGTGACCTGGACGCATGTTGTTTAAGACTTGCAGACTACATCTCCCTGTATGACCGATGGTGAAAAGTAACGGTTTCTAATGCTCTCAGTGACTGGTGGGGGAGACCAGATCTAAGCCATTTGAAACACACTAAGGTCTCGTCCACTTTTATGTCCTACTGGGCTCCAAAATCCACCTTACGATCYATGCGGGGTGCTCTGGGTGGAACTGATTTCACCAGCTACCAGCACATAGCTTGATATCAGTGCAGAYATCTATGAACCACTTCTCCTGCAATTGGAGAGAAATGGACACTTTTAAGCATGGTTTCTCTGATCTGTTTTTAATGTCTGTTTTCAGATAGGATGATGCAGAAATTCCAACTTCTTTCCACTGGCACTAAGGAGAATTTGAGATCACCAGAGGTCCGTGTTGTGGATGTCTGTAGTTGGTCAGACTCAAGTCTATATTTACAATTTGATTGTTCAGCAGCTGATTCAATATGGAACATGCAATTTCCTCATTCTTAAAGTTCATCTTCTGAAAATAGAATAAAATGTAAACTGCATTGTTATTATTCAGGGAAAGGAAACTCTTAAAAAAATACTCTTTCACTTTACAAAGGCTTTAAACAAACTGACATTTGCTTCTAGAGAACCACTGCCATCTTTGTCTTATGAATATTTGAATATGATGACTACATTTCTGAAAGGAAAAAGCTCAGCAGACATTGAGGTTTCTGGATGTTTTTTCAACCCCAGGTAATTCCATCCCACTAAAAATATTTTCTTCCTATATTGGCTCTTCCATATTTACAATCCATTCACAGATACGCATTTATCTAACAGCGCACAAAACTAAATGAATAGGATTTTAATATTAGCAGGGGGAAGTACTCTAAAAACAAACAAGATTATGTTACAGAAATGAAATTAGATTATATCTCGGCTACCAAAGTCAATGAAAGAATGGAAGAATGGACTGTATTAATTACAAAAGATGATGTCTAGACATGGGCTTCTGACTATAAAAAGAATGATTGACATCAGTTACCCACTTAGGTTACCACTAACTAAGCAAACTACTGAGGTCGGAATGCAAGGCGTGTTTTCCAATGGTTAAAAAATATTATCATTTGGGTATAGCAAAACCACATTCCCATGGTTTGGGATCAATGGATTGTTTCAGTGTGTTAAAACGATAGGAAAACAAAGGTCCCATTTATTTTGTTTTGCAAAGAGAAACTTCTGCCACAGTGCTTCAATATTGGGATATCTTCTTTAAAGCAACTTCACCTTATTTTCTACAGCAGGCTTCAGAATGGGCATTTAGAGCATGTCTATGCTGTGCYGTGTAGTTACCATCAAGCTGGCTTTGAATGAGCTGGCGCAGGAGGACCTTGATGCTAGCAGATATTTCCAAAATCTTCTTTACTTAGCAGCCAACAGAGAGACTTTGTGGTATGCAGCACAGAGGCTCTGACTGCCCTCTGCTCTACACAGGCACCAGGGTAAGTTTGCAAAGGAAAGAGAATTGTTAATACTGGGAACCCTTACCCCTGATTTCTCCCCAGGCTCTTCAGTAAAGCAAATCATATAAGTTTTGGATGGTTTCTTGTGACAGCAAAAATATTGTGGACATCCAGCCTTTCTGTGGTAAAGTAAACCTGGAACTGAGAAAAGAAAAATAAAGCAGAGAAAAAGAGGACTTTTTCCAGGAATGTTCCCTTAAACTTCTATAAATCAGTCTGAAAGCAAGATTAGCTGCCTGCAGCATTTCCTTTTGTCAAAGAAAAAGTAATAATCATCYCCAGCTGTGACCCTGGCAATAAACACATTCCTATTGTCATTCTCAGGCCATAAACCYGCAGTTTCTCTGCTGGAAACAAAGAATCATTCAGGTGCCAAGCATGAAGGCCTGTTATTTGCCCCAAAAGCTGTACATTTGTAGGAACTTCACAATCAATGTAAGAAGTACATGTGCTTTCAAATAGCGCAGATCCACAGTTCTCAACAGTCTTCATATCGTCTGGTTTATGTTGACTCAAGCTTCTTCCCAACCACAGAGGAAATGTAATTTAAAAATACTACTGTGTTCTTCCAACTCAGTTCACCATATCATGCGTTTGATGACTCACCTGCTGTGGACTGGATTCTAATTCCAGTTATACCAGGGTAAATCAGCATGACAAACCCCCACCCCCAGGTTACACTGGGAGGGGGGAAGCTATACAAATTTCTTCTGACACAATAACTCCAAGAGCCTTAAGATATAAAGAAAGGAATTCTAAGAAACCATGACAATATTATGTATCTTTTCACTTCCTTTCAGCAAAAAATAGAGTCTACTAAGCCTCATAAGGGACTTACACACAGACTTATAGGAATTTATTATGTATTTTACTATTCATTTATTTAAATTATGAATACTAATAATAAGCTACTTAATATTGTTATTATGACCCAGACTGCCAATCAGTTTTAGACACCTAAGAACTGCCTGACAGGGTAGATTTTACCCGGTCAAAGGACAGTGTAGAAGTCTCCATCCGAGCTGTTTCTCTGAACTCTTTCAGAATCACTGAAAAGAATTAAGGATTTGCTGGGTATGATTAATCTCATCCTAAAATAAATGTCTGAAACAGGTCAAGTGAGTCMTACCCTGAATAACCTGTTTTTCTGTATTGGCCACAGCAAGAGTTTAGGATGAATAGCTCGGCTACATTCATCAACAATGTAGATGTCTAACTTTAGGTGAGATAGATGATCATGGGGCTAGACTGTAAGGTAGGTTATACTTCTACAAAGGAAAGAATAATGTTGTACTTTGATGCAAGTTTTCCACCCTTTAAAGGCAGGTACTCGTGTTTGTGTTGTGTTGTTGTTCACTAGCATTATTTCCTCTTAAAGAAAACTATTACGGGCATAGCGTCAGAAGACGTAAAACAATGGCTGAAATCTGAAGGTGAAGCGAAGATGACCACGAACAAACTTAGGGCTGGAAAAGACTGAAACTGGAAGGATGTCACCCAGTGCTCTTGTCTTGACATGGTTTTCAATCCCTTTATATGAGACCATAGGTCTGACAATAGGGAACAGGTCTTCATGATTCGAGAGATCCTTGCTAGTCTAACATTTTCAAGTAAAAGTTTACTGGTGGTCTAAGCCATTTTCGAATCAGAGAGAGGATGACAAAAGTGTTGTTTCTGAGGCTCCTTGACTAACACTGAGGGACTAGACCTTACTGAAGGCTCAGCCTAAGCTTTAATTCTTTGTTTTATGCATCAGGTCTGCAGTCAAAGCTAGTCTACCAACAACTGGATATGATGAATGAAGCAACAGAAATCTAAGAGAAAGACAGAGATTTAGATACATCCTGACTGGTAACCTGACCTTTAGAAATAAATTCTGTTTCCCTCTGAAATAAATTTATTGTCATTACAAAATGAATATCTTCTTATTTGCCATCCACAGACATGCCCAATTTTGCTCATCTGTATGTCTGAATGAAGCCATCAGGATAGACCATGATCAAGCACACACTGAAAATGAGTCAGAAAACAGTCTGGCAGCTCTGAGGTTCACCCACTTCTCCGTACTATGAAAAGCATGTCCTAAGCCGTTGTTTTTCCAGTGAAACGTAGCTTTGCTATCCACAGAAAGTTACATCTCACTACTGGACAAAACTTCAGTTTCATTGGTTTTCTACAGATATGGAGGCTGCCTGGACGGAAATGAATTGTRCTGAATTCACTATGAATTGCATGCAGCTGAGTCAAGAATGATTTAATTATATCTATGCCGTAGTATCCAAATCACCATGATGGCACATTAGAAACTCCCAGTTCAAAGTTTCCCCATGGTTCCTGATGGGTTACCCTGGCTTTTGGTGCTCATTGCTGGGTGCTGAAAGTCCAGATGAGTGGAAATAATGTTTTCTTTCTTTCCTGTTTGTGTGAACACAGCAGATCCCTGTCCTTTGCACTGCTCTTGACTACAAAAAGGAGCACACAGCCCTTAAGCTTTAAGCAGATTGTTGGAAATCATTATGTCTTCTAGACTTCTTCTTGCAGAAAAGACAGGTTGGTTTAAAAAGAAAAGACCAGATTCTCTGAGTATATTTCAGGAAGACAACTTATCTCTAGGATTCAGATTCAGAGATGTTATATAACAAACTAGGAATCACAGTGGGTTTTTTTGTTTGTTTGTTTGTTTGTTTGTTTTTCCTGTGGTTGTTACTACAAATCTGCAGATCCATTCAGTGCTAATTGGAGGCAATATTGTTGCATGGATTTTTTCTGCTGTCCTGACTGTGAAACCCGTGGAGGAAGCAGGGTGCACAGACCAGGATAAACAGAGAGAACAGGAGTTGGCAAGAATAACACCTTTTTTCCCGAATATTCTTCCCCACCCTGCTGCATGCTTTAATATTCATATTCTCTATCTCCTGTCCATAAGGCACTTGTAGAAAGGCTTCTGTGACCAACCATGCAGAATTCACCCCTCCATCATCATCTCCATGGTGTCTGCATCTGCAAGAACCCTACCTTGCGCTCCAGAGACATCCTGTCTTTTGCTTTGGAAGGAGAAGTTGCAGGCCCTAATATTAGATGACGGTCACCAAACTTTCCCTTGGGGTTAAGCAGAGCATGGTAGTGCACAGAGTCCTGCCTTGGAAGGGTGACAAAGAGCAGCGAGATGGGTGAAACCGCTTGGCACGCCAGAAGATGCTTGTCACCCTTCTGATGCAAACAGTGATTACACTCTCATTTATATCTGGCTGCCAGGTTATGTTGTTTTTTGTGTTCAAGGGCCAATAACAATCACGAGAAGTGTTAGCATCTCCCTCCCTGCAGGGAGGCTGGCAGCATCTTTGCTTGTTCGTTCTTACGAAAGGGGGAGGACCAGGGGCTGGAGGGCTCAACCGGTCCCCATAATGTTCCTCCAGCAYCAAAAGCCAATTTGGCAGAACTGCAGCAACACCTTTTAAAGCTTCATATAAAACAGCTCTTTTTTTCCCTACTCTGCTACCCCAGTAAGCTTTTCTGCTTTAAGCAGGGAATGCAAGTCAAAAAAAACCCTGGCTGTATATCCTGCGTGCTTGACAGGGAAGATGACACACTGTCTGTCCTTTCCTACAAGCCTTCCTTCATCTATCCCAACTTCGTTCATTCTGCGCAGCTAATTATCATTTCTGAGATCCCATTTAATTCCAGTGGAGGAGAAAAGAGCTGGCTGTAATAATGCAGCGCATACCCTTAAAGACAGGCAGAGAAAGGGAGCGAGCAAGAGAGAGAGATTTCAGTTGCTCAATAATTCCAGCTTCATAGTGAGTGACAAATAGCTCAGTCAATTCTTGGCTGCAAGCTGATAGGATTATCGTAAATAGCCTCTGCAAGGCATCATTTTTATGCACACACACTCGTCCAAATTAAGTGATAATCTTGTTGATACTGGAATTAAATAATAAAGTGGGGATATCAGGCACCGATCACTTCAAACAACAACAAATAGCAATCTGGTATCTTATTAATCATTAAAATTAGCCCTGCGAAAAACAGCAAGGCAGATCTTCAGCTAGTATGAGCTGGCGTTTCTCCACTGAAATCAGTGGCACTGGGTGAAACCTCTCCTGTGGGGGATTTTGCCCATTATGTTTTTGCACTAACCCCACCACCACCCCCCCCTATTGTTAAATATTACATTACAGCTAGCACCGTGTCTAGATTTTCTAGAGACAGATGCACAACATAAAGAAAATGTTCCATRTTATGGAGTAAATTGTGAACTCATTTTCTTTTTGCAGTGTTTCAGTTATTTTGAATACGATCCATTCAAAAGAAGAAAATACCTGGAACAGATAGAGGTGCAAAGCCAAGCATGGCGTTTTATGAAAAGATACGTGACCAGGTGCATGTCACTTATTCTTATGCACTTGGCATAAGAATATAGAAAGTGGTAAAATTCTCCCTTATTTCTCCACCCTGCTCCAAGGCAGAGTTCTTGAATAATATTCAGTGCAGAAGCCACCTTTATAAGCTAAACTGTTAAAGAACACAAGAATTATTTTCTCTTAAGGATTCAGTTTCATTTACTAATTATGACAATTTGACAAGTCAAATAAATTGCTCTAACAGCCCAAATGCACAATATAAGCCCACAGCAACATTAATGCAGCATAACTGAACTATTTTATATGGATGTCTGGCCTTTTCATAAATGCTAAGTAGAAGAACTTAGCTTAAAATTATTTCACTGAGTTTAAGTTATGATACAGTTCATTATGTGTGCCATGCTGCTGACGGTGTGCGTCTGGTCAGTAACCACTGCTCAGCTGATGTTATAGTAATTTTAATTGGGTCATTAATTTGAACCTTGAGCTGATACATTGTAATTCAAATTTTTCTTGCCTGGCTCAGGTGCACAATCCTACCAAAACGATTGTAACAGGTCATGTGAATATAGAAGGAAAAAATTCTTCCAGCCTTAATTCTACGCAAAACTAGAGATTATCTTCCTTAGATCTCCAAGCAAGCATCATCTGCTTCAATTCATGTCAAGCTCTTGATGCCTCCCACTTGCAACCACTCTGTCTCTCTGCTTCATCAAGCCAAAAGGAGACATTCTGCTCCTCCAGTCCAATCTCCTCAACACCCCAGACTGCCATCCAGCAACTCATTTTCCCATCCAATAATTTGTCTCAATTTGATCTTGATTCAAAGACACTCACAATGAAGATTTTACTGAGAATACATGTTACCCTGCTTCCCAATGTGCTCTCATTTCTGATTGTCTAGCTTTAATTTTCGCTTAGTGTGTTCTGTTTTCCCGTTCTTTGACAAACTGAAGAGGATGACAGAATCAGAAATTGTGTCTTGTACTTAGATATTGGACATAAATGGATAAACGTGGTTCTTTACTTGCTTCTTTTCCTTCTAGTGGTTTAAAAAGTTATGCATAAAATTTGATGGCGTATATTGCTCGTTCTTTTCATTATCATTTTATGTTATGATGAGATAAGCAAATATTTCAATTAATTCAGACACAGATGAGTTAACACTACCAGCCCACTCTGTTTCATTTGGCATCCAGACTATCCAGACTATTGGGGCTTCTGTGAAATTAGTTACATGAATTATCCATTGATTTCATAAGTAAAGGGCTGGCCCTGTGTAAATGTACCATATTGATGGYGTGCAGCAGAAGGTATTATCCATGCAGAGTCTCTTTTTACACTGATATCCGGTGTTATTAGCTCAGCTCCCCAAACTATAAAGCTTAAATGATGTGATGTTGTGTCTGGGCTAATTAACCCTGTTTTTCTGTGGAGCTAATTAGCTTGGGTGCAGCACTGTGCTGGCAGAGCTAAAATGCTTCTCCTTCTGGCTCTAACTCATTTTCCTCTAACTTAAGGATCTCTATACCATTCTCTACTGCACGACATGCCCGTGTCCCTAAACAGAAAGAATACCCCACAGCAAAGGATCCTGGCTGTATATTAAAAAAGACACCATCCATGACAACTGGAGAATCAGACACTGCTGATCCAGACCTTCTCTGAGCATGGGAAAACCTTGCTCTGTCAATATCTTAGAAATGTTAACCAAGCCCCCATGTCCAACTTATTGTCAAAAGTAGACTCTATCAGGCAACACAAGTCTTGTAACGAGTAAGAAAAAGGAGAAGAGCTGCCAGAGGTGCTGGGAAACAAGGCTCTCCCCATCAATTATAAGTTGGGCCATTAACTCCAGTCACTTGGAACAGGAACCAAGACTGCTGCAACACTGCAGCCCTGTTCCCCAGCTAACTGAGGCTGGTAAGTTCAGGAGATGTGCCATGCGACTGCCACACAACTCAGACTGACCAGCTTCAGCCTCTTGACATGATATGGTACAATTCTCTGTTGATATACAGGTGCAGCTGGTTCCCAGCTTAATGAGGAAAGGATGTTCTATACAGCACTGCACTGGGCAGTGTAAAGCATCCCCAAAATTACATGATGCAGGTAATGTGCATGTGCACGTGCGGTAGATAATGAAACCATTCTCCTTTTGCTATGACTTGGAGTTACTGGAGAAAGACTGCTTCTCTTTAGTGACACAGATTTATATCCATTATTACCATTTTATTGAAAGTATATTACAGTATGTTACTGTACTTGGTATTACAATCAAAAAAAGATTTTCAAAAAAAAAATTAAAAAAACACTCTCACCTGAGGTTGTATTAGTCATTGAGGAAGGCACTGAACCCTGCTTCTAAACCCAGAGTCACCTCGGAGAAAGCTCACAATAACAGGCTGTACCAAACAACAGAAAAAGGAAGCAGTGTTGAGTAAAAGAATCTTTGCTTATGCAGAAGGGCCAAGTTTTCCAGTCATTCAAAACACCAGCGATTGGCATTGCAGGCTTCAAAAATTCAGGCAGTTTGAAGGGATCATGTATTCATCCAAAGCAACCTTGCAAACCATCTGACATTCACCCGTCGCTCATAAGTGCCTGCACTCTGACACCTCTGACAGCAGCACAGATTCAGTTTCACACTTGTGAAGTGGTACATGCTTTTTAGCTGCTTTCGAAGCTCAGGATTCTGCTGAAGGGTATATTTGTCTGACAAATGGCAATGAGTACCTGAAATGGACGTGCTTGTTGTTGAGAGGCTACTAAAGTCATACTGACACTAAATTTAAAGAAGTCCCCTGACAAGRTTTGGATTCACAACTTTGTGGCTTACTGGGAGCATTTTACACTTAGATAAAAGTCCAACTCCCATAGAAGTAAAGTGAAAGAGAGCTGGAATAGTTGGAGTTGTCAGGTCTGTGTTAGAAAGAGCTTGTTCCTTTGTGGATGCTCCTTGGGATGGATTCTGAAGCCAAGGTGAATTTTAACAGATGTTTGGAGAGAAATCTGGAGTTACTTGTTCAATAACTTGCTGGAATGACTCACGGCTGACAGGAAACCAGACAGTGATAAACTCAAATGAGGGTGTGGGAGGCAACATGTTAAAAGCTCATTATAAATGTCATTCTTTTACCCACTCCAGTGAGCCATAGCGGGACATGGGGTTTTGCAATCAGTTTACAGTGAAAGCCAGAGAAGAATGAAGGCTGAACGTGCTTTCAGGCAATGTCTTCTTCTCTGGGTGGCACAGGGAGTGGGTACTTTTTAAATGACTCTACTCCTCCTCTACACATGGAGAGCTCTGATGGCTTTTGAATGAATCAGGTGGAGGCGACTGCTCGGTTGCCCCTTCTTCAACTTATATGGAGTGGCTGGTGCTCTAGGAAGTGTTAGTGTTAATATGTTTTATGTTTTAGAGAGATGAAAGATAGAGAAGGTATTTCCCTTAACAGGTCCAAAAGGAGTCTAGCCCCATGGCCACAAATTGAAGGAATAGACCCTGAGAGTCCTAGCACTTAATTCCCTTCCTACTGCTTCCTTCCCTACCTACCTACTACTTCAGCTGGAAAAACCTACATTATCTCAAATAAATCATGTCTATGTTCCTCCACATTTTTCTCCATTACACTCCAAGTTATGGCTTACCTGAGTGGGGATATGAGGAAGTTCCCTATAACTCTGGACTTCTGCATAGGCAGCTATATTGGGTCACGTCCTATTCATTTGTTTGCCATACTTGTTGTAAAATATGTCTGGAAATTTTACAGGTATCTGAATTACTCACTGCATATTTTAACAGTCATCTTCTTTTTGGAAAAACAGTTCGGTAGAAAAGAAAAAGAAACAAATAATGAGAAGAAACTTTAGTAGATGCCTAGGACTTGGTCATTTTAGTGAGAGTTCTGTAATTCTGGCTTTGATAAACAATCTGCTGATGTATGCTGGGTAGCTGTGTCCTTGATCTATGCACAATTATATATGCAAGATATACTTAGGAAATTCATAAAAAGAACTCATTAGACAGTCATCGCTACCCAATTAGGCTAGTGATTCAGAAGACATGTGGACTGGTAGATGAGGACTGTACTTTAAGATGGAACTTTCAAAAGAAATTGGGGACATTTTAAGGCAGTCTGTAGTAAAACAGCAATGATGGAAAATTGGTAGGAGTATGGTGATATTTTAGGTAAGGCTGTTGCATGTAGTTTTTAGAAGGCAACTGAAAAATAAGCCATCTGTTTACTTAGGTAATYAAATTATGTTTCCTGGTGAAATAGAGTTTAATACAACTGTTATGAATAGAGGGAATTTCAGGCATAAACCTATATTGGTGGTAACATTTAATAGAGGATACAACAGGACCTGATAAAAATAGAGAAAGACAGAAAATGAGTAATAGACAAGTATGTTGAGAAGTCTTAGCTTAACCTGTCTTTAGCTATTCAAAACTTAGATGACTAGTCTAAATTCGCCACTTAGGTACCCTCAGTTATCAGTGAAGAGAGACAGATAGTTAGAGTGATTCATCCTATCTTAAAATAGGTGTTTAAGGTATCAGGAAAGAATTGCCTTCCACAGGTACMTAGAGATGCCTGTCCCACTCCATTGACTGTAAAGGGACCCTTATCAACTAGATGAGACTACACATTTAAATTTTAAATAGCTATCATTAGGTTTTAAATAGTGTTTGGAGTTTATCTTGTAGCTTGATCAGGGCTGTGATTCAAGGGCTCTGAAATCTCTCAAGTTGTTGTTCCGGTGAGGAGTATTTGATTAGAGCTTGTTGGAAATTTTCCAAGTGTATTTTTTTTTCTCCTTCAGAAAAAAGCATAAGAATCAAAACGGTTTACGCAAAAGGATTTTTCTAAGGGCACTGTACAAAAACAAAATAGATAGGTAGTCTCAGTGTAATCCTGACATATACTTTAAAGAAACTCTCAAGTGTAGGAGACCACAAGGGTTTGGCTGTAACTTAATCTATTATCCATACTATTAGCTACACACACACTTCCTTTCGGAGACATAATAAAGTGAGCCTACTCCTTAATGCAAAGACGAAAACAGGGATTACCTTCAACCAGACATGAGAGTTCCCATTTGTTGTCTTTGTAGTCCAGTGTTTGGATCCCTTTTGCTTGTGGTGCTTAGGTGTAGTTGAACACTCGTTATCCATATTTCTGTCTCCCTTCTAGACTGAATAGGCTTCCAAAGTGGAATCCGCTGAGTGGGATTTCTCTGTTTAAATGTATATCGAAAGTAGTCAGCCCATTYTCCCTGCAAAGTCAAGAGTGATTAAATAGATATAATCAGTGAAGACTATGGTGTAACTGAAATCATGCTAAAATAGATGATTCATGCCCTAGAAGCACAGTGGATAGCCACACAGTAGACATTCAAAGCTAAATGAGATGACTCCCACCCTCTGCGTGCACCTACTTCAAGCGCCCTGTGGGAGCAGAGTTCCTCACCACAACACAGTAATTCCTTTCCACCCTGCAGGTCAACACACATTTAAAGCAAAAAGAGATTTTTCCCTTGGAAACTTGTTACTGGTGCTACAGCGTTAAGAACTTTCTTAAAACACAGACAGTATGTTCCACAGTTTTAATGCAAAAGGGGAAAAAAGGATGGGGGAAAACAAACAGCATAAATATACGTATTCTTGTTAGATCTTCCTTCATTATAAGGTCCCTGCCTTACAAACTGTAGTTTAACCTCTCAAAATACATCTTATGAACCAATTCAATTACTTTTAGAGGACCGAGACCATCCTATGAGCTTAGAACTACAACTCCTCCACCCCGCAAGTGGGAGACGCACAGGAGAGACTGGGAGTTTCACCCTTTTAACCAATCTCATGACATCTCCTACCCCACAAAAAACAAGCAGAGTGGCATAAAAACAACCATACTAGAGAAAGACAATATGGAGCCAAAGATCTGGGAGAAAACCAAGCATCTTCAGCCAAAAAGAGCATCTTTGCAGTTCTGTGATAGAATATCCAGCAAAGATATCTTTCGATGACTTTGGAAAAAGGCAGTATGAGAATCTATTCCAGTTAAATTGATACAGACAGGTCTAGCCTCATTCTTCATGATAACTTCCTGGGTTTTCAGAACGTTCTCTAATACAGCGGTTCATTTACACAGGAGCAGTTAACTGCTATGATTTTGATAAAAATCTAATAGTAAATTTTAATTTTTTGTGTGTCTTTCCAGGCTCTGTAATGAGGCCCAAGTGTTCAACTCTGGCTTTAGACAAGAATTCTTTTCTTAACAGAGAAGTTTTGTAATCCACGATTTTATGGCATAATCTGCCTGAACTATTTAAGAGAAAAATCTATTTTTGTCAACCATTTGTCAAAAGGAAAAAATATATATATATTATATATATTTAACCATATACAATGCATATTTATTGCACTGAACAAGCTTTAAACATTTCTGGTAAAAGCACTTGTTATAGCTAATTTCAGAATGACAGTTGTTTGTGTGCTGAAGTAAATTAGATACCAAGATAAAAGATGTGGGAATCTGTTAATGGAACAGGCAGGAAAAAACATACTTTGCATCATAATATCGCTGAATAAAGGATGACATGGCATGGGCAGCACAAAGTAGCATAATAGTACTCCAGTTGTTGCTCTGATATTGCACATTAAAAATAATATTAGCTGCAGTAATAACTTAATCAGAATGCAAAGTAAACAAGAAAAATGTAAAAGAACTTCTCCCAGATCACTTATGAAAATGCTAGAAAATAGATTATTTAAAAAAAACTTATTTTGCCAGATCCAGGAAAAAAAAAGGCAATGAAATGGTCTTAGGGGGACGTGTTTAGGCCTGATGTGGCAACCTTCAGACTAAAACTTGTATGCATTTAAGTAACTGGGCAAGACTAAGATTAATTGACAAAAACTGACCTCTGCCATCCATACCTGATAGTATGAGAAATAAATTATATTGGAAAGGAATCAGCAGTCAGGGAGTTCTGAAAAGAGAAATCGAATCCAACACCCTACATATTAGCTATGGCATTTAGAGTTACTTCCCTGCTCTCTCACAGATGTGTTGCCCTGAAGTTATGTCAATTAAGTCCAGCTATTGCAAGATATTTATAGGCAGGATTTATCCCCAAGGTGCTGGGGTGGGACTCTGCCAAAATGTAAGTGCCTGCAAGACAGGGGTGGGATTCAGCTCCAAATTCGGCCATCTAAACGTAGTGACGAAAGGCAGCTTGCGTAGTAAGACAAAATTTGGCTGTTTTATTGTTTCCCACATGTAACCATCTAGTGCTGCTGAGGTTGCCCTGAGGTATCTGACACATGTGCTGGGTATGATGCTGGATCCACAGAAGACCCCACACCCTTTTGAATGGGCACCTGGCAAGCTAACCTACGGCACAGCGAACGACCCTATACACCTCTGTGCCGGTAACTGAGCTTAGCTCCACATGTTCGCTAACTCTAATGGGAGCTTAGACACCCAACTTGCACATAAACACTTACGATATAAACATCTAAATTCAGGCAGGAAGAATCCTATCCTAGGAGTGGGGTTTAGCCGTCTGAGCATTGACATCTAGTGTCATTTCTGACCCTTCAAGACCCTGAGACATCTCAAACCTGACAGAGATGATAAGAGACCAGTGCCTTTCTGTAGAGGCAGCTGGAGGCTGGGCTGGATATCCTAGAGCGCATCCACCTAATGTCTTTAAAATTGCATTAGTTTAAGCAACTAAGTCCTACCCTAAATGAGCACATAAGGGTCAAGCATCTAAACACATCTGAAGCTTTAGGTTTTAGGGTTTGATTCATGTGGCCAAACCTGAATGCATATGGTACAGCTTGAGATGCCTTGGGTTATCCAAAACGTAAGACTTCTGAAAGATCTTGCTCTTCTGGAAGGGCAGCTTGAGGCCGAGTAAGACACCTCAGAGTGCCTAAAATGACATTAAGCCCCTATGTTTAGGCAACCGAATCCCATGTTTTGTGCCTCAGTCGTTCATGTACCTCTATTATAAAATGAGGAGAAAGCAGGAATTTTGAAGGATGCTAAAAACTGTTAGATTGCGCACAACAATAATCCCGTTGAGATGGGAGAAGCAAGACAAATCTGTAATATAGCTAGGAAATCACACTGCCAAGGCCAATATCCTTGAGATAACATTGTTAATTTGACCTGCTTGTTTGTTTGTTTGTTTGTTTAACAGTCTAAAATGTACCTAAGCTAAAATTCATGCCAAAAAAACCAAAACAAGCTCATCTTATAGAAAACCCAGTTTCCAAGTGGTAACAGTGGGGAGGGTGAACTGGTCTTTTATGGAATGGACTTCATTCATTCTCAGTTTAATTTCACTGAATTTACGCCAAGGGTGTGCCTTTATGTATAAATTATGTTATCTAAATTGAAAGAATCCATTATGAACAGAGGCTCAAAAAACTTCTCTTTCTTTAATTCATTTGCAATGGATGGACTCTTAATCTTGAAATCTGACTGAAGACAGAGCAGAATAATTAAAAAAAATTAACATTCTTGGCATTCCTGTTTTACTAATGAAAAAAAATAAAACAAAAAGAATGAAGGTAAAAAACCCTCTAAATTCTGTCAAAGACGACCTGTATGCTAGGACTGACTGAATATCCCTGAGGTCCACAGTCAACTTTCTTTTCTATGTTTTTTTTTTTAATTCAATAGTCAGTTTTTCTGTAGATAATAATATCCTTTTGGAAAGAAACATTCTTTCCTTCTACATTTCTTATTCACAGCCTCT
The DNA here is from genome assembly GCF_003343035.1 of Apteryx rowi. Classification (NCBI taxonomy): domain Eukaryota; kingdom Metazoa; phylum Chordata; class Aves; order Apterygiformes; family Apterygidae; genus Apteryx; species Apteryx rowi. The sequence continues at coordinate 1,273,390 of NW_020447297.1, read as the reverse complement.
GAGAAGGCCAAGGACATCCACAAAGAAAGAAAGAAAAAAATTTTGAGTTCATAGGATGATGAAAAACATTGAATATTCCTTTTTATTTTGCCTTATCAGACACTAAGCCAATGTCATGATACCCTGATGTTCTCACACTATCATGAAATACTGCAAACATATTTCATTGCTTTGGGAAAGTTATGAATATTCCATGTTAATATTCATATTCTTTGTTTACTAGTCGTAATTTGCCTTAAAATGAGGTTTATGCAGAGGAATCACCTCAGAGAACATCGACTGAAATTTGACTGCAAATATCTGGGTTCTTTTCTTTGACTAAGAAACTCCTTATGAAAGTACAACTCCATATATGCTTACTACTCATAACCACTTTCTAGAAGACTGTTATGTATGCATAAAGCTTTTTTCTTTTTTTTCCCTCATTATATCCATATTTTGTCTGAGAAACTATGTCAACTCCTAAGAGAGATGTTTTCGTTTTTTCAGAATTCCTTTGAGCATTATCAAATGACCTTGTTATAGTTATTCCCATGTTTATCACACTTGGCTGAAACAGAGCACTGCAATCTACCTCTGCGCATAAATTATTCAGTGCATATTTTTTGCTTCATAAGGCTAATGTGAGAATGTAAGCTGATATAGATTAGCTGAACTCAACTCATTCAGAAGCTGCATTAAAACCAATACTTCAGTGGTGAGCTGTCGCAAGACTTTTGCAACATGCTCCTTACATTGCATCAGTATCATAGGAAAAAAAATGCAAAACTTCTCTCTAATTAACGATAAGGGGAAAATATGGGTACGCAAAATGCAATTTCCTCCACTGGATTTAGCCAGGAAATTGGGTTAATTACCTTATTTTAAGATGCCACGGGGACTAAAAATGCAAATCGTGCCTAAATAACACACAGAGTGGTAAGGGAAAGAAAATCTTGTGACAAGTTCAGTAGAGTGTTTAATAGCCAGATCCCTGGGTTTATATACTTTACGAAGATCATTACATTCCCGCCTCACTACGATCCCTTGCTTCCTGCCGGGGAATGAGTTTATTTGTATTAATATTTGATATTGATATCATAACAGTTCTTCACCTCAGCTAGATACCACAGCTGATTTTGGAAGAAGCTAAGCTATCGTCCTCCAGCTCAGTACTTGGGTGAAAGATCTCCTGGAAATGTCACCTATCGTAGACACGAACCAAGTGTAATGACTAGCACCTGGTTAACCAAAGGCCTCAGAAACAAAATAAGTGTAAAGACTCTCTTCAGCCCCATTGTCACCCCTGGCTGGCAGATGGGGGAAAAGGGGAGAGAATTCAATAAGCCAACAGCTCCAAGAGTTAGGACTTGGGACTCTTAGGGCCCTTCAGACAAGAAGAGTAAAATGCATCTCACCAGAATTTATCCACCTAAAAGTTCAGCCATTTAGTCTAAGCTAGTCATCCTTGCTCTTTGCATTCTCTTGAGAAGAGACAGCTGCCCCGACAGGGCAATGCGTTCGTTGCTGAAACATTTGTCTGAAAGCGAGAGATAGTCATCTTCTGTAGTTATTGATTTCTCTCTATTGACTATACAGGGAGGACAGAATTTGCATTGTTTGTTCTCTTTTTAAAGGATGTGTAGTCTTCTATTAAAAAAAAAAAAAGATAGCACAAAGAGAAAGCGCATTTTCTTTCAGCTCAAAATGTTCTGGCAAGTGAAAACTTTTTTTTTTCCCCAGCTCTCCCTCAAATATACAACATTCCTTTGGGACCAGACCAGGCAATTTCTCYTCCAACTAATTTTATTTTTTAGCAAAGAGACTGAAACCTCATTTATTTGAAACGGTCTCTCACCTTGGCACTGGCCTAATTCTGCTCCATGCAAATCAGGAAATCCTTTGACTTAAATGGGAAGAGTTAAGATATTGCTGAACTCCTCCAAAAATTCCCCCCAGCGGTGTATGCAACACAGGATCCACTAACGACGACCCAAGTCTGCCCCAGTGCAACCTGATAAGGATGAATTCGGTGTCACTGGTACTTCTGCCTGTTGTAGTAAATAATTGCTGAGGGCATTCGCAGTACCTCTCCAAAGCATCTGCGTATGTGAAAAAAGCATTAAGACATTGTTCAAATCCTTGAATATAAAGGGCTTTTTCTGGAAAGAAAATACTGCTTACTGTTCCAATAGTTCTTGTGCTACTAAAACACACCGTAACATCGGCAACAAAATATTTCTATTCTACCTTTAAAAAAGGTGCACATTATTCACAGAATCTCTCTCCATTCAGTAAGCCTTCTGGTTTCACATTGCATTAAATCATCCTATTGCTCTTGCTTCTAATTCTAAAGAGCAAAGTGAGTTGGAGAAGGGAGTCATATTATCTGTGATGGTTTAATTTTCTTTTCTCATTTTTTGACATAAATAAAAAACATGAAAACAATTATCAGAGCTTTTCCTTATGGCATGCTATCGTCATTCATAGTATCATTGCATTTCAATCCTTTTGATTTCTTTTCTTGTCACAGAAAAGATTTGTGAAACAGCTCGGGTCTGAAAGATGATGCACTGCCAATATTTTAGATGGGCTTCTACATCTACACACAAAAATCAGCTTTCATGTAGTCCATGATAAAATTCTTGTAGCGGGGATGAGGATGTAGGCAGACAAACAGAGGCCAAATTCTGCAAGCAATTATACATATTGGCATGCTATAAGCAGATTCTGTTTGGCCATGAATAACTCCGAGATCCTTTTTTTTTAATTTTTTTCTTTGAATATACAGTCTTTTCACATGATCAGCCCAGAAACTGTTCATTGTACAACAGCACACAGGCTTGGAGATCTTGCAGAACTGAAGGTAGTTTTGTAGTCATGGCCTGTGGTCAAGCCCAGCTCCAAAAATAAACTTCAGAAACAATGGCAGAATGTTTAATTTCAGTGCTAGAAATTAGGACCAGGTGTGGCTGTAAACACAGCAAGAGCAATAGTGAGACTATTTATCTGGGCAGACATGAGCTCTTGCTACTGAATACGTCAAGTTGGCCAGATAGAAACTGGTTCTGGTCTGGAAGACATAGATGTGTAGTTACCCTAACGTTTGAGCATATATGCATTAGCAGAAGGCTTATTCAGGCTTCACACGGCCGCCTATGCACCATCATTTGCAATACACATGACAAGATTTATGGGAGTCCACTGGAGGGTATGGATACTATTTCTGAAGCCATAAAAGTGAACATAATAGTGGCTGACCCCTGAATTTCATTGAGTATTCCTGTAATAACAGAAAGCATGTTGCCATCATTGCATGTTCTGCCCAAGAACAAATGTATTTCACGCAGCTTCTGCTGAGGTCAATAGACCAAATATCAATTTGAGTTAAATAGTGGAGACAAACCAACTGCAACTGATCATATTGATAGCTCAATATCAACTTTTTTCAAATGCTAGCTCAGTTTTTCCAATGAGGTTTTAGGCATTCATTTGAAAGGAGAAGGGATCTCTGAAATGACCACAGAAGAATTGAAATATCCTGGAAAACAGTAACAACCTGTGTAAGCTGAAAACAGAAAAACGTGTGGTTAAAAGACACCGTTCTAATTGCTTTACACAAGCATCCCCCTTTGAAGATGCAACAATTTCACCAGCAGTGGATTTGGAAATTATCGCATTCTGAGGATTATGGAGACCTATAGTGGTCCACATTTTGAGAAGATGGAATTCTCCAACTATGTTTAAATTAAATTATTTCATCATATATTTAACTAACCATAAGGTAAAAGTTTTTTTTTTTTTTTCCTGAAATTGAAATGTTGACAAATGCAAAAGAAAAAAGTTTGTTTATTTTGAATTTTCCTTCTTTTTTTAATCCAAAAGATCATTAGTTGCTTGGCACAAGTGCAGGCATATGAATATGTCTCACAGTAATTGCTTTTACAAGGCTGATGATACATTTTGGAAGAGATTTATTTTATCTTAACCATAACAACTCTTGTTAGAAATTTTAGTGAAGAAGAGAAGACGGTATTAAAAATTGTAATCAATGACTCAGGGGAGAGCTACAAATTACAAGAAGCAAAACTTCTGTGTAACAGATGTCTAAACCAAACAAAATAGAAGGACGAACACTGACTATATCAAATTGACAAAGAAATCCCACCAAACACAAGAAATAAGAAATATAGGAAAGAAAGACAAGAACTTTATCACAGATTGGAGTGAAGACTGTCAGAATTTGGCAAGGTGACCAAAGGCCAGAATAAGCCACTGTAATTAAAGACACATTGGTTCCTTCATATTTAAGGGTCACAGAACATGGAAAATATTTATAGATAGCTTGTAAACATCTGCTAAAGACGCACATGAATTTATAGAGTGAAGAAAGATGCTGGAGGTAGGCAATTATGAAAAGAGAAGAGAGACTATCAAAACCAGGAAGAGTTTATTCTTCACAATGAAATCCCTGTAATTCAAATATATTGTATTTCTCTAAACGTTTCTCTCCCCATTATCCAGTTGCACACCAAGAATACTCCAATGAATATTGTTATTAAGCATTTTTTTTCCCCTCAGCCAGGACCCCACATCAATAGCTCCCAAGTCAGTTGTTAAAATTCAATATAAAGGAGCACCTTGCAGTCTCTTGTTACCCTGATCTTGTTCCTGGGTGCTGCATACTGCCCCAGTGCAGTTGTACCAGTCTTATATCTCTGTCTTCTTGAGATTAAAGTGTCTATGTCTCTCCAGGCATCATGAATCCATTCTTACTACAGCAGTTTTTTAGATAAGTGCAAAATGAGATTATGTTAATTCTCAATGCAAAGCTTCAAGAAACAGTACAGAGGTAGAGGATCATAAAAAAAAAGATTATTAAAGTTTATAAACCTGCATAAATAAAAATTCATAAATTAAACAATGGGTTTATTTCTAGCCCAGATGATCTGCCTCTTTTTTCCTTTTTTAATACAAATTTAAAAAAAAAAAATGTCAGAAAGTTTACTCAGCTCTCCTAACTGCCATCCAGTCTTCAAACAAGACCTTCATCCCAGGCATGGCCTCCATTGAATAAGTCATGATTTGAGGGCAAGGCCGTCCTCAAATATTGATTTTTCTCCCCAGAATTCCTGGCCATACCACAAACCTCTCCCAAATGTTTTAAATTTATTCTGCTTATAATTCTCAGAACTCCTCCAAGAGGTTTATAGCATGAGCCAGGTAGGCTACATAAGTCCTTGGTCCTGTTTCAGCATTGATGATACTTCAGCCATCCGGACAGAAGCTGTGCCGTGCTGGTTGGACACAGGGTCAGCAAGTGATCTCTGGCCTAGTTCAATTATTATTATAGTTGTAGCCCTGCAGCGTAGTTTCAGAAATGCTGATGTCTCATTAGTGATTTATCGAAATGGAGCCATCAGCTGGGCAGACAGTAAACAAAGGTCGTTACTGCCAGGCGTAATGATTGTCGGGGTTCTAGCTTGAGCTATAGGAAATCATGTGCCCACATGAATGTAGTATCTCTTGCAGACTAATGGGGATCAGATTATATTTGGAAAATTGTGTGTATGAAAAGGTATAAAAGATAAAGGTAAATAAAAGGAAGAGAGCACAACTCATCTAAATGCATGAAGGAGACCAATAGATAAAGTCTATTTTTGGATACTAAAAGAGAGTAGACATGATCCTTGCCAAGTAACTTTGGGAATTATAGCAGGTTTGGGATGAATGATCCTCCATCTGGCTCTCTGAAGTCACAGGGTGCCCTGATGCCCTCCCACAGACAGCATGAGCACACTCCAGGCACCACTTGCAAAGTCTGACTCTTTCATTCAACTWCTGGAGATCAGTGATGTCTGTTCTGGATACCTGATGAATCAGTCACCTCTGTAACTATCACACGTGGGAAAAAGGGCACAGGATTTTTAATCAAAATAAATGTTCACAATTTCTTATGTATCACATCTAAAAATAGGAGCCTTTTCAACAGTACAATACCTCCAGTATAATCTGGTGATTCATTGGTGTGGTCAGAAGTGAAGGGTTTATTTATTCCCTAATGGTGATTTACCAGAGTTCTCATTATTGGCCTAATTCTGTTACCACTGAAGTCACTGATGTCATCACTAACTTCCCCCTCAGAGATCTAAAGGCCAGGAGGATTTTTTAGATCATCTAGCTTTATTTCCTGCAGAACACAGACCAGGGATTTCACTGCCTGTCTCTACAACAGATTTTCATTCAAAAATTCGTGAAGAACATTCTGTAACAGTAACCTTCATTTATGTATCCCATAGAACTATTATTTGTAATTAACTTCTCATGTTTTGTTTTTAAACAGTTAGACAATGGAAACCTTTGCTGTCATTCAGATGGCAATAATATTTTCAGCTGCATTTCCCTGAGGGTGCAATTCAGCTTTATCTAAATTAAGGTGTCAACATGTCATCTATGTGAATAAATTCCCAGTATACTCAACAAAGATCAGAGGCTTAGTACAGCTGTGTAGATAGAGATGAGTCTACAGGTAGGTCAGCTGGATCATTCTATAAGCTTTACTGAAGGCATTGGCTAGATCTCCACTGACTATAGCAGGAGCTTCAACACCTGGATCATACGTAGACACCTACCTTCAGACACACAAATTTAATAGTCTTAACCTGGAGCTGGAAACTACTTTAAGGCTTGCTTCCATAGTCCAAGGGCAGCCTGCTAGTGCCTCTTGCCGTAGGTCATACCTGCAAGGAAGTGGGAGATACAACACAGCCTGCAGGAGAGCCATGCCCCACTGAAGCAGCTCCTGGAGGCCAGGTGGGAAAAGCACATTGCCTGAAATGTCGCTGGATGCTTTGTTTAGGAAACTAAATCCTGCCCTAAATATATGTCAGGCCCACTCCATCTGCTGGCCAGCTGGTCCAGTGGGTGAAATGTTTGATACTCTACCTTTACCCTCAAGGAGTCAAGGAACAGTTCCTGGTCAGTGAATACCGCTCAAATATTGAGAGTCCTCCTCCTCCATAAATGGCCCTGGGAGCAGAAAGCTACTGCTGCCACATCCATTAAAAGTCACTGGGGCTACAGATATGCCTTGTTCTGCTTATAGGTGGTCCAGCCAGGAGCTGTTGCTGTTCGTATGGTACAGAGACGTAGTCCCAGTGCCCACCTGCGTTACTGGGGCCACAGCTATTAATACATGTTACTACATCCTGTGCATCACTACTTATGAAGCATTGGAGCAAATCAAGAACACAATAACTCCAGAACTGGAAATAAAATAGCTGTCAAATTAAACCCAAACTAATATCTGTCCGGAGCTGTATTATTGTGCTCGTACTGCATTTGGATCCATGCTAGTCTCTGCACCCTGTGTTGCATCATGATGCCACTTTGTACACTCTGCATCAGAGATATAAACACTCTGTGATGGAAATGTATCTTAGTGTCCAAAAAATTGTATCTTAGTGTTACTTCCTTGCAAGTAGCCCAGTTATGTCCCTGTGGAGATTATAAAATTACTCCTGAGGGATAGAAAAGGGGGGGGGAGAGGCTCTTTCACTGTATTTGAAGCTACATTTTTTTCATGATTTTTGCACTAAACAAACATACACAGTAAACAAGTGCTTCTTTTAAATTGCCAAAAAATCTACTGTTTAATATTTACATAAGGATATAATTTATTTCAGAACTAATTTGTATTCAGTGCAAATTTGTCTTATACATCCCACCAAGGAATATTTCAATATTTGACTTGCAGATGCACTGAAGTTTATACTAGAAAATAAGTAAATCCCTAAATCCCGAAACTTTCCGTGGAGTACATACACCATGAAATGTTATTTGCTCTAGTGCAAAAGCATTAGAGATTGCATATTCGATCACTTCTTGGATAGAAAACATCCATCTTCATTCCCTTCCTTCTCATTCTAAGTCTCCAGGGTTTAATTTTTTAACATCATTTGAAAAGCTTAAGGACATAATAAACAATTTACATCATGTAGCTGTGTAACTGAAGGGAAATGAAGCTATTATGTCTTCTATACCTTTACACTTACGACTGTCCCTTTCTGCTAAAGCAGCTGCTGAGGCAGCTGCTGTTTCATGTTTGGTTCCCTAGATGATTCAGATACAGAGGCGCTCTGAATCACCCCACCACAGCGGGAAGACAAGAAGGACAGCCAGCACAGCCTAGGTTTGCATCTGAAGGTACCTTCAACCTGGGCCGTGGTGTTTATTGCTTGGGAATTTCACAGGTCTGATTCTGGGCTGTGCTAAGTGCCAGTGAGGATGGGTCAATGGGCAAAGCCCATGACTCCACCGACAGGGTCTAATGTCTTGTTCCCCTGCTGGCTACTGTAGCAACACCATTTCCCACGGAAATAAGGAGTACTTCTCCTTAAGTACCTTAAGTACTTTTGTGTCCTTGTGGATCCAAACCTGATGGGAAACACTTTACACAGCTAAGGGGTGTTTTGATTACTCTAGAAAGGGTATCACATTATTGATCCTGAGTTATGTAGTCAATTGGAAATTGTAATCCTGAGCATCTCAGGAGCTGCTCTGAAAACTGCTTGGATGGAGGTTCAATTCCTGGCTTATAAGTACAAATCTGATTTTGGAATAACTGGAAGAAATCAAGGGAAGAAACAAAAGTCTAAGACTGAAGAAGTGGCATGAGAGGGGAGATTTGCTGGACCCAAAGTTAAAGAGATAGGGCAGAAAGAGTTTCTGAGACCGCTCAGATATATTGGGAAGATTTCTGTTKTATTTCTAGATATGTAAAGAAACCACAAAACAGAACAAGGACTGAAGTCACCTTGGAGGCAGAACAGAGCTGTGTGATATAGCTTGCCTCAGCTCTGCAACTGTCAGCAATTGTCCCCTGATTTTTCCGGATGTTTTGCTCCATGCCATTTCCAAAGGGTGTACAAGCCACCGATGCTCAGTGCAATGTCATGTGTGGACAACCACATTTTCACACGCAATTTGATCAAATTCCCCTTGCCTGCACCTTTGGCTCCTTCTCTCAGGCACGATAATATCACTTATTTGTGAGTGCAACCAGAGAAACCTCACATGCGAGGAAAAGAGAAAAATGTCAGCACAGTTTAGTTAATGTTTGCACAGCATGCTGAAGGAGGAATGCTCTATGGAAATATTAAATAAGACTTGCATGCTGCTTGACAGAGGGAAACAACTCTGTAGCCACAGCATGAATTATAGCTCTGAAAGGGTTTTGTTTTCTCTCAGCTGAATCACTCGTGTCTGTATGGCTGGATGGGAATCCTGGCTGAATGCTAATCAACAGGGTAAGGCACTTCGCTGTCTTCTGGCAGAAGTGGATGACAGAGCATTTACCGCATTAGCTTCTCCATCCTGGGGAGCTGTGTTCAATACGTAACTTAGGATTCAGATCCTCAGCAGACAGTAATCAGCGCAGGACATCGATTTCAGTGGAACCGAATTACACTGTCAGAGCACCGGGGACATGATCGCAGGTGGAAAACCTACTTGAAGGCTTCCTTCCATGTTCTTGTTCATTCATGAGTCCGCCACTCTGCCAGACAAGAAGCATGGAATAAATGGCAAATATTTTAAAGAYGGAGCCTTGCAAAATCTTTCAAAAGTAATTTCCACCTAATTTGGAAAGCCATTGATTTGCTTTGGTTTTTTTTGATCACAGCAGCCTAACTTGGATATTTTGAACTTATCTGTTCTTTCGCTCATCCCCCTCCCWGCCATGCTTGGACACAATTTCATGTCTCTGAAGATGCAAACTAAGAGGAGCAATGAACAATGATAGTGTAAACCGGGGGCAAGCGGTGGACAACTGGTTGATGCTGATGGAGCCTGAAAGCTGCCTCCAGCCATTGCTGGTAGGAAAGATAGTTGTCAGCTGAGAGCAACTATGCAAAGGAAGAAACATCAACGGATGTTAGACATTTTCCAAGAGAACATTGCTTTAAAATGGAGGTGAGAAATTAAGGAAAAAAAAAAAAAAACCCTGCTGCTGCATGCAACATCTTTTTTTTAGGGTGGACGGGGGGGAAAAAAAAATCTCAGTAATGCGACCTTTAAGCCACCACAGCCTTGATTTTAAACTAATACAGCTAAAATTTCAAAACATAAACAAATATTTCATCTGGGCTGAGACTTGTGCTATTCAAGCAAGCCTCTGTTTTGGGGGTGGAACTTCAGAGTAAATGACCTATGTAAARCAAAAAGAAGAAAGTCCAATTTTAACCTGGATCTCTTGCTCCTTGCCCAAGGCACTGATGTTTTAATTGTCTGAAATGATGGTGCCTTGACCACTGCCATATGAGAAGTTATTCTACAGCCTGGCTTTATTACACTTTAATAAAACTTTGAAAATCCTGGAATAAGTCCAGGGGAATAATAAAGATGACATTTTAGCAATGAGAACACTGTTGTATCTTGATAAAATGGCACAGTCTGATGGCACAGGTTTTCAGGAGGTGCCACTGCAGAAACAGCATGGRTTATTCTGTATTTACTACTCTGCTCAGTGGGTTTATCACAATATAAAAATATTTTTGTTTATCAGTTACAGGCAATTATTCTTTCAGCAATATAATTTTCAATGTGTGGAGAGAAGGGTAATCAAAACAAAGAGACTGGGTCAAGAAAACAAAGGCAAATCTAATATTGTCCATGCAGTGACTTATGAAAAATCCCCTTTTTCCTTTCATACAGCCCCCAAAGGCTAATCTACAGGGACTGCACAGGTGTGCAGACGCTATCTGACATTGCTTCTGTACGTGGTTATTTTATGYGCTATGGGAGATCACTAAATATTTAAGAAGTAGCTGAAACCTCCTCGGCTTTCACAGTACATCTGTGAAATTTTTAGTGTACAGTTTGGTGTTGTGCTTGTTGGAAACATCTCATACTGAAATGTCAAAAAGACAGAATTAATGTCGGTTTTCTCTGTGTGGAGCTTCTAAGGTTTTTTTAGAGAATATGAAATCAAATCTGGGTTAATGCACATTAAATTTATACTAGGAACACAAACGGGTGGATAGGTGTCCTTGCAGTTCAGTCAAGGAAAAAAAAACCAAAGCTCTTGATATGTTGTGTTTTGGGAGTTTATTGTTGTTTGTTAAATACAGAAAAAAATAGGTCAATTAGAAATATTACATTCCTAAAATATACAGTCTTGTTTAATGCTCACATCATAGACTCTTTAAATCTTCATTACCTATTATTAACATTAATTCTATTTTTACTAACAAATATGATTTCAAAAGTTTTTCATACTTCAGTGTGGAAAAAAATCTGTRTTTCTTAAAGTATCCTCATCTAAAAAAAATTTTTTTTAGAAATATTAAACTTTAAAAATTAAACATAAAGACATCAGTCCAAATTTTACTCAGATTTGCAAAGTATGCCTTTTTTTCAAAATTTAGTCTGCTGATGAAYGACCTGTACTTCATCATTTGTCATTAATTATTCCCACTTATGAAGAGTGGTATCAGCATTTCGTTRCTTAATCCTTTTGATCTGCACAGAATCAGTTCAGTTTCCCACACGCAGAAGACTACTGGCATTTGCGATGCTCTAGGGGATCGGACCTGTGCTCCCTGCTCTGGAAGGGCTCTTGTGACGTGGTCATGGGCACGGTCATTATATCTTACCTAATCTGTATATTTTATGTACGTGCAATGAACGTACACCCTTCTACAGAACAAAGACCACATGTTTTTCTGACATTAGAGACTCTTCAGAACTGAATTTGTTCCTTAGCGAGAAAAATCCATTAACACTAGCTTTCTAAATCAGATGCTTGCACTTGGTGACAACACCTTGCTGCTTCACGTGCATGGTTGCCCTAGTTAAATCAGGACAGTTTGAGGAACATTTCCTCATCCTGGAAATTATATCTTTCAACAACGGATCTSAAAGGTGGTGGAAGAATCAGGTAAGTGATCGTGCACCACCAAGCTGCACAGTCAAGTCTACCTTGAATGGAAATACTTCTGAACACCTCTGCTCTTAACAAACAGGCTACAGATAGCTCAAAGGAGAAAAAAATGTATTAGTAATGTATGTGCTGAAAATAGTCATTAGATGTTAATGAAGATAACAGTGAAGGTGATGGCTCTCAAAACCAGTAGTCTTTCCACTTTTGAAAGAGAGAAGGTGTTATTAATTTTCCATCTATGTGGGCTTGCAATGGACTAACCCACTGACTTCAAGGAAGTTGTGCAAAAGGAGAAGATTCATGCTCAGACCGTCCGTCCCTCAGCCTGGCTTGTCGCTGCGTTACTCTAACATCTGCGACAATCCTTTCTAACCGGCACATTTAATCCTGAGGATTGCCTAGCAGAGGGCTGCTAGAGCGACAACGCGCACGRCTTTGTTTTCCCTCTACGCTCGGTAGCAGGGGTACCAGTGGCGATTAGTTTTGTCACTAAGGCAACTCCTGGCGGGGAGGGAGGAAGAACAGGGTTTTTACAGGGCAACGCTCCTATGGCAGCTACGCAGCTGCTTCTCTCATGCACGAATCCCACCTTTCCTTGGAGCACACGAACGCCTGGTTTACGGACAGCAATATTATTTATGGAGTCAAGAGAGAAGGCAAGGGCAGCAGGGTGGAAAAGAGGTGAAGCTGCCACGAGGCCCATGAGCTATTTCTCAGTCCAGGCATGTGTTTCATGACTAGGTGAACAGGAATCGGTTTAAAGCGAGGCAAGATGCCTCCCTCCCRCCTCCCCCGCCTGCTTCCCCAACATAACACAAACCAGAAGCTGCACAATTATGCCAGAATGAGAGAATCAATTACATCTCTGTCTCTTAGGAAGGAGCAGAGCCTGTAATGCAGATGTTTTTACAGCTGTGAGTACTGCTGATGATTTAATGGTTTGGGATAATTGATCCCTAACATAGCTGTTTTTACAGATGAAGGGGGGAGGACGGGGTTTGGGGGAGGGAAGGGAGAGAAGGAAAGAAAGCAGTAAGTGTAAGCAAAGAAAGGATCTGAGCTGCCATTAGAGGGCATTTCTACTTGACAAGACACAGCACTTAAAAATAATGTTTAACAGAGACCCTCTGGAGAGAGGCACAACATGCAGAACAGCCATAACCCTACCTCTCGCTGAGCCCTCGCTGACTCGGGAGCTGCTGCTCTACCACAAAGTGCCTCCAAAACGGCAGCACAAGYCCCCCACTAAAACCCTCGTGCTCGACACGCATGGCACTCCCCCTCCCCATAAAGTCGTTGCTTTGCTCTCAGGAGGTGGCCAAGAGAGGAGCAAGAGTAGCCTGATGTCAAATTCACAGCTTTGGGTCTCCTGCTTGTAAATACTTCTCCGCTCTAGCTAAATTATCCCTGCCATCAGAGTATCAGCTTTGGCACTGATGTCTTTGTTCTGATACTGAGTCATCATCCTTCTGCCTCCCGTTTTCCGATAATGGGAAGGTAGCAGCTAACCCTGGTATGAGATAGGCCAGTGTACGCTATTTATCTAGCAAGATTAACTACAGTCGCTATTAAACCATGAAATCCCGGTCCCGGGACACTGTCAGACTTCCTTCTCTCCTCTCTCGAATACGTGATATTTAGAGACTGACTGCAGTCACACTAAATGAATAGTTGTTCTGTTATTATTATCCATATGAAACTTAATAAAAGAAATATTTTTAAGCACTAAATGACCAGAGGAGGAGATTACAGTGAGATGCTGGGGTTCTCCATCATTTGGACTTGTTAAGACACAACCAAGGGTGGGACTCAGTTGCCTAAACAGAGGTGCCTAGTGCCAGGAGAAATGCCCCAGGAGATGTCACCTGGACTCCCACTTGCCACTGTGGAAAGGAATTGGTCTCCTGTAGGTCCTGCGTTGTATCTATAAGCTCAGTGCAGATATGTGGGATATTGAATCATATATGAAATGGCACTAGATACCTATTTTTGGCAACTGAACTCCACCCTGGCTGTCTATTTAAATGACGGATTCCTAACTGKTCATAAATACAGAATCAGTATTTACAACTCCTGTGCTGGTAAGAGAGATGTTCATAGTGGTTCCCTGTAGCCTCCAAATCCAGGTTTATAGTATTTCCAGATGTTAAGATCAGGTAATTGGCTGATTTAATAGATTATTCATAAAAATAATTATTGTCACTATTAACTTATGATTAATACTAATAATAAATTTAATCTTTTCTCTTGTCTCTGTACAGTTATTTCTTGGGATCTCTATCTATAATCACTTTTTTTTTTTTTTTTTTTAATCTGTCTTGACCCATATACTTACTCACATCCTCAGAAGTATTTGGCATGGATGTATCTGCTGGCAACAATAGTGTCAAACCCAAAGCAACCAACTTCAATTAAAATATATGATCTATTTTTTTATTTTTTTTTACACTGTTCAGAAAAGTCAAGGTTGTTTTAATTATAAAGAAACTAAAATTTACTGGTAAAGTCTGCAGGTCAGATTCTCAGGTTGTGTAAATATGGAACAGCTCCAAAGATTTCACATTCATTGTGTGGCAATGTGCCAGATTTGCTCCTGCTGAGGTTTTGGGTCAGTAAGCCTAATAGCTTCTGACATTACTACCGTGTTTTTTTTGTTTTTTTTCCCCCCACTGCTGTTCATTAGTCTTTCTTATCTCTGCACTTAAAAAGTTTTTAGGAAATCTCTAATTCTGAAATCTAAAATTCAGAACTGAACACTGGGAAATGCCTTTGCATATATAATGTCCCTGTGAGGTAGAAAATAAACAGACAGAAAACCAACAAACAGAAATGGAGAACCACTTGAGCRGTTTAAACTATCATGAAAAACATCTCTATGTCCAAATGGAGTGGAAATTCAGGTCACAGTGTTGCTAATACTATAGTGTTCAAGAATGTGAGTGTACGTGTGTTGTGGGAGATAATTCATGCATAAGCACTTTCCAAGCATTTCACCTCTGCATACAAACGTGGTGGCCCAGTTGCTGTTCTCTTCTGCATCTTCCTTTCGCTTACCAGAAAGAAAAGGAAAAAAAGTTCAAATTTGGTTCAAATTGAAACACGGATCCTGTCTGGAAGCCCTAAGTCATGCAAAGAAAATGTGGTATACGCCAAGGTGGTCACATCCTCTGCAGGCTAGCCAAAATAAAGGTGTAAGTTGTAGTATCAAATGGGTGCTACAAAGAGGTCTTCTCTGAGGCACAGTATACCCTCCAAAACTACATGGCTCTAAGTCATTGTTGACTTGATTACCGTAGCATCACCTCCATCTGAAGGCTTTAACTGTAAACAGTTAATGAACAACTTAAGTTGACCTTATCTTCTGAAGCAGGTAAGAATCATTTTCAATGCTTATAGTTGAGGAAAAACTTTCTTCTCAGAGGTTCTGAACACCCACCCATCCAAAAGGTGTCAGAATACGCAAGTTTCATTCTGAAAGCATATCTATGTTTTTTATGTCTCAAAAAAATATAACCTTTCACTACAAGATTCACCACAAATTCTCATATACATAAACAATTCATGGGCAAATAAAAAAAAAAAATTGTGAGTCCATGGGTCAAGCTGGTTGTCAAGCTGGCTGCTCATTTTTTTTAATGCCACTGACTTGAACTGAARTTTGCTAGAAGAGCATTTAGTCTCAGTTCATTTCTTGACCTTGGAGAAGTATGCTCAGGACTTTCTGATATGCTGATCAATGGCACAAAATGAAAGAATTTTATTGCAAATACATTCTTAGCAGAAAATAATATTCATTCTTCCAAATGCTGTTTCTCTATAACTGTTTTTTTTTTTTATTTTTTTGAGTAGGCAACAGCAACAAACTTGCACAGCCTCTTTYCTGTTCCTCAAGAAAGAAAAAACAAATGGTGGTCGAATTATTGTAATTATAGAGGGAGATTTTGCTGGAGCCAGTGTGAGAGTCCAAAAGTTCCCATCTTTGCATGGTTTCCTATCTGAAAGAGGGAACTGGACAGAAGTGAATAGAAAAATTGCAGCTGGATCTGTCTGAATGATCATTCCCAGATATAGCATGTCAGTATCTTGCATCTGACTTCATTCCAGCAGGCTGATATAATAAAAACAACCTACAAACACTTCTTGGCAGATCTCAGCCACCAGCAGGTTAAAATTCCCTGAAAATACAAAGCAGCTGTTACATAAGGGAAATGTTTTACATCTGCCCTGTTCCTGCTCTCAGCCATCTCCTTTCTCAGGGAAGGAAGTCCTAACACAGAGAACAATTAAGGAGAAAAAAAAAGCATATTTCTTGGAAAGGTCTGCACTTAAATTTCCGTGTTCTTTTTGGTTGCATTAAGCCAACCACAGTACTTGCAACTGGAGGAGTGTGGACCGACCACATTGCTGTGTTAGAAGTAAGGTCCTTTCACAGCCGCACATCAGTGCAACATTTCGAGGTGCACGTTCGACATTTCGGTTCAGCACCTCACTTTGCTGCTGTGCACAGGAATTACAAACGATTTGCTTCAGAAGGAGATGAATCATGTCCTAAATATTGACTCTGTGGACTTGATAAGCATTGACTGTAAGGGAGTGTAGGCTCACTAGCTAATGTAAATGTCTGCATTTAGTCGGTACCACGTCTGGAGAGGTGACATTAACTGCTCAGGCTGGAGAAGGCTGAAGAGCAGACTGAGGACTTTGATGTCAAGGATGGAGGCTGCTAAGAAGTATTTGCTTCTAACAATTCCGGTCGCCATTGCTTTACGTGATCATCTTGAGAGAAAGGGAGAGAGCCTTACAGATGGAAAGGAGGAGGAGACTGGAGGTGGACGTGGTCAGACTTGCTGAATATTTTGAGAAGCTATAAAAACAGCCTCTCTAAAAAACCAACAACTACTCAGAAATGCACTACGCACTAGAACAGGGTATCTGAACACGTGAAAAGTCTGGACTGTGATTACTGAGCTTAATGTAAAATATATGTGATAGTGAGTCAATAATTTTCTAAACGTTTCATGCAGAGATTTTGATGTTCTTTGCAAGAGTTTCTGTGTTCATTTTAAGTAAAGGTTTATAAATAGCTTGTGTTTAGAGTCTTATTTTTTAACAGCACAGGAAAACACCACACTGTTTTAAGTTACAAAACTGTAAACCTAAAAGCATTTTAATTAACCTAAAAAATTGTAGTACGTTGCATTTAAAAGAATGGTGAGTATCCACCCACTCATCCCTCCTCCAAATCAGCACGAAGAAGCAAAGGAATGGAAAAATTTTCCATGTTATGCTGAGAAGAGAAAATTCGTCACAGAGCTCTTGTGGTAAAGACGGTATCCCAGAATGTCAGGCAAGGACTAATTTATACCAAATAACCCTTGTCTCTCAGTAGGTTTTATTTCCSCAGGGCAGACCATGGTCCAACAAGAAATCTGGCTCCTGCTCAGCTGGTTCAGAAGATGAGCAGTAGGAATTTGAGTGTATTTGAAGAGAAAGCAGGTATACTTACTCACAGGGACTTTTTGGTGCGTAGGTAGTGTAGCAGTCCTTTGACATAGTCCATGCTCAGAGATTTACCTGCTTCCTCTCTGTCATCCCCGGGAGCCATGTATCCAACATCCTAGGCATTTTGCTTGTCCTTTTCTCTGTCTTCTCATGCCTCAGAAGTCCTTGYTTCCATTCTTAAATCATTATTTCCATCTTCAGGGATATGGAAAAGTTTGGTTTTCAGAGTGTTATCTTTCCATTTCTTTTCCTGTAATGAGGATTKGCCAACTGTTCAGTCAGTATAAGTGCTCCAGTCTGTGGTTGCTGTGATCTGTTTCTGCTGTTTTAGGGGAAAATAAAATGGAAAAAAAAACCCTAATTAACTGTCTATCATCTCCATGCAAACAGGATAACATTAATTTCCCCTCAATTCATGAAAAGTAAATTGCTCCCAGACTTTGGTGAACTTGCAAAAAACACAATGCCTTCAGAGCYTTCTTTTTCTGCGAAGGAAAGATGGAATAACTGTGCAGGGGAGTGTGGTTGGTAGTATCAGAAGCTCACTAGTAACTGCAGTGTTACCCCCAGGCATGGCTGCAAAATAACCTGTTCAGCAATTAAAAACAAATTGAAACACGGAAAATTCAACTTAAACATGGGTTCAACAAATGTGTGGAAAAGCCCCAGGTGATTTGTATCAATGTTGTTTATGAACACAAGTCACTTTATTCCACAATGATGCAGGTTAAGTTGCAACGGATTTACAAACAGAGACAAGATCTTGGCTGCATGGTATAAGTGATTGCTTCCAGTAATGAACTTTCAGCTTCATTATTTTCAAACATCATCCTGAACCAAATGGAATAGTAATGCATTTCTTCTATTTGGAATGAAAAAGATTCTCTCAGCCTATCTATAACCTGAACGTCTGGAAGTTTCCTGACAAACAAAAATGCATCCAAATGTCATAAATAATATTACTTCTGCCAAGGCAACAAACAATCGCTGTTGATTTCCTGAGTCTGAAGCTGTCCTTTTTGCTTTCTTTAAGTGTTTATTTCCAAGATGTGAACCACATTTCTGAAAAAAAGAATATTGAAAKGCTGCTTAAAATAAAAGATATTTCACAATGTGCTGCATTAAACAATGATGGCACTGTACAGTACCAGCATGTTTTAAATGTCAGAAATGGATAACTTGGGAAATGATGTGCTGTAAAATTGCTGYAAGATCTCAAAGAGTTATTATAGACTGATGTGTTAAACATGCCAAGAAAAGCCTACTCATAAACATTTGCACACAGCCATAGTTGAACAATGATCCATTAATAGTGTTTCCATAAAATATTTTCATTTCATCGTTGTTAAAGACATGATAGTGAGAAATGAGAAATGAGAAGAAGCTGTACCTTGAGGTGCTTACCYGACTCCCACCATTTCCTACTTGGCCAGGGTTTTAAAAAAACAGACACTGATTTTGGAAGCATCCATTTTCAGGTACATATCTTGAGATGCTTTCAAGAGATTCAAAGCACCCAACCTTTTAAAATCAGGCCTTTGTGAGTGATTTYAAATTCTGCAGCCAGAGATTGCAATGCCTGTAACAGCTTTGGGATGTATGGGTCAGGATTCTTACACAATTGTCATCTTTTTTGAATGAAAAGGAATRTGAAGTGTTTTTCACAGTATATTTTAGATGTCTATATTGAGGCACCTTTCCTCTCAATTTCAATTCCAAAYAAATTTCAAGTGCAGGTTCATATATATACTTCAAATTAAAGGTAGGCAYATTTAGAGTGAAACAGGGTCAGTTTACCAGAGAAGAATCATGTCCAGCAGGAACCATTTGAGTGATTTCTACCCTTCCCAGCTACATAATCCAATATAGAATCTAAGAGAGTAACTAGTCTAAGAACAGAGTAGCTATGATGACCCGCTTGTTGAATAAAYGCAATGTTTCTATTTCTGAAAGGAAAACAGAAGAAACTTGCAAATTTACAGGCCACAAATCCTGTTTGAAGTTATTCTTATGTAAAACTGTTGCAAATCCTCAGCTTATCTCTAAACATATTTCTAATCAGATTTCTTAGTTTTCCAGTCAGCTACCCTGTTTACCTTTTTTTTGACATTTTATATGCATAAGAAAATTAAGGAGAAAGGAACTTGATTTTTCAGGCACACAGAGATTAACTATGAGCCTTTGTTTAATCTAAAAGGTACCTCGGCTTCTTTCTTTGTCTAGACATGGGGTAAGACCTCAGACTTTAATTTAGCCTCTGGCTTTCAAGACAAAAAGAAATCCAGTGATTGAACTGTCTCCACGGCAGAGAGGTAAGAGAATTCCTCAAGGTCATGGAAGAATTTTGTGGAAGAAATGGKAACCGGACCACAGATCTTTTTGGTGTTATCACCCAACATATCAAACAGGCCCATTCCTCCTCTGGTAACTTTGTCAGCATTCTACTTTAATACACTAGCATCTGTGGTCTTGTTTAAAGTTTTGGATATGCATTTATCTGTCTGGACTTGCTTTCTGGTCTTTCCTTTCTCTGAGTTTCTCTGCATAGGCTAGTATTCAATCTTCTCTGTGTGAGGTTTCAGAAAATTGATGTGAAGCCTGTCCAACGGGTCAAACAGCTCTGTAATCTATACTCTACTGTTCACCGGAAAATATGTATTGGCATCTTTCTTGAGCCTATGTAATTCAAAAAATAAAATAAAATAAATTCTTACGTAAAGAGTCATAATTCACCACTTTGGCTAAAAYGTGTTTTCCGACTCTCATGATGAGGGGAACTACTGTGCATCATAGGAGTCTCTTGTTGTGATATATACCCTGACATGTGTAGTCTGTCACACAAGAATTTTGCATAGAGAAAAGGGACATAYGAAGAAACTTGAAACATAGCATCCGGAGGCAATCAAGCTTATTCAGATAAAATTACTTTGATTGACAGACACTTGGTTAGTTGATGAAAAATTGCCATTTTCTRCAGCAAGCAGACATTAATAAGAGTGTCTCCAGCTGAAAATGTCCAGCAAGCCCCATTTACCACTGCACAGTTGCTAACACACAAYAGAGTAATCCATGTTATGAATGAGCACCACCTCATCCTGTCATGAAATATAGACACAGGCAGTTGACCARCAAATTACCTGAGGACGCCAACACATGGAAAATACATTGTAAATGCAAAAGGAGACCCCATGTGTTTAAATTGCCATTCTTATAAACTGGAAATCCTGTTTTCTTTCCATGCAGCCATGGTAATGGCTCACCAGACAAATCCACTACTTAAAATACTGCATAAATGTTCTACCTAAGTATATATTTCTTTCCTATTCTATTTACCTATCATTTTTTCATCTTATCACCTTTCTAACGTGATAATTTTATTCACACACTATTATTGACCTTTGAATGTTGGGTACCCCATGAGAAGTGGGAAGCCTAATTAAAAGAGAATTCACCTTCCAGTGAGCTGTTCATCTCTCTTTTTTTTTTTTTTCACTTGTTTGTCTAGTGTTGATTAAGCTTGCGGTTCCACTCATTATTGAAGTGTATTAAATGATAATATCAATAACTGACAACAGCACTGCAATAGGACTGACTGTTCTGCAAATCTGTAAAAGAATGACAAACAAAGCTTTCTGAACATTGTRTCTCCAGGCATGGCGGAAATGTTTACTCCCTGCTTCCTAGCCTGGCTCGCGATCAGTGTAAGAGACATAATGACAGAGTGACTGTTAAGCGCAGCAGATCTATGTTCATTGCTGTCAGGTAGGTCTTCCTTATACTCAGAGGTGCCAGATTCGGTATACTTTGTTTTGAAAAAAAAAAAAAAAGGAAAAAAGAAAACAAATTCTCAGAGGTCAAGTTCTGAAAATATTCAAAAGAGCCCTGTAATCTTAGAAATTATACTTAGGATCTTGCTGAATACTGTGCTTGAGGCATTTTCCAGTTTGGGGACCTACTGTGACAGATGCTATATAGAGATGTAAACAGTAACTGTCCTTACCATAAAGACCTTTTAAGAAGTAACAGATGGATGAAATAAAGCGAAATTGTAGATTGCACTGGGAGAAATGAATAGAGAGGGTGAGATTACAGAATTAATGGGATATTTTAGCTCAGATGAGCAAGATGAACATTTTTAAACCAGCTTGCAAAAGTAATCACWACTTACCATTAACCTACTTATTACTAGACAGCTGTTGGAGAAATCTTAGTGAAAAAGAAATCTGTCTGTGTGCATACGTAGATATGTGGGCGAGGGGTGGCTTAGTTTTATGAAGAAATATGGGATGTGCAATCATATTGTTTGTCTGCCTACATTTGAATCCATTTTCACCTACTAATGGCCAATTTCAGACAAATTTGATACGGTATCAGAATCTTAAAGATGTTACATTCCTACAAGAGATCAGCATGATATGTAGTACAGGAATTGCAGATAGCATCTGACCCTCTTTCTTTCATCTGCCAGTAGTGGAGATTGGACATATTCGCTATGGCTCAATGTCCAGCTGGCCCACCAGCACTATGGTCTCCYGCCCATTTGCTGAAAAAGGTAAGTAGGCAACACATGGGAGTCAGAGATATAACAAAGGGTCTGAGAGCACTTGGGGAGATGGAGATAATGGAAGGGTATTGCTCTACAGAGATGAGGGATGTGAGAGATGCTGAAGGTTTTGTAATAAAAGCTGTGAAAAAGTAGAGCGGACTCTTAAGAGGAGGCTAGGAATAGTGTAGTGATGGATTTGGGGGGTGAATTTCAGGTAATCTGGAGGTGCTACATTTCAAAAACATGCCTTGCCTTAGGAAACTACACTTTTTTAGCACTCCCTCTCAGTTTCAATGGTAACTTGAAAAGTTTTACCTTTATAAAAGTTTTAAAAGAAACTGGATCAGTTTGTGTTTCAAGTCTGAGCTGCCTTGCAAACAGCGCTCTTTTTCTTGAAGAGAGGGTGTGATCAAACACACTGTTTCTGTCCTAAATCCACTTTCTTCCAAAGTCCTCTCATATCCTGGCTCATTAAGGACCAATATGCAACGGCATCTCATCTTCACATCAATTCTACTGCAGTGCCACAGCATAAAGCACAGATCTCTACAGAAAATATTACTGAGCCATTTTGACCACACCACAAGTTCTAACAGCAACTTCCCAAGGTTAGCATGCTTCAACTTCTCAAATCCACGAGACTTTCATTAGCTTCCTGTTTAAGACTGTTCAGTAGTGTAACAGATTTTGCTTTTTGGAAGCATTTCTTGGTATTTGTCTTAATTTATTCATTTTATAGTACATTTTTACACTCATTTTAACAGCTTGTCCTTTTACATGACTGAATTGTTTCCATAATCAAGAGAGAAGGCAGCTATAAATACACTTGATTGTCATTAATGTGTTTAGCTTCCTTTGAGAAATTATCTACTGAACAGAATTATGAAACTTAAAAGGTCACGTGGTCAAGCCCCTCCACTCAAGATCATTAAATCAAAATCCTTTGTGAGAAGAAAAGAAYAAACACAGCCGACCAGCTGTAGAGAGGAATGGATTGGCCTTAAGCTATGAAGGGCTTTATTCCATTTCAGGAGGTCCTTCCTAAAAACTTCCAAATTGAGACACTTCTTTTCAGAACAATTCCATTCACCTCTGGGCTTTGGAGAAGAAACAAGTATAGAATAATGGAATAACGTAGGTTGGAAGGTCCCTCTGGAGGTCATCTGGTCCAACCTTCTGCTTCAAGCATTCAGCTTTGAAGTGAGAGCAAAACTCTAAACCCAGCTATCTTCTCAAACTGGTCTGCCACAGGACTTTGTCTCAGCTCCAAAATATACACCCTGAAGACAGAGAAGTGTAGTTAAAAATTAAAAAGSAGAATATTTACTGAAATCTCTGAGCTGAGATTCAAGATTGTGCCAATATTTTCTCAGCCATTTTCCCTCTTCAAGTTCTATAATTAATACTTTCATGGGGTCCACTTCTGTCTGTTTCCAAACTGCAGGTTTTCTACTCCTCTGTACTTTCTGTATAACAGTTAATAACTTTGATCTGATTGATTTGAACAATATTGCCTTCCATTGAGAACAGCCAGACTATTGTTTGTGTGCATTCCATGTCCCCCCCAACCCTTCCAACCCCATTGATTTTAGGTGTGGAGACCTACTATTGACTTCAATGGGAAGAGCATTCATCTCTTAGTTTAGAAATATTCAACTTTTTCATTTCTTATAGGGCTTCTAGTATTACTAGGGAAGGATATTTTTCCCAGAAGGTTCTTGACACCGCACAAGGACAATTTTGTCAGAGAAACTACCTGGGAAGTTATTTAAATTTCTTTGAAGCCTAAGGCAGGATTAACAAAGTTTGGCTCTTATAACAGGGCTGACTACATTGTTTGTTACAAATGGAGAATTACATGTGTTAAGCATCTAAAGGGCTTCATTATTTTTGGTAATGAACAATATTTTTAGATGTTGCCATGGAAGCAGGTTTGAACATGATCAGAATACGGTGATACGGAACTTAAAATATGCTTGCAGAAAATTGCCTACTCACTCTCTATGCACCCTAAAGACCTCAGAAAATGTGTAAGGAGACATAAATTGCAAATGTAAGCTTATTCATCACATCTGCTCCAGTCAGTTGAAATAACTTTGGATATAGATCCTGAGATTGTAGTGATGTGATATACTCCCAAAACCGTAACATGCACTCTAAGCTAGAAGGTTTCTTTTCTGGAGACAACTTAACCTAATTCAGTAGAAATCCTCCTGCAGAGCGAGACATTTCCTACAGACAGGATGCATATTGATATTTAAATCTGCATGATTGTGGGTCTGTCTTAATCTCACACTCTAGAAATTCGTGACTGTACAAGAAGACGACCTGTCCACTTATGCTTCCAGCAAACTCATTTTTGTTGAATGAATAACTTTTTGTGAGTGAGCTGTCTATCAAAAACCTAAGACCTTCAAGCAATAAGTATTAGGCCAAAAAGTCCCCCATATCCTGCCAGCTTTGTGTATCTCACAACATAAGACATTTCATCTCGCTACTATATGGCAAATCGTTTTAGGTGACTCAGTAGAAGTACTGGTTTGAGTCTGTTTCACCAGTAAACATGTAAGCATCAACAGCATGTATAATGAAACAACCAGATATTGGGAGGAGTTGGACAATTGCAGCTTCCACCGAAAACAAGACTATGACCATAGAAAACAAACTGGCCTATGATCTACCTGGGTAAAATCCACCAGAAGACCAGCTACCAGAGCAGAACGTTATGCAGCAGTAGGTGTGTTGTTTCTTCCTTTTCCCACTAACCATAAGCCCTGGGGATGGAAGTCTACGAGTGGAGAGATTAAAATGGTATTGTTTCTTTCTGCCACCCTGAGAAATTTCCTGTTGAGAAATGGTGCAAAAATTGCTTCCAAGTGTAAAACAGGAAATGATAAAACACTTTTCTCTGGAGAAGTGAATATAAACTATATATAATTTGTTCCTACTTTGCCAAGATTAAAAGATCTAACTGGATTTATCCTTTCCCATGAGACATCCAAAGTGTTTCTCTTAATGACATTGACAAAATGGAGGAAATTTAGGAAGAAATAGATGAAAGGAGAAAGCAAATGAATCATAGAAAGGAGTGATTTGTGAGGTAAAATGTCCTGCTTGTCTGAACAATGGCTGCAAGGGAACATGAGGGAGCAATCTAATATTTGAAAATTTTTAGAACTATATAGCAAAATATGATTAAGTAAGGAAAAATACTGTATTGTCAGGGACATGGATTTATATACCTTAATAGACCTTTCCACCTCTTAATTCTGTGTTTAGATGTTGGCCTTCAGTGAACTTTCTCCAGCTTGTCAGTGTTCGATGTCTTTTCCTCTATAAGCTTTTAGAAGCAGGATCATACAGACATTCATTTAAGCTTTAGTCAATAGCGCTGCAGYAGCTTATTGACAAAGCATGATCGGGGATTCAGAGCCTGGGTCATCCAATAGGTTTGCAACACTGCAATGAGTTAATGGTCTCGCTAGTCAAATAGCTGAAGGTTGTGAAGGAAGACGGTAGCAATTTGGAGGCCTGAGCTCATTTACCAGCTCTGCCACGAATTCCCTGGGTGATTTCGGAGAGTTCACATTTTTCTTCTGCACTTCATTCTGCTTTGCATGTAAAAAAGAGATAATTCCTCTGGAATTCAGCAGATTAAAAGAACTATATTTCATTACAGAAAGCAGTGCATGGATTCACAACTTCTCATACTTGTTTCATATGTCTTGACCCTGTCTATTTGCTTAATGCAAAAAGGAGATACTGTTAAAAAAAAAAAAAGATAAAGAGCACTGAGATGTTGCTACATCTGTCCACATTACTAAGATTGCAGACTGAATCCACTATAATCAGACATCAGGTAGACTTCCTGTGTCAAATTGTTCCAGAATAGATTAGTTCTTCTCTAACAATGCAGCATATCTTTTGAGACAAACACAACAATCTCCTTTTCTCAGAGCAGAAATTCACGGTCTAGCAAGTTCATGGAAGAAATCAGACCAAAGTGGTCCAGTAATGGACTTGTTTGCAGTGAAAGAGTAGAAGTCAGGCAGAATGAACAGTTATGTCCTTTCTCAGCCTACTTCTATTTTAGAGAGGGAGACTAGAAATCACTGAATACTGACAAAAATTGGCACTATCTGTTCCCTGTTACTGGCTGCTACAGCTTCTTCTGAATCACAGTGCCATCAACAGCATGTCCTCCATGGGCCATTTTCTAGGACAGATGCCCTAGCATGTCTTTAATACGTTATTCAATATTTGAGTGTCCAATTTCCAGTTTCCCTAATGTCTTTCATCATAATATTCTCTTTACGAGGGTTAGTGTGTTTATGCAGAACACTTGTATTAAAGCTTATTTAGAATTAGTTATCTATAGAGACTCCCGTGGGGTCCAGTAAATTGAGAGTTGGGAAGCCATGAAATGAGTTACCTTCTGCAGCCAGCCAAATGTGACTGGTTCGTTGATTCTAGGTTCCTAAAAATTTCTCCTTCTGTTTCCTGACGTCATATGGACAGACGGTTTGTTGCAAAAAGATGTCTTCCTCTCTCTCATTTCAAAATATTTTCATCTGCATTGTTTTTTGCATTTGAGTGTATCAAAAAACAGCAACCTGTGAAATCTGCACAAAACACCTTTTTGTCTCTACATCTATTCTCACTAGAAGTTACCTTTAAATAATAACTCCCTGCTGTTAGTTTAGTCAAAAGCGAGGTTCCTTATTGGGTAATTCTAAAATCCAGCGTGTTTTAATTCACTATTTCTCATGTCCCCCACACTTACAGAATGGCTGTTATTTGCTCTCTGTTGGAGAAATTGGAGGAAAAAGACTAAACAGCCTATACTATTTCAGTGCTTCTCTTCTGGCCTCCAGTTTTCTTGTGACATTTTAGTGATGAATGCAAAACATTTTAGAACATTATTCAGAAGAAAAAGAAAAGAAAAGAAAAGAAAAGAAAAGAAAAGAGAAACTCAAATTCCAAAACTGTTCTTTGCACCAGAAATTGGACACTATTTGTGTAAATGCAGTAAAGATCATATGTTTTTTTCAGCCTGGACATATTGATTAATTCATTCTTTGGTACAACAGCTGTTCCTTCTAGACTTGAAAACAAAACAAATGGGCATATTTGTTTTCACTTTATACCTTTTTGTTCATTTGGTCTTTTCTTTCTCAGCTGTATTTTCAGTTTAGAAGAGAAGCAGCAGCAGCAGGAGACAGAAAAAGTAAAAAAAAAAAGAGGAAATATTAACAAGAGTAGTTAAAAAAAAAAAAAAAGAAGCAATTGAGTAAGAACCTGATGCTAAACAATAATTAAGCAAGATTTTAGGTGATTTTCCCCACTAATCAGAGAAAAACACGTGATTACTGAACAGTACTTGATATATTCAAGAAAAAATTGACTCATATCTAATCCTTCCTTTATCCTCCACCTCCACACATGTTTCAGCTCCCTGAAAACTAGATAAGCTCAAGAAATAAGAAGCTCAGATCCCATGTTTGCCTCAAATTAGGACATCATTTTGGCATTTGTCAGTGGCCTAACAGGAGAAAACTAACCTTCACCCCTTCACCACCTCCCCTTTAGCAGTACTTGTGCTCATGCAGCCATACTGAGGAACTGGTTCAGGTGAAAAGCAACTCGACGAAGAAATTAATTAGTTTCCAGCTGATAAAATCTCTAATGTGGTTCTTTGCCCAACCACATGAATGCTAGCATAGCACAAAGGCTCCGTGTAGAGCATCAGCTGGTGCCAAATTGAAGCGGCTGGGTACCTACAGCCTGAGCACAGCATTTGTCTGTTCCAAAGAAATACTGTTACACCTCGTGGTTTAATGTCTGAAAAGGACCCTGACATTCCCTGATGGTAAGTTTTACAGATGAACAACTTCTTTTAAAATCACTACTTATTTTCTGGCTTCTTTTTCTTTTTCCCATATTCCATGCTGCACATCTATYACATGACTGCCCCACTGGATTTATACATATTATTTATGACCAGAAATCTTCAAAATCATGCAATGACCAGTGCTCAGTGTCTTTCCAGCATCATGCATGATAGAAGATTAGATATCTTAGCAAATGAAGAAGTCTTTGATAGCTGTCCATTCCTTAACATAAAATCTCCTTCATCTCAGTGAATTAATGGTCCATGATCTAGAATATCTCATCCAGCAGCCTGGGATCATTACACAAGTGATGAACCTATTCTAAGTAAAAGCCACAGAATGGGACTATGGGAAGAAAAGATTTTTTGTTTTTCTGCTTAACTGACTTCACATAAGTTTCATCAGTATGCCTCAACCCCCCCCCCCCATCTCCCGCTTTCACAAAACACATCATTAATTTTTCCCTCACACTTTCAAACCTTTATCTCCCACAAAAATTTTCTTTCCTTCTTCTTTCTTCATCCAGAAACAGAAATCAGTCAGTAATGCTCTTCCTCCTATTTTTTTTTTCATTTTCTGTGCTTATTCTGGTATCCTAGCTTTGACTTTAATCTGCAGCTGTGCTCTAGTTTTCTCCCTTCCCAATGCAAGGATTTTGTCTTTTATTAAATTAAATTGTTTTTAAAAAGTAATAATTAAAAATTATTGCAGTATCCAATTCCATTTCCAACTGCTATTGTTTCCCCCTTTCATTGTCTAAAGCTGCCCTCTGGAGTTCCTCTCCTGTAATTCMATTTTAGCCCTTCTCACCTATGGCTTTTCTTCCACGCTCACTGCTTGCACCATTCCCACCAGCATTTTTTAAAATCCCCCTCACCAAAGCTCAGAACATATGTATTCTTCCCACTTTTTTGACCTGTCATCAGTTCCAGAGCTGGCCAGCTGCTTTTTCTTAAAATTTTGTCCTCCCTTGAGATCCATGACTTCTTCTGTTCCTGGTCTTCCTCCTACTTCTCCAGCCATTTCTCATATCTTTCAGAAAATCTCTGTTCACTCTTTCTCTAACTTTGTATAATGCTTGTTGTGCTTGTTTTCCTAGGTCACCTATGGTGACCAACTAGATTCCTGAACTCTGCAGTTTTGATACCTATATCCTAGATGTCTATACAGTCAGATGAATGCAGTCCTGTCTATGTTTTTCAAATAAATCCTTCCTGATGCTTCAAACCCAAAAGGGTTGTAGCAGAGTTCTTAGTATTTTCACCAAGTCATCACGCTATTTTCTGTGTCAACCACTGTTAGGTTATATGATAAAAAGCTTGTCTGCACATTCASAAAGGAGCACAGAGGAACAATGTCACGCGGGGGAACCTGAATAATACCCCGGCATGGCTACTGCCAGGACCATTAGAGGAGAACAATCAACCCATGAAAGGCTCATGTCCACAAARGTGAAGGAGCACAGAGGCACAACGGCAGGCAGGGGAACCCCAGTGATGCAGGTAGAGAAACCAGCCCCTGTCCTGGCTCTGCGCAGGGCCGTCAGAGGAGAGCCCCAACCCCATGGGCTGGAGGTGAAACACTTCAAGATGAATCATCAGGAGAGCCTGAATCACCTTTCAGACTGAGGGGAGTTACTATCTAGGGATATGGGACACATTATGGGATGCTGGAGAAGAGCATTTTGGGACTGCACAAGATTTATCAGGCGTCCTTTAGGGGAGGAACCAAAGGCAGAGAAAGGGAGGGATCAAGGTGGTTTGGGGAAGAACAAAATGTGGGAAAACAGACTGATAAGGGCATAAAAGGAGCCAGTCAGGGCTGGCCATGCCCTGCAACAGTTCAGTGCAGTCTGTCCTAGCTTCTCATTGAATTCCACTTCACCTGCTGGAGACCCTGTAAGGTCTGGGGGTCAACTGGGAGACTCACTTGTGTGTGGGACACCCATTTGTATGTGTCTCTGGGGGTGAGGCATCTGGGAAGAGAGAAGACCCAGGACCAGCTACTGGGTGGACTGGGCCTCTAAGCCCAATTACTGGAGGGATCCACAGCGCGTGCGCGTGTGTTGGTGTGTTCAAGGGGGTCTGCACCAGAAACTGGAGTGGGACCTTGGGCTTCAATGGGCTGTACGTTCAGGTGCCAGCAGTTGAGAAGACTGGGGATCCAGGGGCAGCTACTGGTTGGACTGAGTGTCTAAGTCCAGCAGCTGGAGAGAGCCACACCGTGTATATGTATACATATTTTCCCACTAATGGATCTTCGTCCTGATTAGACAGGGAGGGGGACAGCACAAAGTCGCTGGTGCTGTTAGTGTTTGTGTGAATGCTGACTGTTTCTGTCTGTTGTTCTGCGTGGCCAAGTGTATTGTACATATGTGTTTATTTACATACCCACTGGGAACACACGCTCAGCATCGCTGCTGGTTGGACCTGGGAGCATGGAGCTGCGGCAGCCTTGCCACTGTCAGCCTACCACATTCATCAACCCCCTAACAACCAAGAGTGAAAAAATAKAACTGGTCCCTCAATCCCTTGCATTTGGAGAATCCATCAACAAGGGACTATTTTACATCTAAATATTTCTGATTCTTTCTGATCTTTTTTGAAGATGCTGTCTTCTGCGTATACATACATTTCTTATTCATGTTTTCAACCTCTCACAGCCTGTTTTCTACTATAGCCTTTTCTTTGCTGATGATCTTGCTGTAAAGCCCAGCAGCCAGCACGGATTCCCTCTCACCCTGCCACCTCACCTCCTATTCTTCTTACCTGATGCTCTTTTCTAATGCCTTTTGCGGTACAAACTCAACTGTCCTCTTCCACCTGCTAACATGCTGTTAACTCAGGCCCTAAATTAGTCTATAACACAGCCTGAATCAACTTATTATTTAATTGGCAAATGCTTATTTACTCTGCCTGTCCTGTCTGTCTCATCTGAGGGGGGTTCCCATCAATAACAGCAAAGATCTCTTGCTGTTCACCTTCAGATCTCTCCTTAGGCCTTTTCTTTACTGTGCTCCTTATAGACAACCATGGCAAATTTGGGGGGGGTTCTGTGCTGATAACACTGCCTTTCACGGTCACAAGTGTTATATCATTGTTTCTTTCTACTCTCTGCCTGTGCATCTATATTCAGCTTTATTTTAACATCTTATACCTTAATGAAAGTTTCTTCGAGAGATGGTATTTCTGCCTTGTGTTTTTCACTTTAGTGTCCTGCATTTCTCCAGTATGACACAGGATTCAGCAAAATCACAAAAATCCTGTGAACAATTGAGCTTTTGCTTCTTGTCTAGTAACACAGAATCTAACATAAATGAATAAAATCTCTCTGCCTTTCCTTTTCCCCTAAAAAAAAAAAAAAAGGCACACAGAATGAAAGAGTAATGAATTTTGTGCAGACTTTAACAAATTGTGGAACTTTATTCATACTTCCATAAAGATCGGCTCATGCTTTTAACCAGCTCTAAAAATAAAGCTTTACCTCCTTCCCATCATTCTCTTTATGTTATCAGCCTTACTTTCAGCAATTTCAATAGAAATTCCTGCCACAGACTGGAGCAGAGAGATGCCTAGGGATACAAGCAGGGGGTGGTGAGGAGGCCATGTCAACCGATTAATCATTTCACCTGCAAGATCTAGCCTTCAGAGGAAAATCTGTTAACTGACTCTTTCACACTGTAACCGAGCTGCCAAAAGAGAGGAGAAATAACTCTACCCTTGGAACTGTTCAGTGTTTTTGGAGCCCTCAGAACAGACTGAGGAGCAGTCCTATCCATCATTTTCTCCTAAAATTACCATGCAACATATTTTCATTTTTCTTTCCGGTTTGTCGCATTAGAGATGTCGTGTTTTCTTTGTAGCTACAAGGCTGTTAATAAGACTGTTCACCTACTAAATGGCTGTTCATCCTATGCTGATGTATCAATAGTGCTTCCTAGATACCTCCTGGTTGATCAGGTATTCAAGGTTAATGAATAGCTAAAATGTGTATGATGACATCCTTTTGTCTGCACACTTCTTTTCTTGCCTTCCTGTCCAAGAGCTGACATTATGAATATTTCTTCTTCCTTCCCTCATCTACCCCCAATAGACATATTTGCTAAATACTAGCTATTGAAGATTTTACAGCCTGGATCCTGGTTTTGATTAGACAATCCTAGATAGCAGAACATTTGGGGCTGGGAGAGTAGRAGTGTCATCAAAAGCACTAACATGTGTGACACTATTTTGCAATAAGATAAAGTTTTCAAATTTTCAGACATTGTGAAGCCATTGCTCTCAAATGCCATTTTGTGATATCAGTACTTTGGTAACACTGAATCTTATATATATCTTGTCTAGACCTTAGCCAGCATTTAAAAATGTAGCTGGATTAGTTTATCAATGGAGAATGCCCCCTGTAACTCTATGCCAAAGGCAATATGAATGTTGTGCTTGAAAGTATGTCTGTTTTTGCTTTTTTTTAATAGCATCCTTGAATAAAAAGTTTTTACCTCTCTCCACAAACCCTTCCTCACTCAATACCACTAAAAGTAATTTCATCCACTTGTGAAAATACTGACACAAAAGCCAACAGAAATCAACTTAAACAGTTCAGTGGGTTTTACCTCAAGGCCTTCTTCTTTCATTACTGGCTACACCTATGCTATAACCAATGTACTGAAAACACGAAGGCAAATGTGCTGAGTAAAACTGGATCTGGCGCTGTTATCCAGATGGTGCAGGAATAGAAGCTAATTATCGCTACTCGATTACTTTCGAGTAGCAATAATTATTCGGAATCTACCCAGCTAGGGAGTATCAGCGCTGCATGAAAAAAGCTTCAGGTCATCATGTCTAATGCGGCTGTTAGTGGGAAGTCATGCTGCATTGCTACTACCTATTTCTCCCCGGCGGCACAAAATGCGTTTTGACGTGAGCCCGTTGCCCGTGCAAGGCTGGTTGCTTTAGCATTCATCGTGAGCCTGCGCTAGACTAGTAATGTGCACCCCGCCAGCAGCAGCGAGGGGCCAGAAGCAGCTCTGTGCCAGTGCATTGCAAACATTAGCACGGCAACACACAAGTTTTATTTCCCATTAATTTGCAGTAGCCAGATGGTRAATCAACGCTTTTGTCAACGTGCACGATGACAGCGGTGCTGCTGCTGACTCCCTGTCCCTTTGCCTTCGGAGATTTCCCAGAGACAGTTCCTTAAACGCTGTTCATTTTGTCTTTTGTCATATTTAAGTTTTCAGCAGTATGGTTTTACTCTCTAAATTCCCTTTGTTTGGGGTTTTTTTGAAATTTCTCTTTGCTGCTGTTTATTTTACTGTTAGCTTTTATGAGCTTCTCATCCTGAATATCATTGCTATGCATGAATTTAAAGCCAAACAAAAAGGCAGATTTATTTATTGGAGTTATTCATATCTGTGAAACAGGAAAGCTTTTTTTACATTGTTCCCAGGGGCAATACGAACTTGTAGGGCAGGTAACAATAACAGGAGAAGAAATATATAAATTTGTCATGCTTCTGAATGAACTTGGACAAACAACAAATGAAAAATATCTGCCTGTAATAAAGAGCAATTTTGATTCCTTTCTATAAAAATGCACTGATTTTCAAAACAATATGTCAGTCAGTGTGTTCTTTGGGGGAATGTAGCGAGTTCTGAGTTACTCCCCGCTCCCCACCTTGTAATAACACTGACCTGAAGACACTTTTTCATTTCCAGATGATTACTATATCTGCTTGGGAAACAGGAGTATTTTAATCTTTAACATGTAGAGCTCTCCGTAAAAAAAGGCCCTGAATCTTTAAATGGGCTCACAAGGAGAACCTTTCTTTTAGAAAATTCCCCTGTGAGGACCTGTGTGACTTGTTGGTTCATGTCCCGGGGAAAGACCTGGTGTGACAGCCTCTGGGAAGCTACTAAGAAACCCTTAATCTCAGAACAAATATTTCTGACCCTAAAAATTTACCTTCCCCTGTCCGAACAAAATGGGAATTTGGAAGACGGAAGTGATCTCTCATCAGTCAGCTTATACTCTCATCCCAAATGGCTTGGCCAATGCTGATAGCCCTCCAGGATGATTTTGTTCGGCCCACAAGGGTGCCGTGGACCACAAGCCTGTAAGACACAACAAATCCTGATCGTGACTCCTGGAAACGCCATCAGTCACAGGCAGCAAAGTGGAAAGGTGACAGGGTTGATGGCATTTCACAGCACCTTCCAAACTCTTCCTTGTCATCGGGCACCCCTGTATGTGGATTCTGCTTCTTCATCTGTGTTCACTCTTTCTGAGTATTTGTAATTCCATGTTTTTAATTCATTGAAGAAAGGAATTTTAATTTTCACTGGAGTTTTTGCTCTTCAGTCTCTATCTAAGCATGGCAATATTSTTAAATTTAAGGTCAGAAACTCAAGAGCTTGTTTAAATATGGTTGGATAGTACTTGCATGATGGAGCTGTGATTTGGCCATGGCATACAAATATCACTATAATCTAAATGATAGATGATAATAGAAAAAAGAGGTGCTTTCTGTCTCTCAAATAATGTATGGTTTTGCAAGAATACGTGCATAGCTTAGGCACATGGCAACTAATAGTGCAGAAACTGAGTACAGAAGAATGCAGAACTCACTTATTTCTAAAGATATAACTTCAGATTCCATTGCATTTCGGTTGAAAGAGAAATTTTTCATTTTTCTCTTATCAGTTACCCCAGATCTCAGTTCCATTTGTGTGATTCTTAAGGAGGCTGATGTTTATAAGACAACTTTGTAATTATTGTAGTGGTGCAAGATTACATCCAAACTGTGACTGCTATAGTATTTCACCATGAAGTGGGCACTGTCTGGGGAGGTCAGATTTGAGGTGGAAAGAGTAACTCAAAGTAGAGTTTTAATTATTCTAAGGATTTGTGTTTGTTTATGTTTTCCCATGGCCTGTGAAAAAAATGTAGCAAAGTGATTTTCAGGGGCCTACAATTCTGCTGTTCCTGTTACTTCAGTAAATGGCGGTAGTTCAATTAAAAAAAAAAAAAAAAAACAGAACAAAAGAACAAAAAAAAAAGTTTCGCTGTAAAATTAAGGTTGCCAGAAGTCTGGATATAATTAAGGAAGTTCTGACTTTAATAATTTGTCCTGATAGAGTGATAAAATATTCCAGTCTGGGGACTCAGACATATGTAGACTGTCAGAAGGGACCCAAGGGACTAACTGCTCCAGGCAATCTGAACTACCAACATGTGCTTCCAAATCTCCAGGAGGAGCGCTGGGACTCCTAAGAGGATGATCTGTGGAAAATGCTATGTTTGGAGCATGTTATCTGCCAGACCTCCTGTTAGGCAGAGAAGAAACTGAAGAAAAAAATGGAAGGAAAGAATAAAAGTTCAAGGTCTACCTACAGAATTCAAATAGCCATTCCCACAAGACACCTGACAGGCTGAGCTGTATGAGAAAAGCACACCAGTGCCAGAGATTGCATTCAGCTACAGTCATGACTATCAGTCCTCCTATTTTCAGAAGCAACAAATTCACTCATGGTTAAAAATTATATAGAAAAACCTGGAGTGCTGGCCTAACTCTTTTCTTTTCACTACTTATAGAAACAGTTGGAAAGATGCGTTAACACCTAGGAGAAAAGAAGCAGATTGGTTTTCAGGCGTCACAAAGAGCATGAAAATGACAAGGACATCTTGAAAATAAATATATGCACTTACTGGAGCAATGGAGATAGGCTTTGGAGTATAAGCATCCTTAGCGGAGAGAGAATTAGGCACACGAAGTTGAGAGTAATATGAAGTGTTTTTTTTATTTTTATTTTTTTCAAACACAGAAGACACTAAACTTTTAAAACCTGAAATCATAGCCAAAAAAAGCACTGCCTTTTCTCCTGCTTCTTATTCTTCCATGAGACAAATTATTTGGAGAAAAAGAGAAAACTTTGATGCCTCAAATATGTTGGGACAGTGAGTTGCACTGTCAGACTCGGAACACTGGCACAGTATCAGTAGGACAGCGTAGAGTGAAGGATACAAAGGCTCAAACTCAGGCAGTTCCAGGCTGCATCAGTCACCTTTGCATTTTTTCAGTTTTATTCCTCAGAAACTCTGATTTCATTAAAACAATCAATGGAAGAATAATTCATTATGAATAGGTTCATCAGGAAGCATCAAGAGATGAAGGCTGAGTGTATCTTGATCACAGTGTTGAGAAAAAATAACTACCTCTTAATGAAGACCTTCTAACTGAATTAAGCCTTCTCTGTATAAGTTAGAATGTATTTCCCCTAACTTTAAGCATCTGAAACATAGTCTAGACTTCCTTCACAGATAATGGGAAGAAATAAGTACTTTAAGGTGTGATTCATCTAGCATATTTAGATGTCTACTTTAGCATGAGATGAATCATGCCATAAGCTCCAATGACTCCACTGATGAGGTCTCCAAAGGGAGCCTGTGACGAATGCTGACATGTACAGTTAGATAAAACATCCGTCCTAAATGTTTAGAAAAATGATTGTCACCTGGGGAATATTTGCTGAATATTCATTCATCTTTGTCCTTTAGAAATTTTTTCTGTAACTCCATAAGCAACTCTGCAATTACTTATAAGGGGTTGATATTAAAAGAAAAGASCAGTTGCTGCAACACCTCGTTCTAACAACATATGAGCAACAAGCTGACATCAGAGGAGGCTTATTCGTTCAACAACACAAAAAAAGAACATGGTGCAAATATATGTGCATGTGCAAATGTGTCTATGTTTGCAGACTAGAGTCTTTTAGAGTGGTAAGAGAAGATGTAACAGTTAGATTGATGCTCAGTTCTGGTAATACTCATTTCAAGAAAAGGTTGGCTCACACGGCCGGCAGGACACTGGCTACCCCAAAGTACACTACTTTCAGCTCCTGGTGTGCAAGGACAGACCACTCAACAGCCTTTAATTTCCTTATCATAGAGTGGAATTCATCTGACAAACTTCTGGTCAACACAAAATTGTGTGTTTAAGCTATAAGGTCCTGCATTGCCAATAAAAAGACAAAAGCACCTTCAGCAGGTAATTCACCAAACCTGTCTTAGACACTTATCTTAGGATGGAATTAATTATCTTCTACAAGTGTTCATTTCTCCCTACAGATTACAATAGAAACCTAAATGGTCAATTCAAACTAAATGCCTCAGTTGTRGAGAGGTAATATGAACTCATCTAAATCCTACTCTTAAAGACCAAATGCCAATTTAAAGTTGACTGACCTCACTCAAGAACTGGGGCAGCAGAACCATACCTGATTCCCGAGCCCCTCAGAAGTTATTTGTGATCTAGGCATAATGACTGCAAGCAAGGGCTGAAATGGAAGCTCATTAATGCAGAYGGACTCAGACTATGTCTGAGCTGATTACGCTAAGCTTCCCTGCCGACCACCAAACGTGACACGGAGGGTGCTGTGAAATGCTCAGGGATCGTGGTGGGGTTCGCTGACAACTGTGTGAAGTCATGGGCTATAGGGAATGCAGTGAGGCACCTCCAGCCTGAAGAGAGGAGGACCATTTCTCAGGTCACCGCCTCACTTCCTCAGTTTTCTCCTTAACCTCATCTGGAGACACTGGAGTTTTCTTTGCACAGGAAAAGAAAATGAAGGAAACTCAGGGGTGTATTCGAGATAGCTGTTGAAAGCACAACCTCTCATTTGACCCAAGTCACTATTGCCTCCTTATCCAGGAGCCTCACAGCCTGTGCACTATGCCCCTGAATATTTCTTCATGCCTGGAGCCCAAACACCCATGCTTAGCTTGACAGGCTTATGGTTTACCTTCTTCTCTCCCGCTCATTCAAACATGTATGCCAGTTTTCCATCCCCTCAGTATTTGGGGATCAGTACTAACTTCTGCCAGCTCCTTCTCTCTGGTGCCAGTCCCGTACTCCCTGACTCCTACTGTGAAATGGTTGATACTAAAAAGGTTAATGCCCCACTGAAGAAGGTCACGACTGATCAATAATTAAGAATTTTTGCCAGGAAGCATAATATCACAAAACCTGACAGATTTCACTAGAAAAACTTCTGTTTGTTTGTTTTAACTTTGCTCTCAAACTCTGTGCATACTCTCGTTTTACTGTAAACAGCTGCCTTATACCATTTCTCCCTACTCYGCTTTTCCAAAGCCAAAAAGAAAAAAAAAGTCATCTTAGGCCATCTTGTATTTTCCAAGGTAACCTATACTTCCAGCCCTTGTCCATAACCTGTAGGCTGCCAGGTTTTTAAATATGTATTTCCTCGGAGGAACCATAAATCCTGAGTTGGTAAGGCATTGTTTACAAGACTTATTCACATAGGTCTCAGCTACGCAAGGCTTATTTTGCCTTTTGTTTGTTGGTGTGTAGTTTGAAATACATGGCAAATAAGTTCCTGGAAGTACACAGTGTTTTAATCTCTTAAATGGAAATATGTCCATTGTTTTGAGGATTTTTAGGTTAGTCTAAAGCCTACTAAACCAAACCAAAGGATTTCAAGCTATGTATTAGTTTGGCTTCAGGAGAAAACTATAACAAAACCTTTATTAATAGACTATTGGATTTTTCTTCACAAACTAGCTAACACATGAAATGCTGCATTTGTTGTCATCTAATTACAGCACATCAGAGATAATGTAGCATATTTGAGAACTGTTCCATAATTCTGGTCATGTCTCATAAAACTGCCACATAAAAGCCAGAAATAGTCTCCTCAAATAAATAAAAGAGACATGATAATGTCTAAGAGGCATTAAATGAAAAAAAAAAAGAGTAATAAGGATGGATAATTGATCACATTTAGAGGAATGATGGACTAGATTTGTAATGCACAAAAACAGTTTTATTAGAAATGAGAGTTGTTTCAGTCTCTATTAAACTCAAAAAAAAAAATTTCCTCTCCACCTTTATAGGATAGTTTTATATCTGAGGATCTTTTAAAAACAGGCGCTATAACAGGCAGTGTTGCCCCATGAATTCCACGATGAGAGAAACCTCCCAAAAGGCAGCGTTTCAGCCTTGCAGCCTGTGATGGAGACAGCTTCATCCGTTTCAGGCTTCTCCCTTGGGAATAGCCTCGGATAGACTTGCCCATCTTCCATATTGTGCTGGTCATAGATCAGAGCACGGCCATGAAGAGCAYGTGGGATTGCTCAGGGTGTATTGCCATGAACACTGGCTTGGYATATATGGCCCAAGAGGCAACTGTGTGGATGGAGAACAAGCAAGACGCGACATGTGCCGGGCTGCAGCTGCTYCAGAGGACACATTTAAAGTGAAGGAGTCTTGCTCCACTCACTGTTTTTTGAATCTGGCCTTATATGCTCTTCTTGCATTGCAATAAAATCAACACAGTCTCAGTGTCTCTAGAATCGAAAATGGGAAAAAAAAAAAGGGGGGGGGAGATTTTAATCAGATGTCTTTCTTCTCAGTGACATGGGTGAGTTTGTCTCAAATCTATTTTAATTTCAAGTTTACTCATACTAAATCTCTGAAGTGACTCAGTCAGATTTTAGCAGTCGTGACAGTGCCTAAGTGAAAACTGAAAACTGTCAGAATGCTCTTCTGTTACTGTTTGTTTCTAATGGAGAGCGAGAAAGTACCATCTGCTTTCTACTATTTTCAGGCATTGCTTAAGAGTGAAAAAGCTTTAGTCAGAGTGCACATCTTGAGGTGTAAGGGATGAGATTGTTGGAGCTATGTTGAGGTATTCTGCCATCTGAAAATCAGGGTCTTCTGCATCAACAAGTTCAGCAAATGGAGATATAAAATTATCACAGTCTTGGACATCCTTTGAAACACACTCACTTTGGCCACTAACTATTGCCTTTGATAAGCCAGGAAAAATCACAGCATTCCTTGGTGGGGGGGTGTCACCACATTATTGCACAATTTATATTTACTGGAAGGACCTTGTTTGCATAGTTGATGTTCATATTAACTTAGCTAAAAATCATCAGCTATATCTACATTAATAAATTGACCACTGCTAGGGCCCATTATGTGACCTCAAGGTCAACTGGACCRTTCTTGCCACGACTATGCTATCAAATTCTCTTAGCCTTCAGATTACAATATGATTGCATCCAAATTTCCTATTGGGCATAGTCCTTGGGCAAGCCTAACGACTGAAATGTGCCTGGGAGTTGTGTAGGGAGGTCCCAAATGATCCCGGCCAAAAGGGTGCTGAAGACCATTTTAACCATCTACCAATATCCCCCCATTAGGCCTTATTCAGGGGTATCCAGGCCTTCTAGGGTGACTCTCCAGTTCTCCACCATATTGAGTGTGCCTCTGAATAATGTGTCTTCAGCAAATGTCATCAGTATGCACCTACTTTCTGTGGCAAACCTTTAGTGCAAATGTTAATCATTGATGGTTCCAAGGTGAATCCACYAGTAACATAATTCTTTTTGCTAATTCTCCTTCCAAAATAATCCATTTCAATGATGCCTTTACCCTGYTCATCATCATCACCTTTACCCTGTAATTCACCTGAGCAGTAGGTGTTCCTGAGCTCTCCCAACGAGAATCTGCCTGTGTCATTTTTCCTAGCATAAAAGATTACCTGTGGGTTTTTCTTCATTCCCATCAGGATGCTTTTGAGCCACATCTTTGCAGCTGGAAGTATTCTGTACTAAGGATCTGTTCTGATGGTAGAACCGATGGCACTAATTCCTTTTCACAGTAATCCCCCCCAAACATTCACAATGTTCTTTCTGATATTGGGATATATTTTTTGCTTTCTTTCCCACTCACCCTACTTTTTTTTTTTTCCTTTCCTGCAAATATGGCCCTCTCTTCACTTTCAATGTCTCTTGTGTATGGGCTCCAGGGCACTGCTTGCTCCATCATAATATACATTGGTTCACATATTTTTGTAGATGTCATAGTAGATTTRTAGATAGATGATACAGACTCTACAAAATCAGGAAGAAGACACAGAGAATACTAATAGGGTTAATTGAACTTCCATGATTTAGGAGTACAATTTTTGTTTTCAAAAAGGTTTTAGAGATACCTGTGGAAATGAAGATGGCAATAGATGACTTCCTGGGACTTTCAAAAACACCTGAATACCACTTAGATACTTCAGGTATTTTCCTGAAATTTGTGTTAGTTTTGTTTTGTTGAGAAGTGTTTTGGAACTTGGGGTGGGCGGAGTGGATGGTCTATGAACTCTTCCGATTTAAGGTCAGGATCTAATTCATCCAGTTCAAACATCTAAAAGTTAGTCATCTAGTCTAAACCAGACATCAAACTCCCTTCATAATCAGTGGAAAGACACAGGCAAGATTTAAAAGATGATTCATTGCCCTTTAGATAGTTATTTTATTAAGGAGTGACTCTGAAAAATTCTGTCTGTCCCTTGGACTTTAAGGGGGAACTTACATGACTCAGTAGCAAAAGTTAGTTGAGATGAATCCTATTTTTATTATCAGTTCCATGGTAGCTTTCAGTCACAGAGGACCAATCTTAGAGATCAGCTCACTTCTTCCAGCCCTAAATCCCTAGCTTAGATAAGTATTTTAGAAAACCCTACAAGTTTGCCAGAAAGCATCTGTATGCCTGAGATATGTTTGAAAATCTTAACTCTGTATCAAGCAGTGCTGAGCAACACTGCAGCTGATGCAGGCCCTGTTAAAAATGGAGAACACCATGAGCTTATATTCCTTAATGTTCACATACTACTTTGACAAAATCTTCTGCAAAATTATGTGTTTTCGACATTATTGTCCATACGCTGATGTCAGCTGATACGATCTGACGCTGTTAATATACAAAGACGATAGCTTTGTGACTACATAAAAATGGGGTTTTAATGTGAAACCACAAAATCCTCTAAGGCCTAGTTACATTAAATTAACTTAATGGACCCAGTGGAAGGAGTGCAATAATACAGTCATTGATTTCACTCGGTATTTTTATAAGGACCCATTCACAGCAGTAGGAGTTTGGCCATTGACTTTACTGTACACTCCAGTAACTAGATAACTTTTCTGTTCCTCTGGTGAGACTGTGCTTTGACTGAAACTTTTGCATTAGTCAGTCTTTTAGCATAAAGATTTCTTGACAGATGAACAGACTGACAGTATGCGTAAAGAAATAGAGGGGGCAGGGAAAGCAATTTTTTGCCAAAGTATGTCATCAGCAAAGCTAAGAAATTCTTTTGAGATTAACAGGAAAGAAGAGAAAACTTATGAAGCTCTGGCAACTGATAGTCTCCCTGCAGTCACTGGAAAATAAAATAAAAAGATAACCAAGACAGTATTTTTATGGAAAAAAAGAAAAGAAAGAAAAGAAAAGAAAAGAAAAGAAAAGAAAAGAAAAGAAAAGRAAAAGAAATGGTAAACATCTGTCTCAGGAATTTATTCACACACTTTTACTTTGATTTCTAAGACTCCTATAACCACTGAACTGTTTAACCACCACCCTTTTAACGTCATTATACCCACAGTAAAGATCAGCAACCAGAACACAGAAAGGTGATGTGTCTTGCCCAAAGTTATACAAGAAGTCTGTGGCAGACTAGAGAATTAATCAAGGTCCCTTAACTTCTAGGCCAATTTAACTTTTCCAAATATCAGCCAATTCCAGAGGGGGAAAAAAAAAAAGATTTTTCAGAATGTCACAGGGGTTGAGTTGGAGAATCACTTTTCAGCACTAACAAAAGGAAAAAAACGAACAAACTGGGCTTCTTTTCACACAGCTCCAGAGCCGAGGGTCTCTAAATGAACAGTCACTTCTGAAAACAGGCATAAGCGATGTAATCATTTGTGAGTCGTGTGCCATGTTTTCACTAGCTTTGTACACATGCAGGCACATTTTTTGGAGACAGCTTTATGTAACTGACAGTTTCTCTGTCGACAATATGCTGCTTCTTGCGTGCACTTGACGAGCAGATAGCCCYTCTGCTGCAAACGGGAGGTGAGACGATACGATTTGTGTATGAAGACGTCTCCTGCTAACGTGAACTATGGCAAGTGCAAATACATTCCCTAGTAAATATTTTAGGGCATATTTTTAATGCTCAGTCTATTCAAATTCTGCATTTTCTTATCCATACTCATCATGGATAAAGTACTGTAGAACAGCCTATTGTGTCTGTGCTGTGTTAGACAGCGTAAGAAAGACAATGTTTTGACTCTCTTCCTTCCTTTGGCACTCTGTTTAGCATATAAAGGCAAGATTTCTCCCAGGACAGATGTATCTGGGCAAAGGAGAGTAGTCCGTTGGAGAAAGTGGGTAAGAGA
This sequence comes from Apteryx rowi, assembly GCF_003343035.1. Lineage (NCBI taxonomy): Eukaryota > Metazoa > Chordata > Aves > Apterygiformes > Apterygidae > Apteryx > Apteryx rowi. The sequence continues at coordinate 1,230,283 of NW_020447297.1, read as the reverse complement.
CCTGTGAGGATGATGCCATGAGACCCCTTTCTCATGCCTTTGAATAAGAGCAGGCAAGTATAACAGGTATGATGTTGGCAGGGGATGAAGGCAGACTGGAGAATTTGCTGTAACACACTTCTCAGTCCAAGTTAAACCACGGATAAATCATGGATCTCCTTAGTGTTGTGGCACAGCCCAGGAAACGAGCACTGCAAGTTGTGTAAGCAAATCATAATTTTTGTTTCTGTGGTCTGCCCTGGCTCAGCCGTGCAAGCCAGAGCTGTGCTCTCGCTCCAAAAAACGGGAGAGGGACCAAGGAAAAGGAATTCTCACAGTAATGGTTTCAAAGAGCTAGGCAGGTAATTCTCTGTACTGTAAAAGAAAGATAAATGCAGAAATGAACACCTACTTTTCGCAAGTCTGATGAATTAAGAGTGTATATGAAAAGTACATTTATTGTTCTGGCACTGCAGAGTACTGAAATGTTGCCTTTTTTATGTCCTTGCCTGTTTTTAATTCTTCTAACACCATTTATAACCCAAACGAAGATGTTTGCCAGCATTTTATAGTCAGAGACATGTAGAGGTGGAAAGATCATCTCGTCCATCTCCAAATTCCAAATAGGATCAAACTTCCCAACATTGTTCTTGACAGATGCTTGACTGACATGTTCTTAAAAATCTCCATTGATAAACCTTCCTTGATCATGCTAGGTACCTATTCCAAATGTCAAGGATCATATTCATTTCCCATAACTTTAGATATCTATAGGATAGACACTGACAGCTGAGCCAGCCCTTATAGGCTCTTTTCATAGTCAATGAGAGAAGCACAGACTTGGAGGACATCATTCATCTAACCTGCTTCAGACATCTACTCTGGGGTGAGATTAATCATATACTTTCTGCATCTCCCTATTGAATATAAGAGGTTTCTAGATGACTGCCTGAAATGAAGACTTCTGTATCTTCTATATCTGTTAGTTGAATCCCACCCTTGTCAACACATAGCTAAACATCTTTTCTCAGTATCTCTTCTACCCATCCCAAAGCCAGATACTGTAACCCAAATGGGTCCACGGTACCAGTAGACTTATAGCTATCTAAAATGTATCCCAAAATGACATTTTCTTTTATTATGGCAACAACACCATGCTGTGAATTAATATGCAGACTGGAGTTCATAGTCACCTCCAGGTCCTGTTGTGTTTTACTTCTAATTAATCAGTTACTTGTCATTCTAATTGTGCATGAAATTTTATTTAAAAGTTATCTTTATTTATTTCATTGTTTTTCATTATTATTGCTGCATTATGTTTTAATTCTATTTAATTTGGCAGTAAATTTTAATTTTAATTAGCTCCAAACTAATTTATCCTTATAATCCAACTACTGTGTGTGCATACATACTTCTCTAAATACGCACACAAACATACGTATTCACAAAGACTCAGAAGCACAGATCCATATTATGTATAGATATACAAAAAGTCCTATTTCTGTATATGTAAAGAGATGTAGCCTGAACAACTAAACTGCAAATTCATTTCTAGTTCTTTATGAATTTCTTCAATTCAAAGCTTGAAATTTTAGCTTAAAACTGGAGCAGAAGACACCAAATTCAAAGAGTTATGCCTAACAACACAGGGGTATAAGTTGAACTATAAACTCCGTGTCTCTGCTTACACCACTAACTTGGAATATACTTTTAGCTATGATTCAAATTCTGTTCTGTTCATTTTGAAAATAAGAAATGAGTAGGAAAACATTTGCGCTGACATAGGGACATTCATTTCTTAGAACCCACAGCTGCAAGAGGACTGAGTGGTCAAAATTATGAAAAATTGTATTCCATTTTCCCTGGGAGATACATATCTCAGACTGCCCAATTTCTTTTTATGCACTGCAACATTTATTACTATAGTAACAACATAGAGCTCTCTAATTTGCTTGATTGCAGACTGAGAATCAGAGGAAAAGGCAGATCGGTGAACTTTTCAGTAAGATATGAATCTTTCCATTTAAAAAATTGCCCAAGAAGGAACATTCAGTTCTCTGTTGTTGCTTTACAAAAGTGAAGCCATTTTATTTTTCCGTCCTCAGCAAGACCTGATGGAAGAAAAATAAGCTCTTCTGCTTTCTTTTCTACTTTCTTTTATGTTTTATTCATTTCAGTTTTGACACTCTGAGTATGGAACTTTCCAAAAAACTTAATACTTGAATATTTCCTGACRTATCAGGTCTTCAGGGCAATCGATCCTTTCCCAGCATTGATGCTTTTAATCAATCATGTTCTTTATTTTGTTTCACTTGTTTTATTTTATTCTACTTTGGTTTTGGTGAAACACCACCAACTCCAAAATGCAAGGTGCCATTTAAATTTGGTTCCTCTTCAAACTCCACATATAAGGATCTCGTTGTTATTATACTATGATTTGGAAGCTAACTGAAGTGGATTTAGCAAGTTTTTGCCACACCCTTTGCACCATCCTTAACTTTATATAGACCAAATATCATTTGAATATTATTTTCCCGTGCTTTCAGAAGGATTGAGAGATCACACTTGGGTCACCTAATTTGGACAGCTGACCACTAGGCACCTAATGTACATTTTCCCATGATGGTTGCAATGGCAAATCTTGTTTCAGCCTGACTTTCCATGGGTGCCAGATTTGACCCTGATATTTACAGGTCAGCGCTTGCGGTCTAGGGATCCTCTGTGTTTACAGAGACCCAAAGAAATGCCCAGAGGCTAATTCTTCCCTCCATGTTCAGACATCTAGTCTAGGATCAGATGAATCTCCCTTTGAAGGTGCCTTTTCTTTTCAGGAGGGTAGAAGTTGCATAGACAGATGTCTAACTTAGCTACAGCTGTGGGATAAACACCATGAAAAGGACTGACACGATGGCACAAAGGGTTTCCACAGTCTGTGGATCCAACCTAACTCACCGAGAGCGATGCCAATCATGCATGAGCTGGTTCTCATTGATGCTTACAGAAATCACAGCAAAAGCAATCATAATGAAGAAAGACAGCTAGTCTTTCGCTAGCTGTTCTCTGTACCATCGCACAAATGCTACGCTTATCTTGTGCATCTTTGAACTGTCAAGTGAATGCAGCTTTTATTATTTTCCTGCTTACATCCATTTTCAGGTAAAATTCACTTTTTACGTCTGCAAAGATCTTAGCCCAAATTCAGCCACTTCCACCTTCATTTTAAAGCATAGAGACCATTTTGGTGCCATACGAAAACTCAAATATCTTTTGATAAATCACTCGTATTCAGACTTCTTGAATCAGAAAGCCATTTTTAATATTATTTTTCACTTGACTATAATGTGAGATACTGTTATTCTGGGAATGTAAAGCAGGAAATGATTTATATTTTACCTGAGAGTGAAGTATTTTTGATAGAAAAAAGAACTCACTTGCCTAGAGGTGTTATTATGTCTACTGAAGCCGAAGTGCTATTCAGTTACCCTTAAAGCAGTATAATATGCACATAGCAAAAACTATAAAGCAGAAAATCCTGTCACTGTCTACATTCACAGTATCCACCTCCTCCAAACTCGTTATTCACTTGATAATAGAACGCTCGAAACCAAACAYACAATATTTTCTTTTTCTACTACCTATTACAGCTTTAAAGACATCAAAAGATCAGGGAAAGCAGAAACCACACRTATTGAAGCAAACTAATTTGAATTCACCACCAGTTCAGTGATCAAAACAGTGTGCTGGAATGATGAGACCATTTTTTTGGAAATATTGGTTTTCCTTTTCACACTTTCAGGGGTTCATTTATGTTACATTTTCTACACTAACGGCCACAGTTTGTACTATCTGAAAGACTGCATGAGACATCAAGTGTAATCAGGAGGAGAGAAATAACGAAGTCCACATGAAAGTGCACGGGTCATATAACTTCATGCTGAGCAATATATAGCAGATACTCCTCCAAACAACAGGGCAGTACCCTCTGGCAAACTCCTGCAGATGTAAAGATGTCATGTCATAGAAAACAATATCAGAGCTGCCAGGGTTTTGAATCCAGAAGATAGACTACCTCACCGTTTTATCCAGTTTTCAGACTCCCCAGTACCAAGGGAGTAAGGAGGTTACTCAAAAACTGAGTCTAATGACCTTCAGCTGTCTAATCTAGCCATTTAGGCTGTGTTTATAGCAAACAAAGGGAGGTTCACGCCTACAGGCATTGTTTTGGTGCACATAAGAGTGATATATATATATATTATATATATATATTTATATATAGTTATGACGAATCAGTATCTGTCAGTGCTCTCTGCTTACCTGACTTACCCAACTATGCCACTGGAGTGGATAAGGTGCCAAACGCTTAAGCAGATAAAGAGATGAGATGAAACCAAGCCGTCATTCAGCAAGTGCRGAAAATAAGACTTCTATCTTTTAACCAAGAGAAGATTTTATTTTTTTTTTGCAAAAAGTGCTTCCAGTAGAAAGAGATAAAAGAGCTCTGATTCGCATGTGTAAAAATACACTAAAAAGATGCAGTTTAATGGATGTTCTGAAAACCGTTCTGTTCCCCCTAACTCATAAGACAGGAGAAAAGACTAGTTCAGGACATGATGCACGTGTCCTAATTTAAGCTTTTAAATTTCAGGTGTCTAATTTTATGTTAGTTGCTCCCTTTGAACTCCACGGAAAGAAATAAAAACTTCCAGGGGACCATTCACATTATCCTACAAGAGGTACTAAAATTTATCAGATGAGCAAGCTCTGTAGGCAACTGTTTTTTTCCAGGGTCAGAGGAGAAGAGAGGATTACCAGGTCGGAGGCAGGCATTCAGCCTTTTGGACTCTACTTCCTCGGCAGGGAAAGCAAGGATGAAAGTATTAATGTCCTTTTCATATCCCTTCAAAAAGAAAGAGCTACTTTCAGAAGGATTTCATGCACTTTCATAAATTAACAGTAAAAAGCCAGATAGCTTTGGATGCAAAAGCAAAGTCCAAAGCTAAGTAAAGGTCATGTAAAATGCTCCTTTTGATGAATTTTGGAAGAGTTTCTTCCAAAAGCATGCTATGCGTTTGTCTAGATAATTATATTAAATCTGCACTGATTGGGTGTAGAAATAAATTAACAACACAGAAGAGCTGTTTCTTCAATTTTAATTACTTTTACATGGGTAACTGTAAGTTCCTTAGTAAACTGAATAATCCTAGTAGGAGAAAATAAAAGAGAGTAAACATCCATATATCCTTCAGCTGAGAGAAGAGGAAAAGGACTCTTGGTGCATGTGGTACAGTGAGTTAATAATAAGCTGTATGCTAGCTATTACCCCTTGATAGTTGCTTTGGATACAGAGGATCATTACTCCTTTTGTGTAATGTGAGAAACAGAATTAAGATTTCATGAACATAGTTTAACACTCAAGGGATGCTAATAAATATGTGTAAGTTGGGAGCAGTAGTTTTAATAAGGAAATTAATTAGATTACCTAGAAGCATTTTATCATGTCTTTAAAAATCCAGGTGGTATTCAGTTGCCCATAAAGTGGTGCTAGCTAATAAAAACAGAATTATTTAACTTTCTACTACTTTATTGTTTAATTCAATGTGTTTTCAGTGTTTCAGTAAAATGGTGACTATTAATAAATATGATTTTGTTTGACTTTCTTTTCAAGGAGATCTTCAAAGTTCTTGTATATTTATATTGATTTAATTTTATAGGACAGATCCTCAGCTAGACAACATTGCATTTTGCTGACTGAGGACACAGAGCTAGCTATGCTAATTTACTCTAGGTGAATATCATTGAATGATTTAAAACAATTAACTCTCAGAAGATGAAACTCTATCTTAAAAGGGGGCTTCACTACAGGCTTCCTCTATATTCTCTACAAGTTCATATTCAAGGAATTATCTTCGGAAACAGTCTCTTTAGCTGTCTCCCACACGAATTTAGGCTGAAAATTAGAAGAAGATTTCTAAAGAACAGGGCAGAGAGTTTCTGGAATACTCAATCTTGTTGTGAGAAATTGAAAATAGGATCTTGGAAAGTGTTAATGAATCTGCAATACAGAAACTCTTTCTCTAGTTCTCATAAAATCTAGGCACCCAAACTGGCTATACATACTTTTTCTAACTTGGCTTCTCTGCACGGTAGATTTGAACCAACTGAGATATGGGATTATGGAAATTTATTATGAGGTTCATGTTATCTACTCTTAGACTGCTAAAAAAATAGGTATCCGGTTTAAGCTGTCTCTAATAGTAACTGGAAAAAGAGTATCTTCAGATGATGACTCATCCCACCCACTTTGGGGATTCACCTCAGTCGCTCACAAAGAAGTGTCTAATGCCTTATGAGATGCCCTGAAGTGTCTTGCCTGGACATCAGGTGCTTCTCCAGAAGGCAAGAGGTCCCACAGAGGTTCTGTGTTATATCTGCCAACTCCATCTAGATGTTTTGGATACCCCATGGCAACCTAGATGGCACTAGAAGTCTATATTTAGGCAACTGAACAGAGGTCAGACACCTAACTCTTATGTGGAGGTCTAGACTGTAACATCTAAATTGAGGGGTCTGAGTCTGGAGCCTTAAGTTAGAGGACATGAATCCCATACCTAAAAATAGATAGCATAACTCCTGCAGTTAGTCACATCTTTTTCCAGGAAGACATTTCCCTTCAATCTCATTTTAAGATCTTAAAATTTCAGAGTTTGAACAATTCAGCCACAGTTTTTTAAGGTTTTAGGAAGAAAGACATAATTGTGGACTGGGGAAGTTCCTCCAAAACCTTATTACATTTGATAACATCTGATGGATATTAATTCAAATAAATAACTCAAATGATCAAACCTGCAATGCATCATCTTGTTCATTTAATCAAATGCTGCAGCTTTTTTAGCCACAGAGCTAATAGCACTACAGTTTCTGCCTCTCAATATTGCCTGAAATCAGACAGCAGAATATTTTAAAATTCTTTCAGAAACAGAAAAGTAAGGTCTTTCTTCTTTAAAAAAATTAGGCAGATGGATGTTGAGGAACATACTGGTAGCAGACTGTGTGAAAAGGATCAGGAGTATATCAAGGTCTTTAATTGAGCTCCATCATTCTTAAGATGAATAACATGTGATTGCTCTTTGGCAGGACTAGCTGGGCTATTTTAAAGAGCTGCCTGATAGTAATCACAAAGCCATATACGTTTCCCTCTGACATCTGAAAGCACTGACCCATCACATGATGGCTTAATACTCAATAGTGTATCTTCTAAAGTGTTCTCTTCTAAACCACCTTTGATATGCTAGAGGACTGCCTAACAAGGATGAAATAGACTTAGAAAGATTAATATTCCTAATTTCTATGGCATGAGTCTAAATTCTGTTGCCTTGATCCATTTTTAACCTTTTTGCATGCATACAACTTGCAGATGAGTTAACGAAAGTTACTGCCCTTCAGCCAAGAAGTGATGGCTGACCATGCGTCTGCTGCATATCAGTTGCAGCATGAAGTGAACCAGATGGAGTTAATACAGTTGCAGAGTCTATGCAGTTTTTCCCCGGAGAAGCAGCAGCTCCCTGCCAAAGGATGGTAACTCTTCATAATATCCAAACTTGATAGCTGCAACCATCTGATGATACTATAACACACCGCCAAGTCTGAACTGCAATGTTACATAAGCTCTGTGCTGAGATGTGAAGGACACCACCACACCCCAAACTATGGAGCAGGACTTCCTGGGAACCAACGAGCAGAACTCACATGGAAATTGTGTGGTTTTCTTTTTGAAAAAAAGTCTTTTTTTTTTTTTCAGGGCATTAGTTTCTCGGCTTCAACCAAAAAAATGTCACTAAATCATTTTTTCTTTAGAAGCATTTATTACCTGTGAGAAAATTCATTAAGAACAATGAACTTTTAGTTGCCAGTTGCAAATAATTTCTCACAGATCTTCATAGCATATTAAGGAAGGAATATGTCAATGGGAAATCATTCTCAATTACATGAGGTACTTGTATATTCTACCTTTTACCTACATACCAACTAGGTCAATATGAGCTGAGTTTCTACACAAGTGAGAAAGTAGAATAAACTTCAGCTGGAGAAAAGTTTTAGTACGGATAGAAATAACTGGCAAGGTACAAGTGAACATTGTTTTTCTATCCCCCAGCCCTGTAAAAAATAATGACAGACATAACATTCTGGTACATGAGCTCCAGGAACGTGGGATGCTGCCGGAATGATGATTCCTGCTGAACCGGTCTATGTTAACATAGAGTTATTCTTGAAGACAGCTGACAGTCACTCCAATGATGCTCCAGGAAAATGGAGAGTTTCAGCTGTCTATACCAAGATTTGTTCCTGTGGTACTAATACAGTTTCCCATTTACGTAGCATCCAGGCCATTCTCCCCACACCAGCAGACTGTACACATCACCACTTTATGGTTCAAGGGTCTAGACTATAGGACCAATTGCCCTTTCACTGTTTGTGGTGGCATTCACCTTATCTGACTTGTTTAAACAGTTGACACTGCTGACCCAKCCCTTTTTGTCTTCCTTTATGGTTAATGGAAAGAGAGAGTTATTTTAGGGCATGGTTTCTTTACCCTGTTTTAGGTGTTTATTTGGAAGGGGGTGAGTTGGTCATACAATCCATTGACCATATTAACTACATCTCTGCTGTCTACAGAGGGATTCAAGGGTACTGGGCCGTATAGAGATATCTACATTATATACATCTGCACTTTGTCATACAAAACCCATCTCACGTTCAAAATTAGTCAGTCATCTAGTTCCCAAACTTTCAGGCTTTAAAACAGGAAGAAAGCAGGCAGGGGTCAACAGCAGCTTTTATATTAATAATAATGGTTCCTTAAGTGATTGCATTTCCACCAGTCAAGTTCCACGAGCAGATAAATGTTTCCTTTGGGATATGCCCAGAACCATGTACATTTTGATGTCACTGAGCATCTTTAGCATGTAATTCATATTTATGCACTGTCAGGATTTAAAAGCCAATCATGTCTCTGCATCCAGTTAAGAGTCTTACAGAAAGACCAATTGCAGGCTAAGCAAATTTAAGTGATATTGTTTCCTTTTCATCCCAAAGCTCGTGGTCAGAGATTTTAAGTCTGTCTCTTAACCAAAGAAAGCTGAAACCACAGAAATGTGTCCTAAGTGCCCGGCTGCAGTCTGGTAGGCTTCTATAATTCTCCTGATTTTTTTTTTTCTGCTTTGCATGCTAATTGACAGTAACCTGAGCTACAGAAAGGAATAGGACTTGTGGTTAGCACATGCACGCTGGAGACAGGGAGCTGCATTTACACCATGCTCTGATGAATGAATACATTATTTATATTAATTGGAAGCAGGACTGCAGTCTGTCTCCCTTCCCTTCAGTAAGTGACCAGCCTCTAGGGTTCAAAATTACTAATCTCTTTCTCTCAGTGGTCCAATTCATGCTGAATTATCTCATGCAAAGTGGAAGAGCTTAAGGAGACAGCGAAAACATCCCCTTGCCCCATACTGCACAAGCCCAGCACAGCTGAGAGCTTGGTGGTTGGAGTACCCCGTGCACGTGTGTAGATTTAATCTCAGGAGCACACCGAGGTTTCCCACAGTCAAGGGGAATATTCTGTCGAGCATTCTGCCAGGTAAAGGGAGGCAGCGCTTCCTCTGCACGACTTGGGAAGAAAAGTTTCCTTGTTTGTTTTCTTTAAACAGAAGACTAAGTTACTTAATTGCAGGAGAGTGCATAAGGCTGTGAATTCGCTATGAAGAAAAGGTAGCTTCTTGAAGTTCAGAAGAAAACACTGAAATCCTCCAGAGTGGCAGAATTCGAGTCACAGTCCGCTCTTTAGCACTGCTTGCTGCCCAGTCTAGACAGTTCACAGTGCTGGCTTTTGCAGAGCACCTCCATCTGCTCCTAGCTCTGCCTTGAAAGCTGCGAATCCTCCTCGGCAGCTCAGCACCTGAGGGCACTGTAGCAACCAGCGCTGCGGTGCTTCATCCAGCTTCCCAGATCTGACCCAAAGGTTTTATTAAGTCTCACGCAGGAAGTCACTACGCAGGGGACCACAGGGCTGAACTCTTCTCCTGCGTGTTAATGCAATATCCAGTCTGCTGGATCACCCTTCTATGAAGGCGTCATTTCTGAAATTCTTGAAAGACTAATGTTTTCACTTACATTTTAACTTCTCAGGATTCGGTCATGCACGTCTTGCCCGGGTCAAACTCTGACGTATAGGATTAAAGACTTAATTTGCAGGGGTGGGGGGGAGTTGTGCTTTATGGATAAGCATTTTATAATGTGAAATATAGCTTAACCCTCCTGTTTATTCTGGGCATGCTGATGGTTTCTGTCTTACTTTGCCTTGAAAATATTAGTATTTGCCTAAAACATTTTCCATAAGCAATAAAATGGAATGATATTTTTTCTTTTTCTTCTCTCTTTTTTTTTTTTTTAAACAGAATATACAAAGGAGGAGTCAGTCTAGTTGCTGAGGCCTAAAAGAGAAGAGTAGTTCCTCCTGCAAGGCTCTAGAGGAAGTAAATTCAAATAGCAGTAATGCTTTATTCGTCCTCAGTGGAAATAAAGGTAGCTGAGTAGAAAAACTAATTGGAATGCCTAAAAAATGGACCATTTGCATTTTATGTTTTATTATACATGAGGGACATTTTTGTTCCAAACGCAGGGACATCATATAGTTAACGAAACAATATGATTACTCTAACRTGATAAATCTGAGCAAACCAGCTATCCCTACATGAGTCTAGTGGAAGCAGTCAAACCAAACAAATGCAGTATCTCGCAGCCTTAAAGTACCAAAATCCTGAATGGGAAGGGGGAGAAGGGAGATATTGTTCTACTGTACATGGGGCTGAGTCTGTAGTATTTCTGCTAAGGAATAAAGATGATAGAGGGGCAGATGGTGGCAATGGGTGCCTACAGAGAGAGCTTATGAAGATGAATAGTTAACTGGGGTGGCTAGCAGGCAGCTCTACCTACGGGTCAATAGCAGTTTGATAAGGCCCTGCCAGTCTGTAGGACAGTGAGAGACCTCCAGAATTTGGCACAAAAACCTGCACAAGGTGCACAAGATTCTTAAAGGTAGGAAGGATCACAAATTGATGTCGTCTGGCCGCTTCCACTTGGCTAGCCCCATAATTTCATCCAATCACTTTTCCATGGGGCCAAAGGACTCTTTGTGGTTTGGGATGAAGCTGTCTTCTAGAAAGGCATGGGCTCTGATGTGAACAGTCACTTTTCAAGAGCTAAAGAAACCACTGCATGGTTCAAAGGGAAGCAGGGTGAAGGATGAAGAGACTTATTTCCCAGCTTATTTGCCCTCACTATTAAAACTGAAGTTTATTTGAATTTCTCTTTGTTTTCCTACTGCTGGCTGACACTAGGCTTTTCTGTACTAATACACTCTTTAGGACCGCACATAGCCACTTTCATAAATCTTAAAAGCTGCAATTTCCATCTCAACAAATTTAAAGACCAGCATAAACCTGACTCAACAGCAATACCTGCAAGACACTGTAATCTTTTATTTTAGACTAAAAACAGCCTCAGGATAGATTTGAAGGACGTGTTTAGTTTAGCTGATTTGTCATCCTTACCCGATATGCAAAAAAGCAGCAGCTGAATTCTTAACGTGCCCTAATTCTTCAGAGAATGAAATCAGGCTTTGCCACTCAGAGCAAGCTAAATATCTTCCTTTGCCTCCATTATTCCCACTATATCTATCAGATCCCCAACAGATGTTTATGCCAATTTATACAACCCCTGTCTAAGACGGGTTCTTGGTCTCTTACATACTGCTCAAGAACTGCCAACACRGAGAGAATATTACAGCCCTGCAGCTACTGCGCAGACAAAAGGGATGCCAATGACAGTGATTTGGTATCTATTTTAAGAAGAGCAGCAGGCAGGCTCTCACAGTTTCCTTTGTGCAGTCCTCACGCTAATAATAATTATAGTCTTATCTTTATCTTATCTACACGTCTTTACCTGTAGAAAGGCAGAAAGAAATTTGCCAGTGTGAATCAAAAAAAAAAAAAAAAAAAGTCAACTTTTTAGAGTCTGACAAGGCAGACATACATATTTTAGTGACTACATGGATGCAGTGGTCTGTCCCAATGAGTGGCCACATAGGCAAGCCCAGGACTGCATTAGGTCACAACAGTCACGCATTTGAAATGCTCGCTGTAGCTCCAATTTTATGCATACAGACACCATGCAGCAGCTTGTRTATTAAATGATACAATGAATGATATTATCATGGAATAGTCTTAAGTCACTCACTTCCTGATCATATTTCCCAGAATTTAGTGTTCATTCAGAAATTCAAAAGTGGTAATTAAAATCAGAATAAGCCTTGGTTAATTTAAAGCAGGGACTGCCTGTGATAAAAGGCTAACTTTCTTATAGTTAAGTATCTTAAGAACTCCATCACTCAAAGAATGGCTAACTACTAGGAGGAAATTTGATAGAATTTTCTCTATTCACTGGGTTAAATCCCAGAATAATTTCAAAAATACCTCTGCTCTTTTACAGATTAAAATTTTAGATTCTGAAATGCTCACTTGGAAACAACTGGAAAGCAGACACACCCATTGTCAGAAGGAGCAGGAAAGCGATTTTAAAAAGCAAAATTTAGGTATGCATTTCCTTATATCCCCTTTTTTTACTAAGTGAGGAATTATTGGKGTATAATCAGTGGGGATTATCTCAGCAACATCCTAGATGTTTGATAAGCTGCTTAACAGAGGAATGATCTCAGTCTGGGTGGCAGTTAAGTGACCTGGTCAGTAAACCAGCTGCCAAGAAATTAGGTGAATATTTTTCKCAGTGAGCCTTGTTCTAAACAACTTTTCTTGGGCAAGTAGATATCTGTGTGTTGCTGTCAAAAAAAGAGCAATACTTATTGTTACAAACACATATACATAAGTTTATCCTCTGTATGCCAAGCCCTTTCTGGATTGGGATTCATCTCTRTCCTTATAGATGTAATTTATTTTGTAGATTAAAACACACAAATTTAATTGATTAAAAACGTAGATGCCTACATTTGTGCAAAGTGTCTAAATGTTCACGACGGTCAAATGAATCTCTAATCAATACAGTGGAGCCCAAAGAGCTATTCCACTCACCRGATGGAGGAAAGTACTTTAGGATGAGCAGAAAAGCTCTCTCGGCCCTGTTGGACTTGATTCAGTCACCTAAACATAAGCATTAGGTATCATTTTAAACCCCTCCTGGCCTCTTGCGTCCACCACAACAGGTTGTTGGTTTCCCTTGGTCCCAGGTGTCTACCAGTGTGTCACAGCATGGATGACTCGGACGTCCCGGGGGATGTCAGCTGTCGCTAGACACCAATGTCTGGCAGCTGCATCAAGCTCTATGTCTCCACTAACAGTAACGGGRGCTGGACGCGCCGTGCACTTGTAGACAAGATGCTGTTTTGAGAATCGACCAGYACAGCTTGTCTGCTTTCGGCTGGGAAAATATTTGCAGATCATTCACCTCTTTGGAGTTGAAATGAACAATTTCCTTCTCAAACAGAACACAGAGAAAAGGCTACTCCAGTTTTGAGATAGTGGCTGCTGTTACCTACAAGTGACAGGATGTGTGCGGTGAAGGTCTTGTTTCAGACCAAAACTTTCAGGCAATCCCGTATCTTGGGAATCTATTGCAGTGAGGGCTACAGGACTCCTTTGTGCTCTGAGTGGCGAAGGAAGGAAGGCAATGAAATAGATGAAAAAATCTTTGAGATAAATAAGACGCTTGGAGAGTATTTCTCCTGCTTTCCTAGCCACTTTCCATTTCTCACAGTTTTCTTTTTGGCTTCTACTCTAAAATCTTATATTTAGCATTAACATCTAGTTCTCATCTCACTTCATCCTGCCTTACTTCTCTTATTCTGGAGAAACAACTTATCATACTGCCAGGGATTTACCACTCATGATGTCTGTGTGCTATATTATGATGACTTGCTGGAAAGCTGGGTTATATTCTTGCCTCTGACATTGATTTGTGGCATATTTTGATATGCTCCCCTTTTGATTCTACATTGGTTAGCTGAAAAGTATCATTAAATTTAATTTCCTTTGTGCCCATATTGCTTGTTCTACTCTTAGATGAGTTTTATTTATTCTAAGGTAGGCAGGTTACACGTCTAAGCCTGAACAAGTCACCTTTCGATCCCTTTATATTCACTGGAGAGAGATAGACACTGCTATAGAGTGATTTGTCTCATTCTAAAATAAAATTGCCCTGTGTTGGTGCATATTACTCTCCAGTGACTATAAAAAAATAGAAGACCAGCATAGACTGGGAGATGTAGCTTTTAAATATTTACAATTATATAAAGTGTATTGCACCCTTGATAAGTAGGACCTCTGGCAAGATACATTAAGTAGGTGGTTTGTTTATGTGGCCTGAATGGAGAACTCTGATGMTAAAATTAATTAATTGTAATGAATTAGCATGTTAACCTAAATCATTTCACAAAGCCTAAAGAAGCATAATAAAATTGTGCTTTGTATTAACCAGCAAACCWGAGAAGAAAGGGAAAAAATACACATGTGGAACTATCCATTTTTGTCAACTTTATTTTCCATCRTTTATGCACACTTGATTCAAAGACAAGAGCATAATACAGAAGTATTTTTATTTGGCTTTCTTTTTTCTGTCTTTCTCTGATATGTTAATCCTCTTGGCATTTGTTATCTTAATTTATAGGGCTTTACAAATGTTTCTGTCACCTTGCGAGTAGGAAATCTGTGTAGGACAAGTGAAAKAATACGTACTTTTTATTGCGATCCCCACGTAACAGTCTTTTAAAGATATAAAATGTGTCTGTCAAAAGGAAGGTTGCACATTCATGTAGCTAAGACAAAAAGAAAAGGGCTTAAATTACATCAAGATGTGTTTAGATTAGTTATAAAGGAAAGTATTCTAGCAAAAAGAATCACTAGGCAGACTGCAGTATTTTAATTTCTGGATTTCTTTAGGAACAGGCTGGATAAATATCTAAAAGGATTATTTAGATAAGCAGAGCTTATCTTGGAGTAAGAATATAGACTAGATGACTTCTTGAGGTCCTTCCATGCTGTATTTTCAATGAACCTTTGGTTTTGTGCTTAGCTGCAATGAAAAATTAGAGAGCATGCCTACCAGAACATGGATTTCATTGAGAGAAAATTGAGGAAAATCAAGACACAGGCTGCACAGGGAGCTTCAAAACGGAGACCGCTGAATTACTTGTTATTGATACATGACTCAAAATGCACAATAATCATTTTGGAGGATCCTTACAGTTTCAAATTTCATGTTTATGAACCACCAAACCCATGTTATTATTCYTCCCTTAGTCTCTTCAATTACTTAACAGTGCAGAGCAAATAAATTGGCTCTTTTTASACTACTTGGAAGCTGCTTGACAGAGAAATGCTTGATTTACAGGAGAAATGTGTTCTATAGATAAACATGCTTGTAAATGTCCCCTTTTTCTCTCATGAATTAATAGCATAAGGAAAAGCTCTGCTAATGTTTAAGTGTGAACAATCATTGAGTTTTTCTCTGTCCTCTTGGACCACTTTTATACTGAGTCTTATTCCGTAAATAGCAAMCTTGAAAACAATAGGTCTAAGTGGAGTGGCAAAAGAAAGGTGRTAGGAAGGGTCTTTTCTGATCAGAACTCCATCCACTTGATTAATGGGTAGAGAAATGATTTATGCAATATATTAATGGAAACAGCTGTTGGTGACAATATTTATTAGTGACTGCATCTGTAATTAAGCCCTGATTAATCAAATCTCAATGAGAAATAAATTACTTATCTTTAATATGCAAAATCTTCTGGAGTTGAAAAGAAAGAGAGCAACTTTTCTATTCTGGGGATCCATTATGCCTCTTTGATTCCATTGTCCCTCATTCAACTCATCTGAATGCTAATTGCTTTTATTTTCGTTCAACTCTGATTCTACAGAGAGGAAAGAGTACTGGGCTGACCCATTAGGGAAAGAAAAACCCTGGTGATCAGCTAGGTTTGAACAGTGTTACATTGCTACCAGCTGAGAATATGTCTTACAAAGTCAGGATTGTTGGAAGGTGATAGACAGCTAGACAGACAGATAGTGCTATCTAGATATATAGACAGACAGACAGACAGATAGTGCTAGCTGAAGATATGAATGCATAGATAGGTAGGCAGGCAGGCAGATGAATAGATCTGCCTACTTTGTGATTTGTTTCAGATGCTAAGACAGCAAGTCTAACAGATTGACTGATTGATCATCTGCCTCCTGGATATATAATGGCTATAATAATAGCTGGGGTCAATCTGCCAGTGGTTGCTCATGAGAAGTAATTAACCTGGTTCATACCCTYACCCAGGGGAAAATAAATAATGTATGTATCTTCCTTTGGTTGTCCTTTGTAGGCAGAATTTCCCAGCTTCTTAAGCACTCTCAATCTAGACATAGAGTAAGGGTTTCTGTATTAAYGAAAATGGAGATTTAAGGTCTGGGAAAGCTCAGAAGCAAAATGTCAATCAATTGAAGATGAAAGCAATTCATCAGCCTGAAGTCACCTGTTCATCTCTCCATTTATACTCTTGGATACCTGTGACAGTGTGCTGCTTTCCCCCCCCACCACTGATGTGCTCTCTCACCCTCAACCTGACCTCCCTGTAAACAGCACGTGTGTAGGGGCTAGTTGAGCCTGCACCAACTAAGGCCCGTCTAGTATGCAAATATGACTATGAGTCAATCATCTCCCCCCCATAAGTAGGGGGCAGCCCAGAGCCCTTGAGCTCTCCTGCATGGCAGTGGGCTGCACTGCAGAACCTCCCCTTGAGCAGGGATGCCTCTCAAGGTTACTCYTTGAGATTGAGAGATTCCTTACCTGCGACAGATCCTCGGTAAGTGATTAATAGCRTGCTGAACTTTTSCGAACTTTGTGAAACTTTGCTGAGTTATATCTCTGACTAATTGTGCACATAATCCCTTAGACATAAACTGTTGACCAAGTCTGGGACTAGGACTGGATCCAGCCGCACCTAGGCTCCTCTCCGAAGGAGTTTAGAAAGCAARGGGGTCCAGTCTGAACCTTGTCACTCAATGGGAGGGTCTCCGTTGCACACACATCTGACACTGTCKTTCATGCAGTAAATAACCGAGTGAACCTTGCCAATCGAACCTCGTTAAATCATTCTTATTTACGATTGAACTTTGTTAAGTCGCTCTCTTACTGCAATAAACGTAGTGCTGCTTCCCTCTTATGAGTGAAGTGCATCACTCCTTTTGTGACCTATCAGGAAACAGATTCTGTGCATGTGCCACTCTCATCTGCTGTGAACTGCACATATGGCTGAACACTAATTTTGGAAACGTCTGTCTTATTGTTTTGAACAGACAGRTGAGGTAGGATTCATCTCATCTAAAAGCTAAGTATCTTCTCCAAGCTAAATTTGTGGGCTCTCTCTACAGTCAATGGTGATATATAGGCACCTCCAAGATCAATTCAATATCTCTTAAGGTGTGACTAACAGAGGTTAGGAGAATTACATATAGGAAGTTCTGGATTTCACCTCATTGGATTTCACCACTTTGGCTGAGGGAGTCTACACAACCAGCTTAGGTTAGATTTCTAATTTTCAAATAGCTAATGGGAGGTAGAAAGAACTCTAGATACTCACTAGTTTTGCCTGAACTAGTTTATTTTCATCACTTACTAAGTCTTTTTTATCTTTATGAAGGTCTCCTGCACTTTCTCCTCCCACCTGTGCCTTCCACATTATCTCCTGAGGCAAAATCTAATTTTTAGAATGCAGTCGAAGTTGGGGGTTTTCAGCTTGCCCAAAGCAATTAGGAGTATAGGTTTTGTTGCTATGTAGTCTGATTTATGCAAAAAAATCTGTTATGCACCTTTGAAAAAGCTCTCCTTCCACCTATGCAATAACGTAAACAAAGACTTCTGCTTTCAGGCCTTTTGTCATTTAAGACTAGACACTGCAATGATTCTCTATGGGATCATGAATTTTGATTAATTCTTCTGCAATTTGTATATGTAATTAAACAATTTACCTTCATTGTCTGAACATTGTCATAAGTGTTTGGGATTATCTTCAGTCCCCTTTACAAAGCTGCATTTCCTTTGCATACATTTAAAAAGGATATTTCATAATAGAATATGCTGCTTCTTCAGCTTCTGCTGTTCTCATTCTCTCTGTCTTTGTTCTTCCTGAGCCTCTGAAATGCTTGAAGTCTTCACGCTTTCATTTTCATCCACTTGAGAAGACACTACAGTGAGAGACTAAAATGAAGTCTTGTCTGTGGCTTCTAACCTCTAGACAGGCATTAAAAATAAAATTATTTTTTTCTCAACTGCAACAACAAAAAACATGTTGCCATAGTAGCAACAGTGTCACTGGGTAAATCCTATGATCATTTCTCACAAATCCCATTCAGCTTGATTGGTAAAGCTGAATAGAGTTGTCTTACCGTATAGCATGGTTGAAGGTTACAAACAACTACATCTTTTGCACGTGGCAAGGGTCAGCAGTCCCAGTCAGTAATCTCRGTCTCTCTTAGGGTACTGTTTTCAAAAATAACCAGGACATAAAATAATACTTAACTCCAAACAGGATTATTAGTGAACAATAAATGGCAGTTGTATCTGAGTTTCAAGCTGAAGTCAGTGTGATACAAAGAATAAGCTATTTTACACATCAGCAGCTCAAGAAACTTGTGTGTTAGTCTTTTATCTTCCACAAACTCTTACCTCAACAGGCCCCTAGCATCTGGCCCGGAATGGCACAGGTCTCCAATGGGCCCTTAGTCATATCTGCCACACTGGATAATCCAAGGCATCCCAAAGGACACAAGAAGCTTGTATGTGGACCACTGGATCAAGTCCTTGATTATAACATTCTCACTTTTAACGGTGGGATTTAGTTCCAGATACAGGCACCTAAATGTACATATCTACAGTGTGCAGTAGTTGTAGGACTTGAGTCAATTGTGTATACAACTGAGGAACCATCTAGAGCTGTTAAAGATGTCCTAGAGTGTGTTGCCTGACCTTCAGCTGCTGCTCCAGAAGGGCATGGATCTCCTAAAGGGCCTGTGTCCTATCTTTTAGTCCCATACAGCTGTCCTGAATCATCTCGTATGGCACTAGATGATTACATTTGGGCAACTGAATCACGTCTTTAGGCACTACCTAATCAGCTCCTACATGATATTTGTCAGCCTTGTGCAGCTGTATAAGATGCTTCAGGACMTCTCAAACAGCAGTATGCACTGATTTGTGAACAACTGAATCTAGCACTATATGCACTGTTTCCTCACGGTTAAATTTAGCTAACATCAGTCCCACCTCTAAATCATGTACCCTCTTCTGTGAAGGCAGATATGAGTGCTAATAGTTACAAATTAGTATTAATGAATTAGTGAGAAGAAGATTCTCTGCAGCCTTAGAATGCAGAACAACAGTTCACCTCCTTTAACTTAATATTTAAAGGTCAGTCTGATAYAGCTGTCCTCTTGGCTCCTGTTATGAATTAGATAGAGTAAGGCACCTCCAGAGGACAATTTATTTCRTTTCAGGATACTGCATTCAAGATCAGAAGAACTAGAAGATGTCTTCTTCTCTCCACTGCATATTCAAGGAGCCTAATTTGACTAGATGGGATTTAGAAGTTTAGTGTTAAATCATCTAAGTAAGGAAAGTGCCACCCAAATTGTTTGAATTGCATATRGAAATTACATGCCTATGGGTCAATGCAGTTCATACTTGAAATACCTAGGAAAGGCGGTATGAAAAAAGCTTGCCCTAATGCAGATTCAATGTGGAGCATAACAAAAACCAGAGAGCTGCAATTCTGTCACTTTTTAATGTTTTCTACTGTATTTTAAAACAGAACTCCTGAAGAAATAATAAAGCAGTTAATAGGCAATTAGAAAGAAAAAAGTCAAACTTCATTTCATGAATATTATCCAAGCAGAGTTGTATTAAGGAACAGAGAGAAAAAATAGATTCTRAGGACCATATTCGAGAACCATGAAGCATTTGACATTTTTAGTTTGCTTTCTGCAAAATCTCAGAACATGGAGCAGCAGGATTCTCCTCTTCAAAGTCCTGATGTCTTAGAAGACAGAGGAATAAATTAATAATTTCACCTGTTGAAAGTGTTCAGGAGTGTCTCCTGAGTCTCCTGCAGAGGACTGTGAAATGAGCAGCATAGCAAACAAGAGGGGCAATTGAACAGTCTTTGACATTTTTCAGCAAGTTCACTTTGTTTCCCCACTACAGAGCAATTGCCCTGACTTTTTACCTAACGTGCAGGAACCATTCCTTCTGGTTGTCTGCCCTGTGGCCAGCTTCACTTGTCCTCTTTCCTGTGTGTTTTTTTTCTCCTTCTGTGTCTGAAATGTCTCACAAAGTGCATCTACTTCTCATTCAGTCTCTCCTTTACCCTTCCTTCTCACTCTCAGTATCCCACATGTCTTTTWGTCAGAAAGCCATTTGATATTGAAAAAAAAAAAAAATCAGCCCATTTTCAGCTTAAGTTCAGGAAAAGAAAATAAGATATTTACAAATACAGACAGTAGAGGGAGTAGCTAACTTTGTTTCTTGAATTAGGATTCATCTGCTGTAATTTAGGCATCTAAAGTTAGTTGTCTAAAAATTAAACATCTGAATTGCAGACAGGCTCCCTTTAGAGCCACTGGTGAGTAACGTCGTGGCTGCAGTATGGTTCATCACATTATCTAACATGCTATGCTTAGGATAAAATGAACCATCTTCAGGAGGTAATCTGTTTAGTCTGTTGACTACAAAGGAAGCATATGATGCACAACTCAGTTTCGATTAGATGAAACTCAACCTTATGGAACACTATTTCTTATCCAGGATTTTTTTTTTTTTTTTGTAAAGAATAGTTTGGTTATTAACGACCGTCAAAGCTTAGCCATTTTATTTTATTTTGTTCAAAATATTGAGGAGAGAACCAGAAAGAATCAGAAATCTGCCCTGCCTGTCCTTCCTAAAGATCCTGTGTCCCATCCATCTCAGCACTCYGGTCTTGTGAGTTGCCCGTGTCTCTGTGATCCCGACGAAACCACGCTCTGTGACTGAGCGCAGGCTTCTGACTTCTCCTGTTTGATTCCCATGCTGTGTGCATTTGTGTATGGGCATCTCAAATGGGTCTCCAGTAGCTCTGCTTTCCCATGGGGAGCATAGTAGCCTTCCCTACTGCCCTATCCTGTGTATGTTTCCCCTCCATCCATAATTCCCCCACTTGTTTCCAAACTTTGGTGCCTGTCCCCCAAAAACCTATTTTACAGCTCTCCTAATGAGGTTGGCAAGACTTAGGACAATGATACTCCTGCTGCACTTCATCAGGTGGATGACTTCTCCCCCCAGCTGTCCTCATTCCTCAAAGAGGTTCTGGTGGTCACAGAAGCCATAGACCTGCCAATGACACCAGCTGCACAACCAGGCATCAACCTGCAGGATGGTTCTCCTGCCTGGGCTTTTCTCTTGATTGCCAGGATCGAGAACACTGGCTGGGGCCCCGTGCCATTAACTGTCACCCAGAGAGATCAACAGTCACCTTTTTGCTGTTGTTCAAGGTCTCCCTAGCAGTATTATTGGTGCCCACAAGGATGAGCAGCAAGGGGCAACCATCCAAGGGCCAGGTGAGCCTTGTCAGTCTCTTCACAACATCCCCGACCAGGATGCTGGGCAAACCTCCTTGGCCAGCAGATGGCTGCCTCCACCTCCCACAGAAAGGGAGCATCTCGCTAGCACTAACCATTTTCTTTTCTGTGGTGCAAGCTCTGACCTGCCAACAAGGCACAATCCACCCATGTGCCTCCCCCACCAAAACCCCCTCCTCCCCGCCTGCTGCCAGGGCCTGATATCTGTTTTCCTTTGGGCATCTATAATTCATGATTACACCCATGTTAGGTTATTTGGGCTGGCTRTTACATACAGCCCTAGCAACAGGCTCTCACATTTTATTTTCATCATCACATGTCAATTCCTGTAACTCCTTCACTCATGGGAAAACACAGACTAGCCACAAAGGCCAGGTACTCCCCCGCTGCTATTCGCTCTGCACGTTTTCACCCAATGTGAAATCAGTCGCTTGGTGTTTGTCCAATTTTGCTGCTAAAAGCCCTGTTTTTATCGTCAAAAAGCTTTTCAGCACACCAAATCCCCAAAGCCTTTTGCAGGAGACAGTTTTTTATAAGAATCTCTCATCAAACTATATTTCTCTACTCCCTGTATCTCCTCTTACTGGTGCCACACACTGTCCCTGCCTCTGCTAACACTCTCGTTATCAAGATGTTTCTAGTGGTTACAATTTCTGTAGCAATTTTGTAAGTATTCAGGTAAACAGACATTCAGGGATATATTAACCTGGAATATGGGGAGCTGTAGGAGAGCAGTAATATCTCTACATAGGGAAGAATAGCATAGGTACTGAGTAAGGTAACTCTGGAAAAAAAGATGTGTTTTTGTGTGTGTGTGTGTGTGTGTGTGTGTGTGTTTCTTGAAATATCTTTACCTGATGGTGGCTTTTTCTCTTTTTCTTCTTCTTTTTTTTTTTATACATAGCCAAATGGGAGGTGATATGATGGAGATAAAACAAACAAACAAAATCCCATTCTTCCCTCAAGGAATAGAACATGAAGAGTGTAACAATTCTCCCTGAAATTAAGCTGTAGATTAATGGTTTCAGATGGTTTCAAATGGCTAATAGACTGTCTTTGTGAATTGTCATTRTGCCATAAACGAAGACAATATTAAGCATTTACCCAACAGCGCACGGGAGCTCTAAGGAAGATTCAAAAATAAAACATTCAAAATGTTTTCATGGAATGAAATTGTATTGAAAAGGTCAAGTCTGAGATTTGGGTCTGTCTTTCACTTTTTCAAACTGATCAAACATTTCATCATGATCTTGAAAATCCTTCTTCAAAATCAATACTCTGTACAAAATATCTTGTTTTCACTGAAAAAGGATTTTTGACACATTTACTGCTCTCCAAAAGCAAGCAAAAAAAATAATTTAAAAATGTTCCAGCCAGCTCGAATGGCAACATACTACTTCATTTTTGTTTTGTAATTTTAATATTTCATTGCTCAAATATGCAGATATAAAGCAAGGAAAGTGGAGTACTAATAGAAATGTAGTACATGAACAAATCCTGAGCAGTCACCTGTGAAGCGCAAGAGCAGAAAAATTAGAGAAATTTAGCTTCCTTTTGTCTCACTGTGTCATTATATGACTCACCAAATGTTCCCCTCCATCRCATAACAGAAGTCGAGATACCAATGTTCTGGCAATGTTCTTGCTGGGTACAGAAGTAGCCACTTTCTGCTAAAAGCATCTGAATTGTTTTCAGATATCTTATAAATGCAAGTGCCAAAAGGAAAGTAGGGGGAAAAGAGAAAAAGAGACATAGGGAAAAAAAAAATCATTTTAAATGTGATCTGTGAATTAACCAAATTAAATTATATTCTCCACTGTGTCTTTGGGAGGAATGAAAAGTACTGGTGTTCCAATAGTTGCTACTTTATTAAAAGCTACTCTCTATTTTTTCCCCAAGCTTTTAAAGCAGAGAGACTTAGATTAAAATCCAACCAGTAGTTAAAAGCTACTTTCCTTTCGTTACCGAGCTTCTGAAAAGGCACTCAGGAAAAAAGATGCATTAAAAGCTGAGGGATGATGATAGACAGTGCTTGCACCCAGTTGCTTCAGTGCGTTATGTCCCATGCAAATGCCAGAAACATTCTTGCCTAAGGCTCCCTTCCATCAAAGCAGATAAGCATCTGCTTAGCTTAAGCACTGAAATAAACTTTGGGATTCTCTGGAYAGTTCACACAGAAAAAACAGGGATATGAAGAAATATAGGGACTCGAAATATAGGGACACTTGGACTCGAGACCTATGGACTTTCATCACCAAGGCTGGGCTATAGGATCATTTTTAACACAGCAGGAAACCTTCTCCAGCACCARGACCAGACCACAGTGCGCTGGGCTATCACCTGGCCAATCCATGAAAAAAAATCCCTGCTAAAAATAATAATTTCTGAGCAATAGTGGTTCCAGCACATGCAGGCATACCTTGGGGAAATGCCAGAGCAATTGCACCAGTGCGAACAGACTAGCATGTGTCCAGGGGATTGTATACCTGAGCAGATCACTAGAAGTCTCCTGCACAGCAGCCTTGACACCTCCTGTGAGGTCCTGACAAATCCTAGTGCAGGAAAGCAAAAGGATTTGTGAATGCGTGAGAAATCCTGTGGACACCAAACAAAATAGCTAACCAGTAAGATTATAGTAAAACTAGCTGTGCCTGATGAGAAACAGCTTTGAAGAGTCTCCAGGGTGGTCTTGAACACTGTAGTTTTGTATGGTCTTGCTACAGTGACCACGATCAATGTTCACAGCTTTCTGCCACTCGTCTGTATGTAGAACAGCATGGTGGGAGGGATCATCTGGCTGAAAGTAGACATCTATAGCTGATCTAGATAGGGTCCCTTTATAAGCCATGGAGATCTAGTCAGGGAGTCCATGGTCCGATTCATCTCATCCTAAAGCAGGGCATCCAAAACAGATCAGGTACATCACATCTCAAAGTGATCTATTTTTCTCCTTTGACTATAAAAGGAGTCTGGGTTCCTGGCCTGAATTTAGACATCTACCTTTTAGACAACTAAATAATGCCAGATGAATCCCATCTCTTTGCAGCTGACCAGATGTTCCCACCGGGAATACATCTTTAATGGTAAAAGGTTCATTTTCCCGTTAGTAAGGCCACAAGACACACAGCTCCTATGGCAGGCACACCCTTARATGAAAAAAAAAATCATCATCATCAACAAAAGTAAACCCCATGAAACATTTGTTAGGATGATACTAGAGCCAATTTTATGTCAACAAAGATAAAGAAAAAAAACATGCTTTCAATTAATATAAGCATTGCCCCAGGAAGAGACTTAAACACTTTTACAACATGAAGCATGTAAGTAGATCCAGTTGGTTTTCTCAATTGTCATTGAATTTTGTCCAAGAATCCTAGAACTCTTCAGAAATATTAATTACAGAGATTGCAAAATCAGTAGAAAATGTTCATTTTTCAATAAAACATTGACTTTTCCAAAATATTTCATCTAGCCCTGGTGATGAAATGAATAGTAAGTTAATGTTTTCAATGCCTTCTATTGTTGCAAACTTTTCTGTATGAGAAGTGAAAAAGTCATTTTCAGTCAGAACTGGAATGGCTTTTTTTTTAATTCCCTGCATAAAATATGACAAGTACATAATCCAGGATGGTTATGTGTGGAAAATAATTCTATTAATGCTCATTTAACCATAAAATTCACATTTCACTCATTCCTTCCTTCTCTCCTTCTGACAAATACCTAAAATACCTTCTTTTTTAGAAAAAATGAACTACAAAATTAAACAACCACTTTACTAGGATCAGAATCCACCTGCACTTCAGGACTAGACTTGTTATCAAAACTGGTCACACAGAGGACACTATAAAACTACAGGATATATATATAAAATATATATAATRTATTAATGTATATTGTATGTAATATATATTATAATTATATTCTATGCTATATGTTAAAGCATAATAAAATTCCATAAATGCACTAGTGAAATGAAATAAAGACAGAGGACTACTGAGGTTTTGCCACAAAGCTAGAGAAAATGGCACCACGTGACTGCTGGAGCTGACTTAGTTAACACATCCACTACTGTCACAACTAAGTGACTGAACCACCACAGGGACATCGGTGAACTACCTTCCTACCAGTGCAGAAGCTGAACTGCTGTGGCACTGAGCTCAGCTCAGCCATTAGCTCAAGTTTTCCCTTGGCCTCTCAGGTGGATTTTAGAGCTTGAATTGAGCTCTGTACAGCCACAGCAATAGTGCTGCCCATACCCGAGGTGCTCTTGACTTGAGGGGCCTCAAGGGCACCTTGAGCTTGTGATACATAGGCACGTCCAGTGCAAACACGCACGGCTACTGTGTAGAGCTGGAATCGCACAGGAGAGCCCACAAGGTGCCGTTATGATCATTTCAGAGATCCAGGGCAAGCAGAAAGGGGGAAGAAAAAGAAGTAATGTCCTGGCTGTAGGATGGATAGTGAAGTCTAATGGTGCTGTACTGAATGCTGGGAGTCTCACTGGAAAGGCGGGGAAATAATTCATCCATTGAGCGGAACATCTTAATTGTTTTGTGTCAAGGGAAGCCAACGAACCTACAATCTGGTGTCAGCGGTATGAGGTCTGCGAAGGTCTYCGGCTGCCATCTAGTGGGGTCCTGATGTATCTTTAGACTAAAATAAATATATAAAGAACATGCGGGAGTAATAAGAAAATTCATCTGTAGAGAGAGAACTAACCCGTAGGTAAAATAACCTGCTTACTGGAGAGAAAATCATACAAAGATAAAGTAGCCAAAAAGATGCCCAGACACCATCGAAACTGTGGACAGAACCCCATCCGAATCACAGAAAATAAGAGATAAGAAGATCCTGAAGAAGTCATCTTGTCCGGTATTTCTGAAACAGTTTGACTCYCCTCTCTCACCTCTATGGAAAAATCACACAAGGATTTTCATTCCCAACTAAATAAAAATTYGGCTGTTTCCAGAGTGACCATATAGTACTTTAATTTCCCCCACCCCAGTTAATTTTCTAGATTGTACACTTTGCAACATGAGTGCATTTATTTTTCTAGAGAGGGTGTAAGGTGTTTTCACTGAAAGATCACTTTATTTATAACTTTCTGGCCAGCACARTTTTTTGGATTACAGGTTGAAAAACAGCAATCCATTTCATCCTCCAGCCTCATGGAAAGATAAGCCCTCCTTAAACTTCACAAACTTTTGATCAAACTCTTCGCAAAAACCTTAAGTGATGGAGTTCCTGTAGCCCTCTCTTCCCTGCTCCTTACTTCAGACACAAGTAAGCTCTCCTAGTGTTTATTTCACATTTCCTTTTTTCAAAGGAAAAAGATGATATTTCTGCAATGGACATGGATAACTTTATTCCCATCTTCTCTGCAGACCTCATATCTGAATCTTGTAGCACATATCAGCAGTTTAGTCAATATTCCTATCCTGAACTTGGGTTTCTCAGTTTTGTCCAAGTAGCCATTTTTATGTGGTATCTCTCCTGAATCTGGCCCTAGGAGTTAAGTCTGTCTGAACGAAGACTGGAAGTTTGGAAGAGAGTAATTCAGAATTAGATTCTGATGTCCACATCATGTGGTGCTTTACTTTTCCAACTGGTCCTTTAAAATCATTAGTCACTCTGAGTGGGGAGTTCAGAAATTTCTCCAAAGGAACGGCARAGAGGGGAACCCCCCCCCCCMAAAATACCCTGCATGATGAATTTATAARAGCAAACTCCATAATTTCCCTACTAGCATCCTAGCATCCCACTACCGTATCAAAGTGACTTGTCAGTTCTGCCAGGCAGAACTCTGACAAAATAAAGTTCTACCAAAAATACCAGTTCACTGAGTCCAGTTTGTTTCATTCCAAATAATGAAASTTAAACCAACATCCAGCTACTGTAAAGTAGATTTTCCTTTTATTCTTTGGATTTCTAAAAAGGTTCTTCTCAAAGGAGAGACTTTGGGACAGACATTATCAATGAGTCTGTACAGAGCTATGCGATTCCTTTGCCCACTCAGTTGGTAGCTTGTAGGCTTATAAAAATACTACCTATTCTTTGGTGAAATTAAAATTCTTATGACAATAGCTACTCTTGTTATTAGTGAAATGAATATGAATTTCAGTTTCAGGAGCTGAAAGGTATGACTTTTACACACAGTGTAGGATTTGAAAAATTATAGACATAATTCGTCTCACACTGAAACCAAACTAAATCAATGGAAATGAAAGTTATTGTCAAAAAGATGTTTCTATAATGTTCTGTGTGGTGTCATCAGCACTTGTGCAGACATAGCCAGCTGGACCAAGGAACTGATCTGKCTGAAAACCAAACCGAGCAGTTGAGAAAAACGTTATGGTTGGGCAGCGCAGAAGAGGTGCTACCTCACCCTCTGGTCATTCCCTAACCTTAGCATGGCTGCATCAGCTACAGGTAAAGCCCATTCCTAATTTAAGGGTGTGGTTCTAGCTGTTTGTCCCAGTCATGAGGAATCCAGCTTTAAGGGCTAATTTATTTGAGAAAAGGAAGATGACTGCTCCAGCTGCTTTTTCACACATCTCTAAAACAGCTCTTGCAGATTAAAAGGTGATATTTGTCTAAGTGAGTATTTTTCATCTGCAGAATAAGTAGCTACTAGAAGAAAGGAATAATTTTGCTAATATTTTAAAGTTGCAAAAAACAGTGAGAGATCAGGCTGACCCCAGTAAAATTTGGGAAAAGGAAATGGGTACATGTAGCCCTTCAATTTGGAAGTAGATTGACCAGAAGAAATAGCCATCCAAGCTAAAGCTGGAGCAAGGAACTTGACCATCATCCAGACTGTTCTGCACGTGTCAGACCACAGTGCAGATAAAGCAGTGAGTCGGGTTAAGTCAGTGTAATAGAGGAAATAAAGAAACACAGATTTATTCTAGACATTTGTGGGAGTACTACCCTATTATGGATTTACAGGACATGTTCCTGTAGCTTTTAGAAAGATATTATTTGTCCAGTTTTATACAAGCACATAAAAAAGGCCAGGAGAATTGTATCACTTTATAAAATTAAAAATCATCCTTTCACTTTCTTTTCTCACATTATGAAATATTAATATATATTAAAATTGACAGCATATGAACCAAAATATAATAGGAATAAACATTTCAAGTCATTTAATACAATGGTGTGAAATATGAATACGATGTATTTTATTTGTTATTAAGTAATGTTCATATTATGTAAGCATAAGAAATAATACAATATTTATATAAGGTGAAATTCTCTTTTTAAGCTCTTAAGYTATCAGATTTTCACAGTATGCTATAAAATCATTTTTACCAAACAAAAACCTTCATTCTCTTCAGGCGCACTTTGGAGCAGGTGAGGTCTGATTAAAAGCTTTATCCTATATGGAATAATTGTAAGTCATTCACCTTAAGGACACCACGTTAGTATCTTAGTTTGATAACATGAAAGCACAATTCAACCTGGACAGCGCCTGTGAAGATGTAGGTGACTCTCTTGTAATCAAAGCTGATGTAGATTACACATCTGATCTCATTCAGTTCTGATTTTCAGAAGTCTCCCTGATCATCAGGGAACAGTGCCATTAAAATTAAAATGTGCTGCGAACTCCTCAGATCAGCTTGGCTGGCCCTTTCTTGTGCCTGATCTATTGCAGATAGACAGGGCAATCTCCCCTTTCCTATAAACGATACAGGCAACACAAAAGATCTGGGATCTTAGTTCACGGATGGGTTTCAGGCTCTGAACATCTGTTTAAGTACAAATTTTACAAGCAGAGTTTTTATTAGAAAAATAAAACTAAAGCTCTCTAAACGCTTTGGGCCTCTTCTGTGTCTCTTTGGGTCTCTTTTATGTTTGCTTTTGTCTACGGTGTTCTATTGTAAGGTCAAAGCTTTGACCTCTGTCCTTATGACTGTAGGACATCTCTTAGTGGAGGTGTCAAGCGTTTGCTGTCTTACACTTTGAATCATAATTCAAATAAAGCAAAACACTGAAAAGCCACACTTTGTTCTCTCGAARCTAAAATTATGTCATGATATGTCTCTATAGAGCCAGGAGAACCACAAGCGTTCACTGTTTTTCATAATATGATGCACTATTTCATATTGTAATTTTCTTTTTTTTTTCTTTTTGCCTCTCTCTAGCTGCACATATATGTACAGGATCATATATATAGTTAGTTAGTTAGTTAGCAGGAGAGACTTTGCTATTGCTATTGAGTGATATTGAAGTTATTAAGAGTTCCGCAGTGTTGCGAAATAATGTAAGACACTAAGCTAGACAGAAAAACAATGTAAAAGGGTGTGATTGCCTGACTGAGAAAAGATAAAATGAGAAAGGATAAAAAAGGCAAGAAGATAACCAAGAGAATAACAGAAAATACTACCTGAATGTGTAAGGTACAAGAAACTAATTTGATACTCTACAATGGGAGATTTCCATTCAAAGAAATAAATGGAAGATGGGGTCTTCAGTGAGGCCATGCTGCCAAAAATATTAGAGATTTTTAGGAAGCTGGCAGGTGTCTTTGAGGCAAGAGGAGAAGCATTAATCAATGTCGTAGGATCGGTTGTGGTACAACATACAAGCCAAGTCCAAATGACTTCAGTTGCACTTAAGCTGGCAGAAAATGCTCACCACCTTTTTTTTTTCCCTTCAGGCTGCACTTAGATCAGCTCAGCTATTGAACCTGTAAGCTCTGATTTACCTCTAGCTTTAATCATAGCACTGTAAGCCATGTAGCAATTTGCACACACTGGGCCTGATTCTCTATCTGCAGGTCATTTTTCCATTGCGCTGGCCCTACTCCAAGAGAAAGCAAATCATACTTAACATAATTTCTTCCGCAAAGGTCAAGGAGTTTCTGCTCTTCACACTTTTCATACCAGTTTTATCAAATCTTGCATGTGACAGGCAAGAACTTGCAGGAACATAGTCTTATGAAATAAGTCCGCGCGTATTCCGAAGCTGGTGCTAGGCTAGATAAATATTATCTAAATTCCATGTGATTCATTTTCTAAAAAACTGAAAATTGCTTAATTTTTAAGTTCTGTGAAACATTTCATAGTCAGGATTGAATTTGCTAAAAATGTTGTGTAGCCCTAAAATCTGTGCGATGACTAGCCCGTCACTGATAGTAACAGTCTACTTAAAGAATAATGGATTGGGAGTACAACCGCTTTCATTAAATAAGTGCAGATGAAGGGAAACTCTCTACTCTCCTACTGGCAAATTACCTCACAGGGCTAGACATAACTCACTGTATGAAATCAAAGGGAAATGTCATTATTACTACAAACATAATAGAAGTAGAGGCAAGAATATATCTACTTCCCTTTAGCAAATGAATCTTCTTTCCTCTGGAAGCAAAGTGTGTCAAATCAAGGACAAAAATCACAATTTTATCTACCAATGTTTCTGTAGATAGTGTGTATAATTCAGATATATCATTTTCTAATGTCTTTGCAGAATGTCTCTTTTTTTGCAGAAGCACATACCAGTGTTTTACTTAACCCACTTTATCCTTAGGATTCATCAATACTCTGAAATTCAGATTTTATGTTTGAGAGATTTTGTCCAGAAAGAAACAGAAAGGTGAAAAGACAATCACTAGAAACACTGCATCAATGTCAACGAGTGGTCCATACATCCCTGGCTCCAAAAATGGGTAATAGCATGTGATGGGGAGGAAGTTGTAAGAAACACAGCAAGATGAGATTATAGGAAAATTTTCTGGAGACCCACAAGGTCTGCCTATAACATACAAATGGTAGGAGTGATCTCATCTGATTTTAGCCATCTGTGTGTCCAGTTTAAGCCCAGAAGAGTATTCCTGCTATATTAACTATTTATTTTAGGATGAAATTAAGTGCTTTCTGAAGATTCCTGTCCCTGTTTGTGTTAGAAAAGGCTGAGATGACTAGAATAGGACAAATGTCTAATTTTTGGTAGCCAAATTTAGGTGAGACTAGATACCACCCTTGTGCCCAAGATTTTCCCTGTAATAATTTAAAATTGAATCTGGAGATGGATCTCAGGGCCTTAGTAACAAGCACAATGTGGAGAAGGTTTGGCCAGGTGAAAAGTTAAGGCTTTTTATAGAAAAAATAAATAAAACTGGCCCGTACATGTATTAGACTGGCAATAGAATGATAATGTCTATACCAAAAGATACTTATTTCACACTTCAGCCTTCTGTAGATACTATAATGCAGTCAATTCTGGCCCTATAAACTGTGATCTGAAGCCAATGAAAATTGTTTKTTAAGGCTGCTGAGATCCTTGACTCTGAGGGATTTAGGGTCAAGCCTTTAATGCAGGCTGCAATAAAAGCAGAGAACAAGAGTCCTGAGAGGTCCACATATTTGTGTGGCTTCATGTCTGTCATTAATGTGTCCTGTTAATTTCAAAGTTATCATGGTAACACTTGCAGAATAAAAAAGCCATATAGCCAATTTACATTGGAGAAAATACRATGAATACATATTTCAGAATTGTAGGACTTAATGACAAGCCATAAAATCCAAATAATGTAGTCAAGACTTACAAGAGTCCTAATATGTCACATGTTATACCACTGGTTGAGACATGTGGATAAGCAAAATGGCATCACATTTTGAGAAATCAGCTCAGCTGACAGTGACTGATCTGTTCAGTAGAAAGAATCCTGTTTGTTTTTTATCTCCTCTTCTTCCATCTTCCAGTTATGGAGCATGGTGGTCTTCATGATAGATTTTCAACTTTACAGTTACTTTTACAACAACAACAGAAATGCAGAAGCTCTAAGGAAATTTTCTATCCAAGCATGAATGGCTAGAAAGTGTAAAATTTGGACTTCTCCGTCTGAGTTAGCCCTCTGGGCTCCCTTTCTGGCCAGTAGAGATCATCATCTTTTTGAGGCCGAAAGAGTTCCGTCTCCATGTCATGCTTACAGATCACAGCACTTCACATTAGCTAGATGTTGTTATTAAACTGAAACCCTGAAACACTGGAAGCTGTGAAAGGTCACCTCTCTGTTAGTCTCTTACTTTAAACAGATCAGCATGCATTGTACACACGCTTCCATCTAAAATCTCCTTGAATCCTTCTGAAAAACAGAAGGGACATCCTGGGCCCCATGTAGTAATGAGTATTGCAAGGGGTCACTGCAGAGCTGGAGATGTACACCTTCTCCTCTTGCTCCCTTGGACTCTTATCCCACCCTCAGGACAGAACTCAGACATTGTCATATTTTTCACAGACTGGGGAAAAACAAAGAGAAAAACTGTTCTTTTACATGGAAAGAGGAAGATCCATGCCTGGCAGTTAGCTTTTACACGTGAAACTAGGTAGCAAAACATTCTACTTCTTCCGGTCAGCTGTAATTACCTGGCTCCTAAAAAGGAAAAAGGAAGCCAACTCCACTTTTCTCTATTATTTCTCCTGTTTAATCTGATTTGGCAGCCCACCGGAATGGCCAGAAGAGCAGAGTGAAAACTTATCAGTCTCATGGTCCTCCCTCTTCAGTAGAGTTTGGCTTCCCTTGCTCTTTTCCAAGCCCTGATGCGCCCATCAGGGAGGTTAATCAGTCTGTTCATCTACTGGTGACAACTATTCGGGGGGGAAAAAAATCTCAAGTACAAACATTGGGAATGCAAAATTATTTCCAAGATTCTGAACGTTTTTGTAACACTGGAGAGCAAAACCAGACAGACATGAGAAGATACTGAGCAGTGTTCCTAACACTTGCCTGGCCTTTCTGTGGCTGGGAGTCGGTCCTCCAGTTCCAGCACCTTCTCTGCTGCTGCTGCCCATCAACTCCAGAAACAGGACAGGGCATTTGTTCTCTCTCGGTGCAGATAGCAAAATGAAGTGTTCCAATTTTTTTCTGTTTCAAGGCCTGAATCACACTGCCCAGCTTAGGCATTTGCTTGATTCATTCTGGCTCTTCCTAATGGATTTGCTCTTCTTACACCACTTCATTGTCCCTTTATTTCTTAAGTATCTCATGCTTTCTTACTTGTTGGGTTCATTTCTACTACTACTGTTTTTCTCTTCCATTACATTGCACCAATATCCTGAGTGTTTTTTCAATTATTAATTTACTTGTGAAGAGTTGTTATCCCTTAATGACTATCTTATGGAGACTTGTCCTTCCCAACACCTCACCTTCTTACTACATGGTTATCAGAAATTTTTTAGACTGTAGCTACTAGAATACCTGAACATGAGCCTCAGAGTCTGCTCATTTTTCTCTTGAACTTTGAATCTTTTCGCTTCTAAAGAGAAAATAAAGAGAGGAAAAAAAGAGATGATTTTTAGTCATCATGTTGTAGTTTGTCAAGGCATTTGGCTTCTTATTCGCAAGTCCATTGAATCAATACAAGGAACAAGTCTTGAACAAGCTAGGCTGACTCCAGTTCCCAGCACATGAGGGATAAATACTGGTTTCCAGAGATGATCATCTATAGTGCCATTAATGGCTACTAGTAATGTCCACTCCCTAGACCCATTATTCTCTATGGTTCATTAGTGAAAGAGTACAGAAAATGAACCAAGAAGAGGTGATTTTTGTGGTTGTTGTGATGCATAGTATATCCATGAGAGAGTTATTGTARTCAGCCAGTCAGTGCTTGATCTGACACTGCAATGCTTGTCCTGCAAGAGATGTCTGGTAGTCAGAACTTCTGCAGAAGTGGATATTCCTTCAAGTTGCTCAGACAGTTTAAGCTATAATCAGCAAGCATTTGTTCCTAATCACTTTCAGACTCCTATATGACACTACTCCAGATCCTGAAACTGTATTTAGCAGACAGATGTAGTCATTTTTATTCCAGAACTGGAYGGCATAGTCCATCTTGTCCTCCTCCATGCAGGCATAAGTCCGTATCTCTTACCATGCCATCTCCGGCCAATTTCCGTTTGCACCTCAAAAGGAAAGGAGAATGCTATTTTGTGGACAATTACTGTTGGGGAGGGGACTGGTGGGAAAGAGGTAAGATGTGGATGGTGGCTAGAGATAGGTAAAATTGAGACATCTCAGTCTGAGTTAGTCACTCTGGACTCGCTTTCTAGCTGACAGAGAAAAGTAGGAGCCTCCAGAGAACGTTTCATCTGGCTTTTCTTAGCGTGCTTCTTCCTCTGCACCAATGAAAAAGCCTAGTGTGGCTAGCTCAGAGTTAGACCTCCAGTGTTCAAAGGAGTAAATGAACACCATTCTTACTTTCAAGAAGTAAAGACTCACTTTAGGTGGGTCTTCCCAGTCCTGTGGTCCTACATAATGATTATGGGCCCAACAATCAAAATTTATTGTTAGAGTTGTTGCACAGCAAAAAGGAAGAAGACTCACTTCCAATTTTGAAGCTATTTGATTTCAGTTTCCACCTAGTAGTCCTCAGTCCGCCTTCCACTGCTGAACTAAAAAGTCCATCAGCACTAAGTAACTTTCTTCCCATCAAAGTACTTATACTGTGATGTATTTGTACACAGTCAAAGCACTTAAATCTATTCTGAGAACTGAAACAGTTTGAGGTTTCTAACTCCAGCACTGTAAAACATTTTCTTAGATTTTTTAAGTATGTTCTCCATTTTTTTTAACATTCCACTGGAATTTTTTTCCAGTGATGGTCTCACCAACACTGCCTACAGAATTAAACATATCCTCTCCACATTGCTTGTTATTTGCCTGTTGCTAAGGGATGTTTTCTTGTTTCCAACTTCTAGAAAAGTATAATCTGAAGCACTCATGAACTTCTGGCTAAGAAATAATAAATACCACTTTCCAGTCTAAGATTGGGAGGGGAAAGCTATCAGCAGTCAGGACACATTTGCTTTCTGTTGTTAGCAACCGTACACACATGTTCACAGTTACATACGTTGGCCTGGACCAGCCACTAAAGCCTGCTTTCACATTTAATTCTCATTAGAAAATTGCCTTCCCAGATGTTTAATAAGAAGGAAATATCTAATYTGGAGGGCTTTATTTCTAGGATGTCAGGTTGGATGTAAAGCTCTGTTGTCTATCACCAGAAGATATAGGATTATTAACAGGCTGGTGGAGTTTTATCTAATGTTGCTTGTGTTCAATTAATCATCACTAGACTTTAAACTTGGAAAATGGAGATCTAGTCAATAGAGTCTTTGGAGTCTACAGAGCAGGTCAGCTCGCTCTAATACAGGCAACTGCACTTGGCCAGTGGAATACCTCTCTAAGCATCATCAGCTATGATGGTTAGGGGCAGGATTCACCTCCTAAACATACCTTTGACACCCTAGGAGATGCCCTGTGGGATGGCATATATGAATTAGGACACTCTCCCCTTTTCAGAGTATTTGTTGGAAACCAGTAGACTCGTGGTTTAGTCTGAAACTGAATCCCAGTCATAGTCTAAACCAGCCATCTCAGCTGCCTTACTGTCAAAAAGGAGATGGGAAATTGCAGGGTTTCATACCGCTCTGAGATACGGAGGATAAATTGATCTGTGGCTTTATGGTCATTGAGGCAATCTGTGCAATTCAGTCAAGATGCATCTTTATTATAATGCTTTATAATTTGCCCTGACTTTATAATTATCCCTGGATGCTAAACCTAAGTGGAATGATTCCCTGTCCCATGGACAGTAAAATTCAGATCTTCATATTCTATATGGGAATAGATATATCAATGTGAAGAAATAATGTGAAGCTTAAARAGCATATTGGAAAGTACTAGATGAATATTTTGATATTGGGCAATTATTATAATTTAAACATTATTTCCAGTTTAATCATAGACCTTTAGTAATTGAAGATCTCTTTGATCTGCATTTATGCAGGGCTTGTACTGTGAGGTCTGGACTTAGTATGAGTTTCCCAAGCCCCACTGCAGTACAAAAACATGGAAAGGATAAAGATGTTCGTTGAAAYAGAGAGCAAAGTAGTAACAGCTCGTTTCTCCACTAGATGGCTTCATTCCCATGAAGATCATTGAAATGAAATTCAACTTCATTGAATCTCATGTTAACAGATCATACTGTAAAGCTAGAAGATTTGATTATCCACTTATATGAAACTAATTATTTACTCCATATGTCTACCAGTGAAAGCAATATTGTAGAACAATTCCCTTACCTCTTGGTTCAGGAAACAGTAGAGAACTGCCACAAYAAATCCCTGAAGAGGAAGAAAAACAAACAAACAAAAAAAGAAAATATTTGAGTGTTAGCACTTGCACTGTCTGACTTCATGATGGTACTGTTTATGTGAAACAATGAGTATCATTATGAACTGGAGTACTGTTATAAATTGGAAAATTTGGTGTATATCTCCAGCAAAGCTGGTCAAGCAGACCATCAACTAATTAGTGCCTTTTCATGAAAGTTAGTAAGAGCATAAGAATTAGCAGAAATTGATGACGTGGCAAATGAATTTCTCTTTGGGTTTTGCTGGCAAAAGTATGGTCCGTTCTACAGCAAAACATGCTGCAAGCTAATTCCTTAGGCAGTGCAAAACAGCAGGGAAACATAGATCTCATAAGAAGATCCGTGCGCAGCGCTCATACAGCTTTTCAGTCAATTTCTGTGTCTTTGTAGTATATCAGATGAGATCAAAAATATGGCTTATTGAGTATTTTTGGTAATATCTTGAACTGAAATAAGTCAGGAAAATCCTGTGAAGTCAGTGGACCTGTATGAACAGATACTAGCTAAGCATCTCACCATTTTATTTAGTTTACTTTTCCTAACATTGTTAGTTARCTCAATGAAGGACAAATCCAAGTGTGGATGCTCAGGAGCAGGTTCTGCAGGGTGTATTTGGACAGGATTGATCAGTATGGCAGGATAAACGGAATGGGTTAAATCCTCAAGAGGAATAAATTGGCACAACTCCTGGATCTCCAATGACGCTCACTGGGACAGTGATGTCAGGCAACCATTTAGGGAGGGATGTTCTTCATTGGTAGTATTTCCCACAGATGTTTCTAGCAAGAAGGAAGGAAAGCAAAGGGAAGCAGTCTGCTCCTTTGCCTCTAACTCAGGTAGCAAAGCAGTCTGGAGGGTAAGTCAGGGTAAGTTGGCTGTTCTAGTTGGCACCAAGCTCCTCAAGCTGTCCACATGCTGTGTGTTAATTCAGAGTAGCTGGAGCATCCGAGGAGCAGCAGGCTTTTTGCCTATGTGCACAGGAGAGAAAAGTATACAGCGTTCCTCAGGTCACTAGTCTGTATGGGGCCGATTTCTGCATCAAGCACTTTTCTGTGTTAGTGTGTTCACCTCTCGATTTGTTTATTGCCAAAAAATTAGAATGGGGTCTGGATCTCCAGCTTTGATTGACCCTGGATGATTTAACGTCAGCCCAAAGCAGCTCGATTTTGTCAGAGAAGATGGGGAAGGTCCGTGCACTACCACTGGTAGCACTACTACTAGCTGTCAGGTAGAAACTGGATTAAATTACAAAATCTAGAAAATCTGGTGCCTCTGGAGTGGATTTACCTGAAAAGATCCAATACAGAGCTCTAAATAAAGCCGGACTCCCAGGCTGGTATATTCTGGAAGAAAGTTGAAGACTATATAATGGGTTCCAAACAATGGAATTAAAAGCAGAGTTGACCTTGAGAGACGTCTAAAGCAGGACATAAGAAGAAGTAAGGTAATGTTAGTTTCCTGAGTAAAGACCAATG
The DNA here is from genome assembly GCF_003343035.1 of Apteryx rowi. NCBI lineage: Eukaryota > Metazoa > Chordata > Aves > Apterygiformes > Apterygidae > Apteryx > Apteryx rowi. The sequence goes on along the minus strand of NW_020447297.1, from coordinate 1,191,949 downwards.
CATGCAGTATGCAGAAGTGATCATCAGAAGTTAAAAAAGGATCTAAATGCCTACATCTGGAGTTCATATCTCTTGGGACTACAATCCTGCGCAACAAGTGTCATAAGAAAATAGCTGAAAACAGACTTCTGATGCTTATTGCCAATTGGCAATAGCACATTCCTGTCTTTTCTTATGCTATTTTGTCATTCTGTCTTTCTGAATAAGACTGCAGTTCAGGAAAACACAAGAGGAGAATACATCTTGCCTCATTTTAGCCACCGAAAATTGGAACATTTGATTGTAACCAAATATAGAGGAAGGACTATGCAGACTCCCTCTGTAGTCAATGTACAGACAAAGGCACCTCTAGAGAGCAATTTATCTCATCCTAAATCAGAGACCTAATATGGATTCAGTGAATGGGTGCCTATTCTCTCYGCTGATTATAGTTGGAAGGTAGACAATTAAACTGGTATAACTACTTCATGTTTGGATGGTTAATATTAGGTGAAATGAGTCCCATGCTTTGTCTAGGTTTTGGGGAATGGAATAAGGCCAGGAATTCCTGAATTTTAATCCCAGCCAAACTAGGCCTGTCTGTAATAATGGGCATGTTTTCCTCTGTTTAGAAAAGAAGATATAACCTTTTATGGATAAAACCATTGCTCATTTTTGTGTTCTGTACACTACCTGTACTGAGATGAGTTATTGAAGTTGATTTGTCTGGGGTCTAGTTTTTTCAGCAAAATTCTGATGATGTTGATAAATAGGATGAAATTGACCTGTTTAAAACATTTTGGAAGGGGGGGGGGGRAAAAAAGACCAGTTACTTTTTCATATGAGTCTCTCCAAAAATCACTTTTTGATTTCAGTTATTATGTAATTTGTGCAGGTTCAATGAGACCAGTGTAAGATTCTTAATAGAATTTCTGTTAGAAGCATTCAAGCATCTTAATACACTACATTCCTTCTTAAAGAAACAGCTGAACTTCAAAGCCTGAGAATTTGACTCTGCTAAGAGAACTAGCTGTGTTAATAGCTTGTGTGATTCATAATTTCTTTGTTGCTCATACCATTTTCATTCTTCTGGTTTAAGACTGCTATTGCAATAAATTCTGGCTAATAACTTTAGACATTATTAGTACGATTCATAGGACTAAATATAGACATTTACAATGAAATGTCTGCATCTGAGCCGATCACCCTGTTCTCCTTCATAGTCAATGGAGAGCCAGCCTGTATAGTCAATAGAGTCTAGGGTGGAGTGGGGATGAGTCATCTCCTCCCAATGTAGACATCTATTATAAATAAGTCAGATGAATCATATACCAAAAGTGTCTATTTCTCTTTGTTGACTCTTTAGAGAACCAAGGGTCAATCCTAACTTGCAAAGCAAATTTCCTGCAGTTGCAATTTGGTACAATGCTACAAAAGTCAGTGAAGCTGCTCAGCTTTCCACAATCAGAGAATTTGTCCCCATGCATTTTGTGTGTGTGTGCATACACACAACAGCTGTGCATACATCTTCATTAGGTGTGTCTAAATGCTTAATTTGGCCTGATAATGTCCACATTTCACCAAAAAGTCCACTCTCATTTTGTCCTTCAGTCATACATCAACTACATTCCAGGGGAAAAATGCAGTCATCATCTTCCCACACCCCTGAATGTCTTGACCTCAAACATAGATGTCAAATGAGCACCATCAGGGGAAAAACTAAGGGAAATAGAAAGAAATATAACACTATATTGAAACACAGCAAACTGTGACCTGAATTTAATTGGAGATTCTTCATTCATATTGTTTGCCTCTACATGCTTTATTTTATGCATCTGTCCTCCAATTAATCTTTTAACAGATTGCTTTAAGGCCACCCAATAGCTGCTTTATCACACATCCCTTGGGTTTGTTGACATGTGGGAGTAATCATACACCCTAATCATTTAAGGTTCACCAGTTTATTCAATAAATGCCAAGCTCAAGAGCTGTTATCACTGTTATTGCCTCTATAAGTATAAACTTATAGCCCTTGAAAGTTTGCATTTAAATTTTTTGCTGGTTCTAGGCTTTTAGGCTACAACTTGCTTTTTCAAATACTTTAAGGAAGGTTTAGCCACCTAATTTCACATGGACTGACAATTATATGAAAACTTTGATTTCTTTGAAGGATTTTTGGTTGTGGGGTGGTTCTCTCCCTTTTTTTGGCCTAATTAAGATGTAGGCAATTGATAAAATATTTTTACTGTAGAAATTCTACCATTCCTCTTTCTTACTGCATACAACATTTCAGCAAGGAGCAGCTAGATTTGATTTAAAACTTTTTTTCCACCTAATTAGTGTTGACAAGCTTAGAAACATTCCACGTACCCCAACAGAAATTATAATAGGTCCTTTGATTAGCCACCAGTAAGGAGAGCCCTGGTTAATATCCCAGCATCTGAGAAAATAACAGAAAAATTAGAAAAGAGGTATAGGTATTCACTGAAACCAAGACACCACATAGTAGTGGCAGTGGAATTTTGAACAGATATATTTTTGTGGCACATATAATGCGCCACATATATTTTTGCGGCAGTGTAGGCATAGCCCAAATATCCAAGTATTTAAACTTGGCTTTGTACAGAACATATTCTTATCCTGCTCTTTCTGAAAAGATAAAATTCCCCAAAATGTTAAGTGACAGCCATGGATGCAACAATTCTGACAAAAGATTTGAACAGATGATGCCATAAATTACACAAAAACATAGCTTTGTTCTTCAAAGCCGCTTCTTTAAGACATGAAACATTCTCTTTGTATAAAATAGTGAGCATTCCAGTCTTCAGAAGCATCAGAAAGTATTTCATACCAGAAGTTCTTCAGATTTTGCTTTCTTAGTCTGTTTATCTTGCTAAAATCTCTTTGTTTTCCTGCAGCACAAATAAATGCCTCAGGTTCCTGGAAAGGATCTGCTCCATAGTTATATCTGCACCATCTTACATTCTAATGGAGGTCATAATCCCCCTTCACTAGTGGAACAGAAATGTAGAACTCCCACCACAGGTACTTATCTACAGGAGTGATGTAGGGAAAGGAAATGAGGGTAATAGATACTATTTTTCCCATGTCATTTAAATGACATGAACCTTCATCATCTTGTTCTTAGTTAATCACTCATATTTCTGCAAAATAAGTCTACAGGACAGAGAACTTCATCTAGGGATCCAGGGGTGGCAAATGGATGTATCATTGTCTTAAAAGTACAACCCAAGAAGATAGAACAGTGTATGAAATGATGACTTACGCTGTGTCTTCAAAGTAGAATTTTGCTAATATCCATATAAGGGTGAAAAGTGTTGGGAAACCTGCTAGACAAAACAAACAACAACAACAACAACAACAACAACAACAACAACAAAACTGTGGTTGTTTGTATTCATCAACTAATTCAAATCGTGCCCACTGAGACCTTGCTGTGATGATACACATCATCCATTTCCAGAACTGGAATTACGCTTTGTGGCCTGGTTGTGTAACAAGAGTAGCTTTTGACTCACTTAGGGTATAAACATTTAAAAACAAAAATTTAGTATACATGATGGAATGAAACAAGTTGTGGAGTTGACCATTTGGTGATCATGAATCACTGCAAAGCTGTAAAGGGATATGGAAGTAACTTTGCACACAATATAGTGCTGCCATGGAGGCATGAAGTTGCAGTCTCTTACCAACAAATACAATTGACGTGTGATTTGATCTGAAGTCCCTGCACGCAAATAGCAGATTCAAACTCAGATTTATGTAATAAGTTGTGCTTTTAGCATGACAAAATATTAGGGAGTAGCATTTACCACATCCTCAAACAACAGAAATATTAGCAGTTCAYAAAGACAGAATGTGATCTAGTCTACCTTTGTCCTTCCTGAAAAGGAAAACTTCCTAAAACACAAAGGGTGATTCAGTCTGCTTAGCTGTCAGGTCTACCTTAACCTTTGGTGGCAAGATGCATGGATTGCCTTCCTGAATTGGCTGAAAATTTCTCTGGGCAAGTACCTTCACCTGCCCATGGAGCCGCAACACTGAGTCCTTTGGCTTTTCCTTTACACAGCAGGTTTTTGGTGCAGCTCCTTAATTTCTGATGGCTAAGTCTCCACAGAAGTCTGAACCATTCAATTTATTGAAGACTACAACAAAAAGGATTGGGGATGTTGCTGTCTCACATCTGCATAACAATCTAGTGGATAGAGCTCCTGGGTGAGTGCTTTATTCACAAAATGACCATGCAACCCTACGATGATGCCTGCTATGCCTTGAGATGGACCCATTCTCGGAAGAAGATTAAGTATGTTCCACATTAACAGAAGCTCTTAGGATTTCCTGTTAGTTTCGTAGAGAAAGATGCACCTCACTTAGATGGTTAGGAGAGATCCGTGGAGGCATCTGTGTTTTCAGTGGGGAGAAGCAGGTATCTAAGTGAAGTGACTGGGTGTCTCTCTGTTGGTCCTCAAATATACTTAATTTTCCACACATTTCACATGGACTTTATTGCCTTACTTTTAAAAGACTTGATTGTTCCTCACTAGTAGGTGTGTAAAAATAAAAGCAAAGCAATTAGGCAGACTAGATCCCACATCCGGTATTTTTATGAGATAGATAAAGCCTTTTGGAATATCTTGCTCTTTTTAATATCATCTCAAAACCTTACTTACCCCAGCCAAACAGAACAAGCCACCAAAAATATCTTCTTCCATGAGAAAGGGATGATAGTAGTAGACAGTTTAGGTAAAGAGCCTCTACCAGCAGCCACATGAAATTGGTCATCATAAAGTAGTGACAGAAAACAACTGAGATCTTGCATTCGGTCTAGGGAATAGGAAAGGCAAAGTTTCAGCATTACACATGTGGAAACGTGACTGATTTACAAATGAATTAAGCGTCTGTAATTCTGGCTGAGATACACACAGAGCAAGATCTCACAGTTACATATGCATTAAAAAAGAAATCTTCAGCTCTAAGAAGGCTTTCTGAAAACTAAGACTTAAACCATCATAATAGCTTGCAACCTCCACTGGGCTTTGCTTTAGATCTCTATGCTAGAAATATAGCTCAGTCTTCCAAACATGTGATTTCTTCCACAAATGCATTGGCCTTTGGTGTAACTTAAACAAGTAGAGTTCAACTCTCAAAAGCCCTTGGATAAAAATATGTTCAAGGACCTGTCATATTTTGCTTTCCCTCTTAGGCTCAGTTTTAAAATTTTGTGCAGCAAAGAGCAATGCAGAAGAATCAATCCAGAAGCATGGTTTTGAAAACTGTTGGTTTATTGCCAGTCTTTATGGTTGGACCAAAGAAAGCTAAGTTGTTTGCCTAAAACCTTGTAGGCTACAATTCAGAGCTTTCCTTCAAAAGATGGAGTCCAACACTTCCAGAAGAAACATCTTTAAAAGCATGTCTTGTGCAGTACTCAGAGGTCTTCAATTTTAGGCCTCAGATGATAGAAGGTTAACAGTATTACGACGCTATTTTCTTTTTCTATAACAAAGCCAATATCTGATTTAGAGTACTATAGGACCACAAACTGACGCATTCAGAACATAGAAGGGCATGAGATCCAAATGTATGGAGGTAAAATGTATTGCATAAAAGAATGATTTAGTGGTGGATACCGCATTAAAATATTAAAATATAGGAAAAAGCAATAATGAAAAATGAAGCCATATGTTGACACTATGCAAAAAACACTAAGTACCACTGTACCCTGCTTTTCATGTGCTTACCGTAGAGAGCCTGCAATGGTCAATGTCCTCCTCTTGGAAAAGGACAGCATCCTTAATGAAAATGGCAATAGCTTTTAAGATAAAAGTAMAAAAGAGCTGTATGTGGATATAATTTCTGGGACAGCGAAGCCTCCTGGATGAAAAGAAGAAAGGTCCTTCTGAAGTAATTCACTCACTTGTGCTGGCATTAGTTCAAATATGCAGCAAGGCCCTGTTTCATCTCAGATGCCTCCAGGCTCATGGAGAAAGAAAACTTTCATCCATTGAGCTCTCCCTAGTCAATAGGAACCTTCATCATGTAGTGCAACTCACCCACAGTCTACCTCTGAATCTCCTCTCTCCTTAGGTGGTGCCAAGCTTCCTTAATGTTTCTGACTTAACAGTTTCCAAGAATCTCAGCTTTAGTTCATGTTCTGTATGCCTGAACAGGGCTGTCTTTTGGTTAGCGTCATTTTGGGGCCAAGGGAAACCTGCATTTGAGGAATGACCTTCCCTGATTTTGGCTGTGGCTAAGCATCTCCCAAGAACAAGAAATACAGAGATATCTCAGACTGAATAGACAGTTTTCTCACTGAATGGGGCAATGATTATTTAGAAAGATTGTCCACACTGCAAAATTCCATTGATAATTGAAATTACATTAAATCACTGTGTAGACAGCCTTATCCAGAATTAAAGGATACTTCTTTAGTTTACCAGAATTACTTTTATGAATTAAATGAATGCAGATAACTGCTTTAAAATAAGTTAGCACATCTATTTTAAATTCTTACCTTTAGTAGTTAAGATTAATTTCTCTTACTGTTGATAAATACAGATTTTTGGAGGAGTTATGCAGCTTAAAYTCTATGTCTTCATTTAATGCTAAAATGATAATCCAGTCTTATTAAAAGCTGAATTCACTCCAGTTCTGGTAAACTCAGGATCACCTAATCTTAAAGCTGGTTTACAGTGTGCAGAATTTTGTTGCTGAACTGAAATACCAACCCCATTGTTGAACTATAACTCTTTCCTCCCTATTTCTATGTCTCTTTCTGTCCATTGTTTCTTTCTTTCCACTTCTTTGACTTGGTTTGTTTTTGCAAAGTCAGAGTGGCTGTCAATAAACATATCTGTTGACTTCCAGACATGAGCTAGGAACCACAGAGGTCACGAAACTTTCCCCAGGGAAACCTGATTTTCACAACATAATAATAAAGTTTTACTCAAAGGTATAAACAATTACAAGGAACAAACAAAGATTAATAAAAGAAAACCTGCATGACAGCAAACATGACATCTACAGTAAAAGTGATAATAAGCAACCGTTTTTACTCCAAATACCCTAATTAATACCTGAAAATGCTTCATAAGTAGATAGATCAATGGGAAAGAAATCATACCAGCTTAGCCAAATTCAGAGCCCAACTTTCAAAACAATTCTTGGGTATAAATATTTCAGTGTTCATATACACAGTGCCATAGGAACATTGACTCAGAATGGAGTTCTTCTTCTATCTTCTCATTAGTATAATATCTACTGAGCCTGTACAAGACAAGCACACTTAACTTACCAAAAGTGTTCTTCATTCCAGCTAAAGCAAACAAGCATATCTTTTGGTTATTTCGAATCAAAGTGAGTTGCTGACTTCTGCCAATAGACAACGTGGGTTTATTTCCCAGCTCTGATTCTTCTCATTTCTGACTTTCTGTGATCATCTTCTTTCATATTTAGCCTCAATTTAATATTATTAAACCAGTGTTGTCTATCAATTATACTTTTATTCTTCTAAATTTCTATTTATACTAATTTTTTATGTCTGATGTTGTCATACGTGGTCAAATTAAATGAATTAATGTTAGAGGATAACTCTACATACCTGAATGCAATAAGAACTGTCACAGCAATAATAAGTGAGGTGATAGATACACTGTATCCTACAGTATAGATGATCTTTATAGTAGAAAAGTAGGATTGCTATAAAAAAAGAGAATGAATTGTCACATAACTTGCAGCCAAATGAAAGCTGTTTTACTGATTCTAACAGTTTTACTTTGGTTGGTGCTTCCAGTCGGTCCACATCCCTGACTGCCTTTTTGCCCCCTTTAGTCCCAAAGCAAAATTCAATGGAAATCAAATATTCATGACTTTTTTATGAAGACCCATTCTATGGATGCATGGACACGGCACAGTTTGATAAGGAACCATGGATGGTTTAGGATGGTTTCAAGTTCATTCATAAGATCCTAAAAAACTAAGCCCATCTTCCATAAAAGCTTTGAAAAAACTCTTATGCATTTTAATAAACATGGCATTTCACACCATGTTTTCTCCACAGCAGTACTAGAAGGATATTCCTTTTGCAGCTGGCTGCATGATGAATACAGAATGCTGCATCAGTCTTTSCTTATGTCTCTCCACTTTCCTTCACTCTGCTTCCTTACTTACAACTTTGCCACCTATTCTTTTTCATTTTCTATTATTTTTCTGTTTTATTTTGAGGTTTGTCTTTTTTTCCCCCTTCATCCTTGCTCCCAAACTCAATTTTCACTCAGTCAGGCAGTCAATCAGACATACTTCTTAAGTGAGGCTGAGCTGACTTCAATCACCACCCAAGGAAGCAGAAAATAGAATGGATAAGGCATAGGCTGCAGATCTGAAATTAAAATGCAGTCCAGATCTTTCCCTTTAATCTCACATGGTCTGTACTCCGGGTCCAATTTCAATGTTTCTATATCTTAACATCCACGCAGCTATGCAGTTCACTGTGGGGAAGGACAGATACTTGTTTTGAGCCTTAAGTATCACTTAAGGCATTATAAGGCTGATATTGCCTAGGATTTATTTCATTTATTCTAGGTATTTAAAAGTTAGCAGCCTAAGTCTGAGCAGATGAGTCTAAAGTAATAAAAAGGGCAGCATCAGAGCATGGTCGGGAGACTGTCTGTGCTGTTTAACTGTTAGCGCAATCCTGGAACAATTTTGGCCCAAGCTAATTCATATTCCCACAACCAACGCCTGGGCATGACTGAGGATAGACAAAAGCTACAGACTGTTCCAGCACTGCCCCCACTGGTTCTGGGGCAAAAAATAAAAATAATAAAAAAAAGTCCCTGGTCTGTTTTATTTACAAGGGTAGATGTAGCCAGCTCTTTTTCTAATGAAGGTAAACAAGCACCCCCAGAAGGCAACTCTTCTCATCCTAAGATGACCCGATCACTTTTTATCAGTGAGAAAAAGGAATATATCACTATGCCAGCCCCAGCATGTGGTGCAGCTCGATAGGTGAAACCTTTGGGGCCGAGGGCCCAACGTCCACGTTATGTGCACTTCAGACTGGCTGTAGTCTCATCCCATAGGCTGAACTTTTGTTATTGGTTGGCGCACAATAAGTGCACCCTGCATTTGCCTTCCAGACTAGCTTTATCCAAAGGAATCTGGATCACGTTTCTTGAGACTGCACCTGTGTTTACACTGAGGTGTACTAAGTTGGGTCAACATGGAGATTTCCTTGAAAAACTCACTCCTGATCCAAACTAAAGCTTTAATATATATCCACTCCGTGGTGATTAGCTTTGAACTTCACAACTTTTTTTTTTTTTTTTCAGATTGGTACAATTAAATAAGGTGGAAAGTACAAGTAAGTAAGTAAAATAAGTAAAATAAGGTGCATTTATTCTATCTGGTGGAAAACCATAGATTGTATGTGATTAGCAATATACCTGACTATGCAAAATTCCATCCAGAGCTGGAACAAGGCACCAGAGCTACAAAGCTATGCAGGAAGTCTGGAAGATGCCACTTCATAAGAAGCATACCAAAGCTGTGCTAGGTTCATCTTAGTTTGCAGCCTCCAATTACAAATCAGAGATGAAAAACACACAAAGCAATAATCCAGTCCTTAAGTGGATAAACATGCAGCTGAGGAGTTCACCTAGATATAAAATRTGGGCTACTGCCAAAAAACTCAGCAGACTCATTTATGATTGTTTTTACACCAGAAGTGTAAGGAAGCAATAAAAGAAAGGGAGAAAAAAATCAAGAGTTGCATTTCAGTAGCATTTCTTTACAKAGGGCGGCAGGTACTGTGGCTCAGAGACTGGAAAGGAAGTTTGAGTTAAACAGCACGATAGCAACCAGTACAAAAAACAGTGGGAAGACAAAAAGACAAATATCTCCAGGGCCATATGAACTAAGCTCTCTGCAGCAAGTTCAGTGGTCTTCATCAAATATGGTATAAATGTTATTTTCATTTCCTCTATGTTAGGCAGAAAAGGATGGTATTTGCCCTACTAATAAAGTCAAAAGTGTGGTGTCTAGTCTGATTAGAGGTAGTGCAAAGAACTAGTGTTAAACTAGAAAACTAATTTTTAACTGCTTAAAGTTTGATGATATAAATCCCACTCAGCCTGTGGGTGTTAATTTGCACCTCCTTTTTATCTGTTTACTTTAGTGGATATTTTTCTGATTCATTCCACTGAGTTATTCCTAGTTTACTCCGAAGTAGATAATAAGCAGTAAGTCCTGATCACAACACAGGTTTCATATAACACTAACAGGACTGTGTTATTTTTTCATTAAATGATACCACATTCACTACTTAGACTTGTTTCTTTTCTCTGAAAGAGTAGTTATATCAAGCTAAGCACATCTATACAGTATATTTGTATCCTTATCAGATCAAGCACTAATTTTTTTCTGTCCAGATAAAGCTTAAATGTCACTGAGTCCACAATTTAACTGAACTATTAGGTCAGTTTCTGATCTGCATTACAGAGATCTGGATTTTGGAGCATATATTTTATTTCTGCTTCCTTGCTGAATTAATTAAACTGTGAAAGGCAGAAAGAGAAACCAACATCCTCTCTTGCACTAAGATTTTGATGAGTTTGAAATATTGGTGTGAAAGCAACATACTTGCTGTACTGTTGTGATGCCATAAAATCATCTAAATGACTGGTCTTAAATAGCTTAATCCATATTTTATGAAGATTTTGGGTCTCATCTTTAGCTGACATATCTGTGAACAAGTTCAGCAGAGCTGCACAATTCTATGGAATTTGCAACCAACTTTATTATTACTCTCTCAAACCTCAATAATAAAATATCCTTAATAATTCTTCAGAGACCAGAGTAAAATTTGAATTGCATTCCATACTCGGTAAGAACATTTCAGTTTCAACTGACTTTCCTTCCCCAGGGGTCTTCAGGAATGGAAAGGAATCTCACAACATCAGCACATCACTCTCATATATTTATTTAATCAAACTTACTTCTTCAAGTGGAATCTCATCTTCAACTGGACAAGCAATATGGTAGGAAGGGAATGGGTCAGACCAGCCTTTCTTTGTGCAGTTCCTTCTCACCAGCCCAGCTGAAACAGAAGCACTTGTTTTTGCCAATGAAGAGCCACAGACCACAGAAAATAAAAATTGAGAGATGTCTTGCTAACATGAAAGCCGTACCAGGAGAACCTTTTCCGTTAGCATCTCATAGAGTTGATAAGACATTTTGCATGCCTCCATTCAAGTGTTCAGGTACAAAACTTTTAATTTTGATCTGGAGATAAACCATGGGGAGAAATGAGAAGATCAAGGAGACAGAGGTAGAGGTGGGAAGGGATAAGGAAGAAATCACAGCAAGGGCAAGGAGGTCCACTGAAAAAGGTTGGGAAGCACTGCTCCATCAGACTTCTGCCTCATTCAGCACCCATCCCTCTAATGCGCCATTTTATGACACCACCTTCCTTGGGGCTTACTCTTTCTTTGGAGATTAGAGGCTGGTATAAGCAGTTTGTTCTGTGAAGGCAACACGTTTCCATATTAAAAAAAAAAAGATTTATGAGTCAGATGAAGGATAAGTAAGAGAATCCCAGAGCAGGAAATGAAACTGCACAGATGAAAGGGATTTTCCTTATCCCTCATTTATAACTAGCATGTGTTGGGTGAGGCACAGGTTAGTTTTTCCAATTTCTTTTGCTTGTGGAACTGCCAAATTTAGACCTTTCTTGGAAGATCATTTCCTCTTTATGGGCTTGCAGTTTGTTCCTGGCCAAAGTCACCCGGAGAGTAAGCAGCCACAAAGACATTGAACCACATTAGATTGCACAGTCTTTCATTTGACCCAATACATATGCTAACTTAATGACAAAATTCTGTTTTATATCACCAACCTTGGTCTTAAAGAACAATCACATTATTCATTCCTCAGCCTTTCATTTCATCCCACACTAAGCAGAGTATAAATCTCATAAAGGCCCATGCTTAAGTTCTGACCCAGACAATCCCCGTATGAGYTCAGTAGAAAAGTTACCCAAAAAGCTGATCCCAAAGTCTGTGGAAACTAATGGAAGTCACTCCATTGATTTCAGTGTTCTTCAGCTCAGGGTCTCATCACAGACTGTGGGATTAYATCCAGTTGGATACTGCTTAAGATCTGAGGAGAACTGCCAAGCGCTCTCAGCTTCTATGGAAATCTTTCCAGTAATGTTCTGATCTCAGCACAGGACAGGAATTTGCAATGAGACATCTTTTTAAGAAGTGCACTTCCCAGGCTCGAGACAAAATAGTAGGAGTACAGCCATGCTGGTACATCACCTGGCTCCTTCATGAAGTGAAAGAGGATGTTTGGGCAGGGTAAGGCAAGTGTCTCTCCAGCATCTGCCTCTGGCCAGCACAGTAGCTTGTCCCAGCTTCTCTTGCAACCTCAAAAACAGAAAGCAAAATATATTTTTAAGCATAATTAAATTTGATCAAAATGAAAGAATTTTCTTTCTAACTTTGTCCCTCTACCAGTTRCATTTCTTATAAAAATGGTGCAGACTTAATTTTTAATCTATAGTGAGATATAAACACCTCCAGAGGACTATTTGCTCTGCTTAAGTTAGACCAATCTTAGACTGGGGTGATTTTTTTTTAGAGATAATGCAATAAATGAACTGTTTTGTGGAAATGGGAGGGAGTGGGCAACTGGAAGAAAGACCAGGTTTTGGTACKTGTTAAGGGGTTATCCTAGTTTTAAAGATCAACACACCTTCACATGAGGAGTATGATAGCACTCAGTTATAATGAAGTTACCTGTCACTCAGTGTAAGTTAATATGCAAACACAGATACTTTTTTAAATTTCCAAAACAGACAGTTCAGTTTTCAAGGGTTTATAGAAGACAGAGAAGAAGTGGAAAACAAACAAACAAAAAACAATAGAAGAGAAAAAAACACACTTGATCTACAAAAAGATCAAAGCTAAAGTCTCTATCCAGCTGTTCAAAGCTAGGTGTCTGCTTGAGGCTGATCAGCACTTTAGACTTCTCTGACTGTATTGATATGTCTCTGTTAACTACAATAGAAGCKTAGACCTTAATCGCATACAGGCACCTGTGTGTAGGCACCTAAATGCAAAGGAATAAAATCAGTAAACCCTTCCATCCCTTTATATTCATCTCCCTGTAGCCGCTTTCCTACCTGTCAGTGATTCTTCCTGCACACCCCAGCACTTATGCTGTATCATTATTCGACAAGACGAAACAGTAAGATACAGTAGCTTTTGCAGTCAAACTCCTTTGTGGGAGTTTGAACAGATTCAGTTTCTGTCTTTCAACATGTCTTCAAATCTCATTTATTAAGGAGATAGTTTCAGTGCTCTTACCGCTGCATTTAAGACTCTCATCTTTATGAAGACGCCAAATTTTCTCATAGAGCAGATGCCCTCCCCTGCGCTTGACTGGCTATATCAACAGCCCCTTCACACAATAAGGAGTAAATTCTCCCTTCTTTTCTCAGGCGACACACAGTGAACCTTTCAGTTTGAACTGTCCCTGTTCACTGAACTTTATATTTTACATGGATAYATTTGATACAAGCACCTCAGCAGAACTAAAACATGGAGGCCATTGCTGGCTTCTGACAAGACCAAACAAGATAGCAAGTAACTACTTTGTTATGACCTGGAGTAGCTGGTTAACAAAAATCAGTCTTTTATGAAAGCCTAGGCTTTGGCTTATGTACCATACGCAAGGCGAGCAATCAGGGAAGAGATCTAACCTGCAAAAACTGCATGAGTCTGTAGATATGGCTGCTTCATCACTGCTGTCTGAAGCTGATGGATAGGGGAAAGAGTGGGACTAGGGCATAAGGATGCACTCAGAGAGATGGACTGTCCATATCTGAATGTGAAAAAGGGTTGAAAAAAGGAAGCAAAGGGAACGAGGGTAGACAGAAGTAGCCCTAACCGAAGCATAGGGATGTGGGACAGTGAATAAAACATTCAAACTCTTTGACTTATACACAGAGCCCATTTCATATCACATAGCAGGAGAAGAAGTGCACATTGCAACGTGCTGTGTCCTGACTCTGGTGGGCTCTCACTTCTCCGTCAGTCTTTTCAGTCTTCACTCATGGATACCTGGAGTTGCATTTCCACGCTCTTCGGAGTCCTTCAGACATTCAGCCTCCTTTTTCTTCAGCTCAGTTATAAAATCACATTCTGGATGAACATTCCCAGCAACCTAGAGTGAGAAGAGTTTAAGATGATTAGTAATAAGGAGTTGGGAAGGATCTCATGAGCCTTTAAGTCCAGACCCACACTTCTGCAGCTAACAAGACTGCGTTAAAATCACAGAGCACTGGCTTAGGGTTTAACAGTGAAAGTGCCACATAGCCCTGCCTGCTGACAGACACTGTCTCCTCACAAAATGCTCACTGTTTTCAGCTGGTGAATCCAGCTGAGCTCTGCCAAAGGCAGCTGAGCTGTGCTGATTTATATCAGAGCAGGTCCTTAGTCAGTATAGCCGTTAGAGAACAGAGCTAAGGCTCCGTACKGGAAAGTTCACAAGATTTCTGTGTTTTTATTGCAAGATTTGAAGACTTTCCTGGAGCCCAGGTTTGAGTGCAGGACTTATTTACACCATTATTTTAGTCTCTTCTAAGTCTGGGCCCAGGAAACCAGAGTGCACTTGGAAGTATCTTCTTCTAATGGTGTAGGAACCAACACTGCAGGGCATGCTTCAGAGCCCTCCTGCTCCTCAACATGGACATGCCTGTGCCAACCTCTGATGAAACAACATCGTGGAAGCGTGTATGCTWACTGCAAAAATTGTCTTCTGAATGGGCCCTTCAGCTATTCACTCCAGAAGGAACGAATCTGTCTCTCTTTTTTGCTACCTGCCTTTCTATACCTAGGGTAAGATGCAAAACTCCGTTGTTTGGAGAAAAAAATTGACCAACATCATTTGTTGCTTTGGTGTAGAGAAAACATCGGTATCTAGATTTTTAACAGAAATAGCCTCTTTCCCTCTCTCTCRCTTTGGTTGCTTTAATCTAGATGTTTACATGGACACCCCAAGAGAATTTGAAGGGATCCAGACTGTTATGAGTGTGCCCTGTGCAGCTCTGCAGGAGAGCACACTCACCTTTTCCACAAAGAAAGCATCGTGTGCTTTGCCCAGCCATAGCTATTTTCTCCCATCCCGGCAGGCTGGTTGCGGTCAGTGATACTCAGCTCAGTTCTGCTTCCCGGCCGTGGGTGCCGATGCATTGTCTCTGCGTGTATATAGATATGCAAACACACACACACACAAAAGGAAATAAAACCAGGATAAGAGCTTCATGGGGAACAGGTGGCTGGCATATGGCTTGGTTTTGTTCCGCACAAGGACAATTAATATTCAGGGAATTTGGGAAATAAATAGCTTGCTTTGAGGTCATTCAGAGGGCAGAACGTAACRGTTCTAACAAACCGGTGTTTTCCCTCCATGTTAACATCCATATCCCGTGCTGATCTGCAGAGCATTTGAACTGTTTGTTGGCTAACTCGAGGCTTCCAGCCTGCTTGTTAGCAGAGCGCTGAATTCACTGTGCAGCCCTTGCCATTCTGGGGCCTGGACCCTGGTGGCTGAAAATGGCATGTACCCACATATATTTATTTCAAGGAGCTATTCTGCTTCCCATCTACTGCACTTTTAGGTTTTCCTGCTAAACTGGCAGACAGCTCATCTGATATCTCTTCTCATGCCAACATTTATTTATTCTTTCTCTCCTGATACTCATCCTGGACAATGAAAGTCGTCTAT
The DNA here is from genome assembly GCF_003343035.1 of Apteryx rowi. Classification (NCBI taxonomy): domain Eukaryota; kingdom Metazoa; phylum Chordata; class Aves; order Apterygiformes; family Apterygidae; genus Apteryx; species Apteryx rowi. The sequence goes on along the minus strand of NW_020447297.1, from coordinate 1,176,163 downwards.
GCAGAGAAGCTCATTTCCCTTTGTATATGGAAGTTGTTGCAAAAAGTAGTCATTACAGAAAAAATACAGTYGTCCCATTTATTGAAAAACTATTTTACAGTGTTCTCTTGGTTTGGTGAACTGTGCCCAGAAAAATCTCAGCAGGCAGGAAATGTACCCATTTGCATGGTCCTAAATTATTTCTCTTGGCAAAAAAAAAAAAGACTAGATTTATTTTGCCTGTGAAAGCTGTCTTTGCTCACTGAAATGTTCATGGTGAGAACAAAGAATGCTTGGCTTGCTCACCAGTCCAGAACATATATTTTTTTCTTTTTCTTTCTAAGYCTCCAAACTCGTAAGAACACTTTACCTCAAGCATCTGAAAGAAAAAGGTGAGGCTGATCAAGTGCCAGGGATTTAAATTATTGCCTCCTCCTCCAAGAAGCCCTGACCTTAAGAGATGCTCTCACAGTTTATATTCAAGTCAGCACTAACTGCTGCTTGAATGAACACTGTTATGACAGAATGCAGGCAAAATAAACTGAAAAGATTTATCCCACTCCCATTCAGGCTCTGTTCTAGATATATCCACCTCCCAAGAGCAATCTGTCTCTGCAAAGATGTAGAATCAGGTTCCCAAACACTCTGAACACATCTCATAGACTTACTTGCTCAAAATCATTTTTTGCTCCCTTCTCTTTTACTCACYTCTGGAAGCTCCAAACCACGGGATAAAGGAATAAGCTTTTGTTTCATACAAGAATGAATTTGGCTGTGTGCAACTCAACTCCATTTGGTTTCCACATCTAGGGAGATGTTCATATCTATTTATCTTAGGCTYTTTTAATGAGCCTAATATAGAGATACTGGCATTTTTGTGCCCAGTTCATTAGATTTAGTTTAGACATTTACTTTTGGATGAAATGAACTGTGCCTTATGTGCCATTCATTAGGATCCCCCTGACTAGAAAGGAGTCCATCGTAACTCAATCAGATCTGGTCTTCAGCACTGACTGACATGGATCCCACTTACTACAACTACTGTCTGTATGCAGGCTTGTGCACAGATCAGCACTGCAAAGCTATTTTGCCTGGCAGTAAGACGGATGTTTTTGGCTTCTAGGATCCCTGGAGATATGAAGCTCCATAAAGTTTTTTTTAAGTCTGCCAGTTTGCTGGTTCACTCATGTTAGGTTTCTCCCTGTAAGGTTTCTCCCCGTAGAAACACCTTCTAGAGTTCATAGATAGAGACAGGCACAGAATCACAGAATCACCAAATGGTTGAGGTTGAAAGGTACCTCTAGACATAATCTAGTCCAACTCCCTGCTCAAAGCAGTGTCAGCTAGGACAGGTTACTCAGAACCTTGTCCAGCTTGGTTCTGAGTATCTCYAAGGATGGAGACTSCACAACMTCTCTGGGCAACATCTTCCAGTGTTTGACCACTTCACAGTTAAAAAAGCTTTTTCTTATGTTTAAACATATTTTTCTGTATTTCGGTTTGTGCCCRTTGTCTCCTGTCCTGTCATTGCATATCTCTCCCAGAGGGTGATTCAGATAACTAGGAGCTGAGTTGWCCTCAGGAGAGATTATTCTCTCCATGAACTAAAGGTAGAGCCTTGGAYGACTGCCATCTTACTCTAGGCTCTTCAGTGAAATGTTTAATATTATGGTGGACGAATGTAGGCTCTTACACCTCAGACAACTTCCTGTTTTGGGTAAATGAAGCAAAACAGGAACCCGAAGTTGATTTGTTTCTTTTTCTTAAATCTGGTAATTAGTAGAGGAAACATGAAGTAGAGGTCCTAGCACTTTTCATGATTGCTTACATCCATGAAGATGGAAGGTGTAAAATACAACTTCTCTRATAAACTCTTAATAGATAGTAGGTGAGATCTGCAGGCACATCTGTTCTGTAGACCTTGCTGCAGTAAGAAAGAAATCCAGGGGAACGTGATCTGTGATGTGGAAAGAGGAAGATGGAGGTTTTGTAAACGGATACTCCCTCTTCAAATGACTGACTCATTGACCTGCAAAAAATTCTTCCACTTATTTTTGATCCGGAACCCAGATTCTTCTCTTGAAGGTGAGTGACCACAATCAYTTCACAAAGCTGAGCAAAACGTATGTGTCTCCTTTTAAAAATATGCTGTTGACAGTTGAATAGGCAACAGCAGATTTTTAAGAGKCTAAAGGCTAAAATGGTCATCTAGGATGTAGCAAACCTAGGTTCAATTACCTACCAAATCAAAGAAGCTTCAAATTTTCATTTACTATCTCTCAAGAGAACCAGTATCTCAGTAAGGTTTAGTTAGGAAGTTAATCATGCAGTCTGAAACACCTCTGCATCCATACATGCAGCTTTCAAGTAGAAAAATGGGACATATCTGAGGAGTTTCAGYACATGTTAGCAGAACTTGAAAGAGGAGAAACCCAAGGAGGAGGGAACAGATGGATGACAGTTTTGGAACTCATTGCCCCAAGTCCATGCCAGTTTAAGGATATCAATTYTGAAGCCAGTCTTCTAAAAGCCAAATTTTTCCACGTTATCTACTGATTTATCATTACTGATGGGATAATGTGGGGCCTCTTAATGGTCCCTGATTTTCCAACCAGTTTGCATTCTCAGAGAATCCATAGTAGTCCACCAGGTCACACCAAACTGGGCAACAAACTACCTGGGCACTAGGCACCTTTTTAAGGATTTTGGCATGTAGAAATGTCAGCTACATCTTCACGATGTTCCCACCGGCATGGCAGAGTGCTGACGGACTTTCATTCATGTCCACTTTAGCCAACATCCCTAGTTAATTGCTGCAAAGAATAAGGATCACGTGGAAAAAGCGGAAGCTAAAAATATCCTGTGAGCACTAGAGCGCTTTCCAGATTAAAGAACTGAAAGGGGAATTGAAGTGATAAAGGAAGGATGGTTTCAGCCGATATCGCCCAAGCTGAGCTGCTGTCAGAGCCCTGAGGGCACTAATGGGCCTCCCTGGCCCTGACCAGCCCCGCTGAGCCCAAGGTGGTGCCGGATGCCTGGGGTTGCCCCTGCTGCCCTGCTCCCTTAGGGTGGTCTTCCCAAACAAYGGTATACAAGAACCTTCTTGCTGATGACCAAAACTGCAAATGAATTAAGCAATGATACATTCCAAATAGAAGATGTATTTGCGGTTGCTGCATCCATTAGTTACTGTATTAAATGAAGTTGTGGGTTAGCATAACCACTGAAAATCAAGCTGTCCTGTCAGAGGGCCCCAGCTGAAAGTCCTTTTCGTGTCATTAAAAAAACCCTGCCAGATCATGCTCTTAAGGTGGACATAAAAACCACACATTGGAAAGAAAACTTATTTTTTTAAGTATTCTGGGTGTTTTCATAGCATCATGAAAAATTTCTTATTTGAATATTGCTTTTCTTCTGTTTTCTCTCATATACATCAGAATAGTTCAACATTTGCATTCTTTTCACACTACAATAAGTACCACACGAGCAATGAAAGCAAAAAAATAAAATAAATAAAAATAAAAAAGCTCAGTTTATAAAAGCCAGCATAAAAGCCAGCATAGGAGCCAGCCTCTTAAGCATTTAAAACCTCTCCAAAAGTTGACTTCAACTCTTCCAGGGAAAGCATACTATTAAGTTACACCAACAATGAAAACAGATGGCTTTTTCCATCATTTTTTAGTCAAAATAACAGTTGTTTGCCTATCCTCTGTTATAATAAAATATGCAAATACACACTAGGAGATTTATATCATCCACTTACACATAAACATGTGGTTTGTGATCTCATTGTAACCAGTGCGATTTTGTAGAAGAAAATACTACTTCTCCAGGATAAACGGGACAGGTTCTTACAGAGACTTTCAGTAATACTGTTAACTAGTCGCGCTGCATCCTGATGCTCTGCTCATAAGCAATGGTACTCCTGTGATCACACTACAGGGGAGCAGAGTTTGTTGCAGGGATGATGCAAAGGAAACCATAGCCTCACACCAGTAAAAAGTATTTTCAGTCATTTCACAATGCCGTGTTTCTCTCGACCCACAAAGAACTGGCTGCTGATCCTTCGGAGAAGAGAGTCTCTGAGTTATGATTCCCAGGGAAGAGGAAAGGATATAGCACACGGATCATAAAAGGAAGATGCTGAAAATGTCATTGCTCTCAAAAGTGAAGGAAATATCCTTCCCCCACTTTTCACACACCTTCCCTGACAYTGGTATGATCCTGAATTCTGTKTCACTCATCTTTGCCTGAAGTAAAATATCAGCAAGACCTCTAGGGTTTGYTTGTTTTTGTTTTTTTTAATGTTAMTGGACTTTTCTAATTCYGGCTTAAGAATCCCTGCTGGCTCARTTCATTTGTCACCTGTAGCATCTCAGCTGCTCACATATTAAATAATGTTATTGTTATTAAAAAAGCAGATGAAATGATAACTAATAAGACTGCATTTGCTGAAATTTAAGAAACCCCTTTCCAAGCTCAGCTGCTCTGTTGTAGCAGCTCTCCTCCAGTTTGTTCTTCTTTGTCACTATCTTTTAAAGCCTACGTAAAAATAGTCTGCTGCCAATAATGTTGTTTCTCCTGAGTGAGTGTGTGGTATGAAAGCAGTGAAATGCATTGGTACACAGATCCTACAGCATGTGTCCCTTCTGCCGCTGTTCACACTTTACTCAGCATCTTGCTTTGTTTAACAAGAATCCAAAGCAAATAAAGAGAAAAGATAGTCATGCAAAGAAATAGAGCTCTATCTGACCATCTGCTCCAAGAAGAAATTATGCAATTATTGAAAAACAATAAATTAAATGTTTATTTCATGCAATTACTTACGAGCACTGCAAGACTCAGGGTGTACAAGGCACAGGGGTATAAGACACTACAGTTCATGTTCCAAAGCAAGTGTCAGACTTCACTTTGTCAGTCCTTCTTAGCATCTTTCACATTCTTTTCAGCTTCTCCTTCTCCTATTCAGTTGCTGATCTGAAGCATTTATCTTTTTGCACAGAAGTGACGTAACAGTCCAGTTAAGCGGGAACTAAATATTAACAGCTCTCTAAGCTGTGATTGACTTGCTTTCCACCCTTTTGACCTTGCTGCATGCTCAAAGATGGGAATGGATGAGCTGAGTGATTGTTCCCAAGATTATGGGAATTTTTGGCACCTTCTGGAGAGACCCTTGGGGTTTTTTTCCATGACACAAAAGAATTTTAGGAGGGATGAACAGCTCTGAATGTTGGTCATGCTGTATTAAAAAAATACAGACATGAAGCAAACCCTCTCCTAGCAGGTGTTGTTAATATCAATTCTCTTACAATAAAACATGCTTCTTATTGTGGCTTCAATGTACCTCTGTGTCGGTGTGTTTATGTAATATAATGACCATGTTACTACATATTGAAATAAAGACCCAAATCTGCCCACAGGCATGAGAACACAAATACTGTTTTGCATATTTTGCACATTGATCTGAAGGCAAAATTCACAGTGGACTCATCTCACCTTCAGACTTCTGAAAGCTCGATATCTAAATCTGAGCTAGTCACCTTCCTCTGTAGTCAAAGGAAAGAAAAAGATAAGTCAGATGAATCACTCCAGAAATACCTATTTCCCCCCATTGACTAAAAAGAGTCTCACTCAGAGTTAACTTCTACATGTTATGAGGTTAGCTGTATTCTAGTCATGCTGAAAATATGCAAAATTTTGTCTGACTTACCTTGAGGAACCTCAAGTTCCATACCAGCATCAAGCAAATGCTAAAATTGCAAAATCAATGACACATGACATGAAATACCTTTAAAAGTGTCTTTGCTATTCTCTCCCCATATTGTGCCCTTCCTCAAAATTGACTCTGAGCCCCTGGTACTATCTTCCCACAACAGTCCATCCTACATCCCTGCTCCTGCCTCAACGCTCCATTTTCTCCATCTTCCCCAGCTCATCTTTCTGCAGCTAAATCAAGTGGCCTTTTTACTGCTTATCTACACAGCTTGGGAAGGGAATGCTGAGGCCTCATAAAGGAGCCTCCCAGCTCCTAGGGTCACCACAGCCATGAGGAGCACCTGTAGGGAAAGCWGTGCTTACACATGGAAGGGCAGGGAAAGACCACACTTGGAATGMTCTGTGGAGACAAAGTATCCAGGGTTTGGTTGTGGGTTGGAGCTGTGAAGGGACTGAGTACGTGCAATGGTGAAGGAGTCTTTAGAGGACTAAAGTTGGCAGTCTCCTTTCAGCCTATGTATAAGGATTGTCTTATTTGTTTTTTTCTGGGTGGCCTTTTTTTCCCCTCCAAAGCCTTATACCTTGCCTAAATTGGGCATGTTTTCACAGGGCTGACTCAAACAAAATCAGATTGTTGCTCCTGCCAACTTTCATCCTGTTGCTCCAGAGGATGAAACTCTAGAGCTTCTTAAATGAACACTTGTGTTTCTATCATAGGCAAACTCCCATATTTTCCCTAATCTCATTTCAGAAGCTAGAGAATCTTGAAAGCTGAGAGATTTTCCAGCGGAGATATAGCACAGAAAAATTACAGACCGTAGAATTAAATTTGCTTTTTCATCTGGCAAAGCTATAAGAAAAACTGGTAAGAGAACTTAAATCTACAGGATTCTAACTCAGTGTGCCACATAGTTTCAAAATAATGTCTGGCAACAGTATTTCCGTCAGTGTTTTTCTGATTACTTCAAATTACCATTTGAGAAGGTTCAGTTAGGCAACCTGAACATTTGCACTACTCAAAATGTTTTCAGTAGTAGGACTGCTACAACGAGTTCAACCTGTCTTACCAATATTTAGTATCACTATATTCCTTGAAAATCCTATATAACCGCAATGACTGGTGCTGTGATCACAAGCCCATGTCAGTGAAGGCTCTGTATTGCAGCATCCTGACACGTTATCTCTCCTTGCCTCTCCACAGTTTCCAGAATAAAGCAAAAATCTTGGCTGAGCATCCATCATCTTTTCTGTAATATACTCAGGCTAGAATTTTCCATTTCAGTCACCACATCTGAACCATTATAAATGTTTAGTCATTACTGTTGAAATCATGCCTAAAAAAAAAAAAAAACAAGGAGAAGGCATTGCTTACTGCTTTCCAATGTACCAGAGCACATAGAGCGTCCTATGTAAACATTTCAAACGACTTTCATTTTGCAGGGACAAACAGTAAACATTATTGATATACGGGAGTCTCGTGCTGAAATCTACCACACTGAAACACTCGTGATCACTGGTCATTTTGGAAAACCTGGGGTTTGTATCTTTTCAGTTTTATTCCATCAATTTCTGCAGCACAGACATTCCAGTAAAACGAGTTCCTTCCTACTGCCACTGGTCTGTGCAAATTTCCAGCTGTTYGTGATTAAGGAAAAGGGCATGTCTAAAATAAAATAATGGACTTATGGGTCTTTTTTCCCTTAAAAATGACTATTTTGTCATCGCGGGGGGGGGGAGGGGAAAGTTTCCTCTATAACTTACGTAACTTGGAGCTTCTTAATTTCACCAAAAAGAGCATCTGAAGGACCAGTAAACCACAGACACAGACAAGTTATCRCTTCCTATCTGTTCTATCCAAGCTTTTCAGTCTTGAATATCACCACCCTTGCAGTTCCACTCCTACATTTCTCCTGAGTAGAGGCAACCATCATATCAGCAATTATTATACTTTCTCTCCACTCACTGTTTTGACTTCAGTGATCATTGTACTCCTTAGTGCATGCATCTTCTCTGCCAAGTTCTTTCCAGTTTTGGCAGGTTGCCTTTAAGATGGTAGAACTGCAGAGGAGAGATCAAATTTACAGTGAAGGAAATGTGCTTCTCCCCATATGTTCTCCAAGGGTGAGAGTCTGACATTTTCACAGTTCTCTCAAGGATTCGGTTGCTGCTCGTTGCAGAATGGTTTAGATGAGCTTGTGCTACCAACTTGCTTAATTTGTGAAGTATCTTATCTGCTTTCATGGCAGTTTGTTGCYTCATCTCATCCCTCCCACCCCTGTTTCTGCAGTCTTCACCCTACACATAGAATAACCTAACCAAACTGCTCTAAAACACTTGTTTTTTGCCACTTCTGCTCTCTGCAAGATCCCCTCCATGTGACCACAAGGAAAGTTGCACAGAGATCGATCCAGTATAGGTGAAATGTGGCTCTTTATTTTATTTAAATCATTTTTGAAAAATGTCTATGGAAATGAGCGTGGTTTGGTAGGATCCAGTTCACCCTATTTGGTTGCTGGAGGCTGTGATACAGTGAACAGGCATAAGAAAGTAAAAACAATATACCAAAGCCAGATGGCCTCACTGGACAGAGTAGTCAAATTTCCTGAGCCGGTAAGAGCAAGGGCATAATTACTTTAGGCTATCTTTGTCTCTTCCTAGCCTTGAGGGCTCAGTACTCATTAATACACACCTCACTCGCCTTAAGCAAGACTCAAACACACGTGTCCTGACACCTTGACCATGGTACTACAGCAGTTTGCACGGGAGACTGAACTGCCTCTTCCACCAACATGCAAGGCCAGACACAGCCCGACTCCTGAGCCCAAGGTGTTTGAGAGGGGGATACATTTCACYGCTGGAATGAAACGTTAAAAAGCACAATAAGGCCCAATGTTTCTGAAGAGCATTTCCACAGCAACTAATGAAGTTAAACTGTCTCGTGACACTGGAAAACTGAAAGAACCCTTAATGCTACTAACAAGTATTTCACAATCTTACCATTTTAGCTAAAGAAGACAGTAACAACCACTTACTTTATGGATGTTTAGGAAACAGGGAGCTTCCAAAGACAAAAGTAAACAGTTTGAGCTAAATAGTCAATGCTTTTGAGATGACACTGCTACAGCGTCATATTTCCCAGGGATCGTGACCAGGAAAAGCTACCAGAATTTAGCATTGAGAAAAGGGCTACAATCAACATTTCGTCCTGAACATAGTCACATCAGAAAGAACAAAACAAAGTGAAAATGGAGACAGGAACTGATTTCTTTTGAGGTTTACCAAAGTCAGACCCGCAGGCACACACCATCATGGTGAAGTTGCAGTACTGAAGGCAAACCTATTGTGGAATAAATGGGAAATTTCATTCTTCCAGATTGTCTCCAGGGGCTCCTATTGCCATGACAATTCTTTAAAACTATTGAAATTCAGAAGGAAGGTGTGGGAGGAGAGGGGGAGGAAGGTTGGGCCTAAGTCATTTAACCACAACTCCAAGAATAGGCAATTTTGTTGTGCAGACGTGACAGCTAAATGTTTAGTTTCTGAGGAAAAAGGGAATGTTTGAGACCATGGAACTTTAGACAATTGAGAGCTCCAAAAAATTTTAGAAATAGGGCCTTGCATTGTCACTGAAATACTGACGATCAAGAATGTGAAAAGCCAAAATTATGAATTATTATTTTTTCTTAGCAACACAGTGCAAAATGGTGATCATTTTGCTTGTACCATGTATGAAATGAGCAGACGGATTTTAATAAATATAAAAGCCRTTTAATAGAAGCTGTTCTGAAAAAACGCACAGTGTGCAACATTAACTTGTGATCAAGCTAAATTGAGTTAAACCTGTTTAAGCGCTTGTATACGCGGGGTTTGTACCAGTTGGTGTGCTTGACTGATTTTGTTTCCACTGGGATAAGTTTTCCAGCTTGGCAGTAAGGCTATGGATTCACATACTTTTTTTTTTTTTTTTTTTGACCACAGTGTTAGCTTCAGTGCCTCTTTCCTCTCCCCTTATGACTTTCTTTGGGCTGCCTACTCCTCGCCAGAGCTATTTGTGGGCATGGCAGGGAACTGGAGCAGGGAGCTGATCCAGACTAGGAATAAGCACTTTTCCCCCCAAACAAATCTGCGCTCCGGTCCCCCTCACTGTGTCTCATAAATGCTGCCAGGGCAGAAGAGCCCRTGGCGGGTTTTAAGAGAAGGCAAAAGCTGCTGAAACAAACTCGAAACCGTGTCTTGCGGCCACCTAGGGAACGTCAGGTGATGTTTTCAGACACGCATCTTGGCATTTCAGTCCTGTATTTAGAACCTATCTTAAGGAGGGGAAAAACGAAAGTGTTTTCAGGCAGAAATAGGAAAACACAAACTCATGCAACATGACGAGTTTGAATGATCCAGACRATAGACTACTTAGCTTTTTCAAATGGCAGCTGGTTACTGAAAAACTATAGGTTAAAATGGAAGCCTCACGTACATTTATTGCCTTTGTCTTTGGTAGGGCCAACAGTTAACCTAATGATATTTTACTTGATTTCTTTATTTATATGTAAAAATGTTTCCCTTCAATCTTCTTGTTTTGAAAAGTTCAGGCTGCAATTCAATGTCACGGCTGCTAATTTTCATATAGTTAAACAAAGAAAAGGGTTTTTTTTGTTCTGGCAGGTAGTTTACAAAAGTCCTCCTTTGAAACATTTTTGAATGATTATTTGATTGACTTGTTCATTAATTAACCACTGTCTAATGTCCACCACTGACTGCCCATTGTACCACAGAAATTATCAATAGCCAAATTTAAATTTTAATCCAAATTATTTTTTTATCAAAAAGGTGAATAAAAATATTCTTTAAAACATCTCCCTATTTCTTACCAGTTCTACAAAAGATCATTTTCAAATTTCTAGTGTAGTTCATCAGAAATCTTGAATCTTCAATTGTTTCCTGGTCTCCCTTGATTTCTCTGTTTTGGGTTTGACATCAATAGATGAATGGAATAAACATTCATTTTCAAAGCTAGTTGTCATCTGGAATCAATAATAAAGGCTTTGAAATTTTTCAACTGAAGATATTTTATTTCATTTTTAGGTGAAAGGTTGACCCAGACAAAAAGCAAATTAATTTCTAGCAAAAAAATATCGATTTTTTTTTCCCAGCTGTACAGAAATGTGATTACCGTGTGGCCTAAAATGGCTCTCTCTCTCACTTTTTGTTTAATTAGTTGCTCATGAAGACCCTGCTAGATCTAAAGATGGTCCTCACATGAATCATCATCCATCATTATCTACTAGTTATATTCAATTTGTGCCTTAAATCAAAGGAAGAAAGAAATCCACTTTCCTTTTCTCCAGGAAAGCATCTGAGGGTCCAGGTAACAAGGTGAATACAAGTCACTGAATTGGGGAKAGGTAAATTTTGGGGGTGTACAAATGAGGGTATCACTTATTACCTACCTGAAGCAATGCTTGACACTGCTAGACAGTCATGTGGCCAGAGCTAGAAGACTATGATCAGCTCTTTTGAATTGCCTCTCAAGAAAGCTTCAGATCTGCTAGAGTGAATCTAGAGGAAAGCAGAGGGTTGACAAGAGGCCAGGAAATTGCGATGTAAAGAGAAAAGTCAGAAAGAAAGGAACCATTTTGCCAAAAGAAGAGAATATGAAAGGGACACATGACGAGTCCTGTATTGTAAAAAGGCCTTTGGACAGGAGATAGGAATAATTTTGTCCATAGCAGAATGGACAAAAGGTCACTGGCTAAAGCTACTAGAGAAAAGTTTTGGATGGGAYATCAAGAAAAAGTCTTTCTCACAGAGAAATCAGTAAAGGCCTGGATAAATCAAATGAAGAAAATGTGGAGTCTCCATCTTTGGAGATCTTTTGAAAAAGACCAAACAAACATCTATAGCAGTGATAACCAAGTCTACCTGGGGTTAGACAGAGCATTGGCTGATGTCTCAAAGTCCCTTCCAGCCCTATTCCCTATACTTTGWTTGGCTTTTAACAGTCACAGGAGACTGATCCTGAAAGTACACTGCAAAAAGAGTTGTCTTCAAGGATGGACAAAGTAAATGGCCTTTGACAGAATGAGTATCAGGGGGTGGGGGACAAGAAGTTTATAGACATGTAATATTTATTATTTGCTGCCACTAATTCATTTTCTAGTCAGATTGGCAAGAGCAATGTCTTTAATTCTTCCTTTTTTTTTAAGGAATTCAGAAGTCAATGGGAGAGAACAGCAAATATTCATCCTGTTTTTTTCTAGAAAAYAGATTATAAACTGACACTGTCTACCATGCCATTGAGCAAAGAGATTGGAAGACCAATGGACTTCATTGTGCAAAAGTTACAAATCTTGCAAAATCACCAAAGTCTTCTCTGAAGGGAGGAACAAGAATGAAGTATAAACCTGAGGCTAGTGTTTTAAGTTAATGGAGCAGTTCCTGGAAAAAGTGCTAGTAAGGGGGAACAAGAAGGTCAGTCACACTCTTAGTAAGGAGCAAACCCCTGTGTATTTGACACACAATAATCTGAAGACTGGTATCCTTCTCTCAGCTGCTCCCTCTCATGAGTTGTTCTCATCCCGTGTGGATTCATCCGATCTCTTTGGTGGAGTGAAAGTGTGTAAAGAACCTTGGTTTGAAAGGCTTGCTGGGACTGTAGTGCTGGTGGAGATGGAAGATGATGCTGTCCTTAGGGAAGTTTTGCTTTTTGGCTGTGATAGTACGACTTTTCCGCATTCTAAGACATCTTGTGAAACCTCAGGTCTATATGCCAGCTAACTTGCTCCCTAACCTGATCTGAACGGTGGCAATGACTCACACTGTGGACTCAGATGACTACCATCAATCTCCACGCCTCTGTTTCCAATTTTACTGTGGGAATAACAGTGCTCATGAAAAATGTAGTGATGATATCAGTGTCACATCAGCACAAAGAAACTCCTGTGTTATTGTAAGTGGCATATTGATTCTTTATATAAATTATTCATCAAAAATGTGGAAAATAATGAAATAAGACCATTTTCCACAGACTCAGGATACACTTAATAAACAGCATTAGGCTACCTGAACTAATGTTAATACCAAAGGATGGCAGAAGAGTATGTAGCATATGATCTGCTAGTTACTGAATGCTAGAGCTTAAAAAAGAATATAACAATAATTAGCACAGTCACAAACAACACAGAACCAGAAACAGTTATTAGTTGCCTTCATATTTGTACAGAATAGGTCAAAAGTGAGGTATAATTTTCCTTACTACACTCATAAACTGGTACTGTTCTGACCAAGCACTAGGCAAAAAGCACTGACGAAGAAACATTTGCTTTTAATTAAGCAGGTGAACAGTTATTTCATTACCAGCCTGTAATCACTGTTAAAGATTGTTATTCCTCTTCTCTAGGAAGATGTTTCGGCAATTAAAGCTACGTTGAAAAGTATAACCTATTTTTTGCTTCTTTTACAAAATGATTCTTATTTCTTCTGAGCCACTATACAGCCTATTTTTACCTTCAGAATGCCACTGACTTTGCTYAGACTGTTCACTTTATTCTGCTGTTGGCCAAAAGTTAAGATAATAAATAAAACTGATCATACTCATCACGGAAGAAGTTCAGACCAGGTAGACCAATGCCTGAAAGGTTTCTCCCACCACCTCAGTTAATGGCAGAACCTGAATGCTGTGAATACAAAAAGGGATTTAGCTAACCAGAGATGGTGGAAAAGGCAGGACCCCGTGGTTCTGCCCTATTCTTCATGCTGCACATTAACAAATCCTTTGCTGATTATGGCTAATACACAAAGTATTGCTGTCAATCTGGAGTGAACAGTTTTCTGATTGGACTCCTGCCTATTGGAGATGGCTGGGTTTTTTTTCTTCTGACAGTGATTTTTTCATTTTTTTCCMCTGATGGAAAATTGCCTCCTGACATACTGGGTAGCTCTCCATGGACTTTAATGGGAGTTCTGACATCTGGAACAGGATTCAGTTGTCTGAACATATGTGATTACTGATAATTGAGATGTCCTGGTTCATCCTATTTGGCCTCCAGCTGGTCCAAACAGTGCAGGTGTTCCCTGGATCCACCCATGTGCATTCTTCAGTACCCTCAATAGACATCTGCATTAGTACAATTAAATTGGGTACCTAGGCCAGAAATTTCACCCCCTGCATACAAATATTTAAATGCCTAAATTAAGATGTCTGAATCTCAACCCAGGTCCTGTCCCTAACTTAAAAGTCTGCTTGTGATATACTCTTTTGGGAGTAAATGGAAAGCAAGCCACCTCCAGAAGATGGGTCAGACCTCAGGTGAGTTTGTTCATCTACTCTGCCTGCTCTCAGACTTTAAGCTCCAGGGACTCAGAGACTATTAATCATATTTATCCAGTGCCTAGCAGAACAGGAGCTCAGACTGCAAGGGGAACTAGTCCAGGATGCAGTCCAAGAGTTAGGTCAGTGGTTCCCAGGCGACACTCATGGTGTGGACCATGTAGTGTTAGCAGCAGTACAATACATGAGTTAAGTTCTCCTGTGGTGGTCCAAGGACCACAGATAAGCCTGAGTCTGTGGTTAGTGTTCTGCAGATGGTTTAAAACTGCAAAATGTTGGGCCCAAAAGTAAGAGTTCTCGTTCCATTGGTTATGGTAGTAATGAGAAAAGTAAGAAACATATTATTAGTCCRATTTTATAGTGTTAACTCAGGAATTACATAAAGTAGTATTTCAGGACTGACTAAAGAGAAAAGGGAAGCATATTTAACTAGGCCATCTTGCAACACAGCCCCTTATTTGAGGAAATAACATAAATGCATGGCAGTAACCTCTCCTTACAAAACTAAATATTATAAAAATATTTCTGAGCACAGAGAATTTGTTCAGCTTAGGGAAGTACTAACATAATGTCTTTTGAGTTAAAAAAAAARAGAAGTATATACATATATAAGTATGCATGAGTGTGTAAATGTGTTAAGCTATGATGATTATGATCCAGGTTCAAGCCTGTGGGGAGAATCCATTCTGACTGTGAGTGTTTTCCAACCARTCATCAGATTCAATGTCTTTTCACATACAGGTTTGAACTGCCTTTCTAGAAAGCTCAGGATGGTCATTTTAATTCTGAAGACTATACATTTAGATTCCTGAAACCACCTTCATTGTTCCATAAACAGGTCACAGATGAAATTAGCCCAATAAACAAAAAGTCTGTTTTAACCACTCCAGCTTTTTGTTTGTTTGTTTTTGTTTTTGTTTTCCTGAATGCAGGACCATCAGATCAGAGAGTGCAAGAAATCTATGATCTAAGTGAGTCTGAGCCCTGAATAGCTCCCTCACTTGTCTGCGACTTTACACAGACTCAAGGTTTTTGTCTGTCAGAAATCCTTTTTTCTATAAATTCTCTCTGATTTTCCCACTCCTTAACACTATCTTTCAAAAATCCAAATTTGTCAATATAGTTCTTTTTGCTTATTCCACAGAGCTTCTGGTGCCTCCCAGAAGTATATACGTCCCTGGACTAAAGCCCTGAGTAAGGAAACACCATCCATGCTTGCAATAGAGAAGAAAGGAAGGGATATCTATCATACTAGTGATAATGGTGAAACTAGCCCACGAAGTTTACCTGTGGACAAAAATCTGAGTCCTGTGTCTTTCCCATAAAATTTTACTGTCACAGCTAAGTGCAACTCCTCAAAAAGAAGCTGTCCCAAACTGAATCCACATATCCCAGCACATCACTACATCAGCCAAGCTGTTCCCCATGTTTTACCATCTCAGACATATCTCCCCTCTTAAGAYTGTGCCAAACTGTGCCTATTCGGACAGCACTGGGTGGTAACCACTGATAAACAGGGAAGTCACACCTCTTCACTGCATTTCTGTCTGCTGTTACTTAGATTCACTATGTGCATCTGAACCTCTCTTCTTTACAAGAGCATATCATCTTAACTAGCTGACTGGGGTAAAAAGAGGTTTTGGAGTTTTACTGAACTTACCACAATTCGTATTCTCTACCTACCCCATTATATTTGCCGTGTTTTGATGTCTCTCCRTGATGGTCAAACAGGATGAAAAACAATTAGTAGGGGTTGTTTTACTAGGCAGCCCCTCATAGACACAGGACATAAAAAAATAGGGTTCACTTGGATTACCCACAACAGACACCAGTTCTGCAAGCCTYGCTCAGGCTAATGCAATTAAGCAATTTAACCCCTCTCCTAAGAGTATGGCAATGCTGGTTGCATTCTTCTGTGACAGATGGGTGCTTAGCTACAAAGACTTAAACTGATAGTGATTCACATCCTCCCTTGGCAGCTAATTCCACAGTCTAATTTTTTCTCAGAGTTGTGAAGTTTTTCCTAATATTTGATCTAATCCCTCCCTGCTGTCTTGTAAATGCATTTCTTCTGCCCATAATGACGAGAGGGAATAAGTGATGCTTGTCTCTTTTTGTAATCTCTTTTAGCCGTTCCCAGATAATCACGAATTCTCCAGAATCACATGCTCAGTTCTTTAAGGTTTCTCTCAGAGGTCTTATTTGTCCAGCTTCTTTATTCTAGAAGCTTTCTCTGAGCTCCCTCTGGTTTCTTTCTCTTATTTAATGGAAAACGTGCAATGTTTACAATTGCAGTGTAACAAATGTTTCCTTCATTTTTACTACATCAGAACCAGAAAAAAGAAGCTCTGCAAAGCAACTTTTGGTCAAAAACAATGTCATGTCGAAGGCAGTTCTTCCATTAAGACTTAAACATGACCAAAATGGCCACAACGCTTCATCCAARGATGGGCTAAAGAGAGTCAGTCACAACACAGAGCATTTAACACATTTTTTTCAGAATATAAACTGCAGCTGCAACTCTGCCCAGGAGACATGCAGGAGTTCATATAAGGACTCAGGCTGTACCGCACATTAGTGCCTTCATTCATAGAAACTCACTGAACTTGAATCTGCTGTTGCTGAAGTGTCTCAAAAAGTACAATGAAAATATATGCTCCAAAAAGAGGAAATAAAGTGAGATACAGCTTCAATTTTTTTTTAATTTCTTTTAACGACATGTGCTCTGCAGTAACAATGCCAGCAGGGACTTGGGATGTAGCTTAGCTCCTCCAAGCAAAGCCTGGATGAAAAGACTGCGAAAGAGAAAAGAGAATGCTTCTGTCCTCCACCTACAAGCATTTCTCTCGCTTCATTTCCTAGCACATCTGGGGTTTGCGATCAACGGATTTGCAGACAAGCTGGCCGTACCTGTAGCACCCTCGCCTTCAGCTGACTTCAGCCTGCCTGCATAGCTTCTCTGCAGCTCCCTGGCCCCTTCTGCTCACAATGTCCAGTTTTTGCAGAACTTTGAGATTTCGAGATCAATGAAGTATCTAGAAGGATTTCAATTTTTGTTCAAAAGGAAGGGACTGTACCACCGTTTTCTCCTATCTGATCAACAGCCCACAGGGAGTTAGACTGAGGGCACTATCTTGTTTTGTGGCTTTCCCTGCTGTGTTSCTCATAACAACAAAAGGGAAGGGAGGAGAGAGGCTGGACCATAGCATTGGAAATGGACAGTATGACCAATTGACCTCTGAAATAGAAAAAGTCATAAAATTTCTCATTTGTTCTCTGATCAGAAAGGGGGAAGTGTAGTAATTTCCCTCTCTGATTCCCCCCTCCCTATGTCAGGATACCCTTGTACTAGCRAAATACCAAGTCCATTCTAGGGTGGGGGCAGAAACTTGTACAGGAAGAAATAAACTGCAAACAAAGCAGAATTCTAACCTTATTGAAGAACTCCTGTCAAAGGCAGGAAGCTAATTATAAATCTAGTCCATTGCTGGGAAGTTGGTGCTGTAAGATATAGGGATGGCAGCAATGATTCTCCTCTGGCACATTCTCAAGGAGGAGAGAGGATGCTCAAAAACTCCACTATTTATCTGCATCTTGGACAACGCATTGTAATGAGGTGCAACAATCAGTATTAATAAGCTGCAATTTAAGATTCGGCATTCATTGTGTAATGACAGTAAACAGCAGTTGGAATGACGTCCAGCTGCAGTGAGATACATTCCTTTGTACTGATGTGTGCAAAGAAACACACATTTCCCCTTTATGCAAATAGCAAGGAAGAAGTAGAAATCTTCCTTCCCCGCTAATTCACCATTTCTGTTAATAACACTGTATGTACCTCATTTCCTGTGAAGTTCCAAGTGGTCAAAACATCATTGACACCTTGTCCCTACACAAGAATTGTGCGTAATTTTCTGTAATTTTCACACCTATAGTGACTAAATAAACTGAAGTTTGGATGGGGGAAAAAGTGTGAAGTGTCAGGAATGGCTTRGCCTGTGTGACAGGAGATGCTTGAATGTCTGAACTGCTATGAGCCACTCCAGACGTGCGGACTTCAGTGTTGACAGCAGGCATCTCACCACAGTTGTGGGATCTCTGCTTGCCTCTGATCACACGTGTTTTTTATGGAAACTCTGAGTAACAGCAGAGAAGGAATTACTGTCTGAATGATATAATGTGCAAAGCAAATTTTGAAAGTGCTTTGAAATCTTTCTAGATGAAGGGTTTGTTTGGGGGGAGTTGGGATTTTTTTGTTTTGCTTTTGTTTGTTTGTTTTTTTCAGTAGACATATAATGAGTTTTAGCTTTGTGGGTTCTTTTCTAAGGAAATAATATATTTTCCTCATCTGTTACTATAATAYGCATTGCCCATATACCTTTATAGACCTTCTTAGAGAGAACATGTGAAAAACAGATCTTGATTTTTTTCATTAGGTCTGTTTTCCACTTACTATAAACAGTTTGGTTTTACTCTTTTGGAATCTAATATGCTGAAAAAAGAAAGCAAGGTTTGAGCTTTCGACTGCTGCCCTGATAAACTACACAAGTTACTAGAACCTGGTTTCTTCTAATTGTCCAGCCCTTTCCTATTGTCTCATCAGTAGGAAAGGGCTAGAAATGACTCTTAGACCATACCACTGATCCTCAATTCTGTTATAATGCATTTCCTACTCTTCGAGCAAGTGGGGACAGTTTGAACTAGAAGCAGTATGAAACCCCAGTGCCCTGTGGTGCCCTAGTAAGCTCGCCTCCTTAGGTTAAAGACCCGTATCAATGTATATTAATTAGTTTGGCAAAGTAGATTTGCTCCACTGGGCTGCACTAAGACAGATTGCCCCCTCTTGCTCTTTGCAGAATACCACCATCTTAGTGCTTAGTGAATTTTCACTAATCAACTAGAGTCCAATGGTTTTCAGGCAGACATCACTCTGAAATTTGAGTTTGTCATACTAAGCACTGGCCTATTGAGTAAATGAAGACTTCGGAGGCCAGCTGAGATCTGCTTGCCATCACTGATGGACTTTTGTGCAAGATTCAACCTGGTAGGTGTGTTCCTGMCATCTATAAATGCAAGGTAACTCACTCCTTGATGTGTTATCTTCTTCACACAAAGTAGATACATGGGCAATTACTAGTTGTCAAGTGATAAATCTGCAGCCCTTACATTTTCACAAAACCATGTAGGTTTGTGCGTAAGTCCCTTACTAGATCTGTCTTCTAGGCATTTGAAAAGGTCAGAAGTTCATTCCACTTGACTCAGACAAAAAGAAAGAATTGCAACCAAAGACGAGGGATTGAGCAATAATTTCCAAAAGGGCGAAGAGGAACAGCTGTGAAGGATGGGAGAGAGTTGTTTATACAAAGTCATTTATTTTAAACCTTCAGTGAGATCAGAGAAGTGCCAGCTTAGGCRTAAAAGGACACCAGTGAGTTGAAAATTGTGTTTGAAAAGAACAAAACAATGTAAGCAATATCTTCATCTGCTCTGGAACACTTTTAACGTTATGAAAGTGAGAGAGCTATAAAAAAAGTTTCRGAAGGTGCAAAGAGGAGGTAAGTACCTGATCACAGTCCTATCAGAGAAAGTCAGATATCGTAAATACTCAAATATATGATGTTTATTGCTGTTTATTTCTTTGCCTTTCTTTCAGTTTGGACAAGGAAAACAGAGTATCTGAGCTTCATATTTCTTCAAAGTAAAATTTTATTGTTTCTTCTTTTTTAATTCTTAGATGCTAGTTGGCAAGAGAAGAGTTGATACAGCATTGTACAAGTAACCTCATGGAGTGTTTCAATTGCAGCCACTACAGAGAATGCTTTTCTGGGTAATAAGAAATAAATTTGTAGACAAGACATCTGGAGTAAGAAAAAAAAAAAGAGTTCTGCACAAAGAGGAAGGAAAAGAAGAAATTTCAGATTAAGTTTGACACCAGAGTATCCTTTTAATGAGGAGCACATTACGTTGCATGATGTAGATCTTGCTAAGAAAGCACCCTGGCCCTTGCCATACTTCTCCATAATAATAAAAATTCTCCTGCTAAATTAAAAATTAAAACAGTGGACTGAAAATAAGTTGCTAAATAAATACCCTCAGAACTAGAGTTCATCAATGACCATGTTTAAACTCTCAGAAACAAGGAGACTGATATTAAAATAGAAATGCTGGCCATAACTTCACCTGTGCAATTATGTTGGTCAAATAATAATAACAACACAAATATCTCAGAGTATTTGCAAGTCAGTAGGTATTTAAACCTCACAGAACTTTTGTGAAGTAAGGAAAACTAGGGGAGCGATAATGAGGCAATGACATATCCCAGGCAAGGTTTTCAAAAGTATCTGAGTGAATTCGGAGAAGTCCCAAGAAACCAATATGAGATTTGGGTTCCTAATTCAGTCTCGTGTCTTTGAAAAACCCACTCTAGGAAAAAAAAACTTGGGTGTTAGTCTTGTACATCCGTGTTTAGGCGCATGTTATGGTTTGACACTAGAGTGCTCTGAAAGTCTGCAAACATTCCCGGTTTTTGTTTAGCAGCTCTTGCTTGGACTTTGCTTCTTTATTCTCCAAGATAGCAAATATTGCCTCACGCCACTTGCCTGAGGCCAGAAATTGAGTTGGTGACCGGGGCCAAAGGCAAAACCCAGGGCCTTTCCTCCGTTCTCTTTTCTAGACATTAGCTCATGTTCTTTGAAAACTATGTGCTGCAACTTTGCTGCTATCACAGCCTGCATTAAGCTTTAGTTTGGGATGACTTGGCTTCTGCTGTGATTAAACTGAACTCTTATCATAACCCAAATAYGGCTTCTCGTTGTGCGTTTTCCCAGAACACAACAATATTGGCTTAGCACCAAGCTGGCACTCTGCACCCTAGTCTCTGGATAGGAAATGATATTTATAGATACGTACACATGCAAACTCTCCTATGTACACATGCACACACACACATATCCGCACACCRTTTCAAGCACCAAGATATGACAGAGAGGAAATTTCCAGAAAATGTACGGAAATGGCAAATTTTTCTGAGATGCAAAAATCACTTTTGTCCAGTTTGAAACACCAGTCCCTACTCTTGGTGGCTGTGAGGCAACGACAGCCTTTCAGAGACTGCTGTTAAGTGAGTGCACATAAAAAAGTTGTTCCAAATCTTTAAATAAAATTTTAAAATCATTGTTTTTTCTTTTATTTGTCCACGGCCCCGGTGATACCACAGAAATCCCTTCCCTCCCCCACTCCCTTCTCTCCTGGGTATATTTATTGAAGGCAGACAGCCTGTTCTCCAATTTTTGGGGAGTATTGGTGGAGGAAGCACACTGTACATTGCCTCTATTTGAATAACCTGGCAAGCCACTTGAGTCTCACTGTCTCCTCGTTCTGCTTGTTTGCAGGACCTAATTTCCGAAGAACACAGGCCTTCAGACTGATTAGCAACACGCTGTGTCTCCGGATGCCAAAGGGACAACAAAGAGAGACTTTTGTAAAGAGGTAGGTTGGCTGCTGTTCCCGCTCAGACTGAAAAGGGCTGAACCGAGAATTGCACTTGGATGGTGCTGAAAGCATCTTGTCAAGTAGTCAAAGGATCTCTGCACCTCATCGGAGCCGGCTTTAGGAGAGGGAGGAGGCTGGAGGGAAACCTGCAACCCAAGAGTCTCTCTGTCGTACTGGGGGATGAAGAATTATCCCTCGCCCTCAGTAAGAGTCAGGGAGGTGTGGGACAGTTCCTGGGAGAAACTTCACAGTGTTGGATGCACTTAGGCCTAAAATGTGGCAATCCACCCTCACTTTAGCAAACCCTACTCATCTTATCCCAAATGAAATAAACCTCATCAGGCTGCTTTTTGGTTATCTTAAAAGGGCATTTCTCCTCTGTTGAGCCACAGTGTGTTTGGTTCATTCCTCTTTCCCAGACAGTTAAAAAAAAAAAAAAAAAAGGATGCTTTGCAAGAAACTTCCAGAGCAACCAAATGTAGTAAAAACAGACATTGTGGGAGAACAATTGTCTCATACGACTCCAACACACAGCAACTGTGAAGTCTGAATACAATGCAGTTTCCACTACAGTAAGCCTTTGCCTGGCAAAGATTTAAATCAAATGACTTATCTGAGTAGGCAGCAATACCTCCCTGTTGGTCTCATTCTTCTAGCCTCCCTCTCCCACCTCAACCATTGTCAACCTTTCAGACGCAACTGCAGTGCAGTCTAGTCATCATCATTTCTTTTGGCCCCAATTCAACAGAAGCCTGGCTTTTTTTAAGTTATTAGACAAAGCTGTACCAGGCTCACTAGGTCCTGAAACGACCAAATCCAGGGAGAAAAAGGTTGCAGGTTTCTTTTGCAGGAGTAAATACTGGTTTTAGATTTCTTGCACCCCTTTTAGCTCAGATGAAGTGGTGTGTTGCCCAGTGTCGTAACACCAGGAAGCAACATACTGAATAATGTAGCTGCCATATGCTGTTCTTTCCTGCTGCTCACAGATTGCATCAGCAGCAGTCTGCAAAGGGCTAGCAGGCTTCAGGTCCAGCCCTGACACACTGGGGCCTTCGTTTTCTCCTTGCCCTCATTCAGCAAAAATGTGCTGCAGAAACCTATCAGCAAAAGTGTCACTCACATGTGCTTCACCATTACAACTTCACCAAATGTTTGCTAGTTGCTGGACAAGGTGTGAGCTCTGTCCTCACTTAGTTAAGCTTGTGCTATGTCCCCATTTGTTTACCAGCTTGATTTTCAAAGGCACTTCAGTTTCTAATGAGAGGGATGGGTAAGCACAACCAATGAAACAGAATATCCAAACATTTTCAACCAGTTGTGAGGAAGCTCCAAGTCTCCAACCAAGGCAAAGTCTACTATAAACATAAAGAAAATCAAGGAATACAGCATAATAGAAACAAAACAAAGGACCTTTCACGTATGTTCCTGTATATTTTATATCCAAAGATATACTTCTCTGAATGCTATAGGAATTTTTAGCAAGGGAATTGAGAGGAGAAGTTCATCCACAATAAATAAATGTACAGCACTGTTTAAAACTGTCCACAGCAAATCAAAACCCAGTGAGCAGATATACATATTCATATGTATCATGTGTGTTTTCTGGAACATATGAAGAGCCAATAGATGAACTTCATAAATTTAAGTTATTGGTTTCTTCTCTCCTGCCTCCCAAGAGGATTGTCTGTTCCCCATCCTCCTCCTTCAGCTATTTCTTCTCATCCTCTTTCTTGTATTTTGTACCTTTAATGACTAGACAACCCTTCAGAGGCCAAAATACTTTCTTTTTTTCATGGAGTGTGAGGACTTTTCTCAATGAAATATTCATACTATACCACATGGTTATAACATGGTCTCGAGACATCATCAAGGGAAAAATACAAGGTCAAAGTGTTTTCCATTTATGTCATAATAGCTGGTGTTCCTCAGAGGAATTAAAGGAAAGCATATGTTTTTTGTGTCAAAGAGTAAATCAGCCTAACAGGGCCGGACTGGATTCRAGACAACTATTTGCACTGCCTTCCACCCTAGTTAGTCCCAGATGTTGCTCGTTCACAGCTCCGCAGAATGCAAATTTAGACTCCCCCCTTTCCATCTGCTGCCAGTCTCCCCTGTTGAGTCCAACCTTTCATTCCCTAATGACTCTTCAAGCCCTGATATTGCTTCCTGTAACTCTTGTGGGGGTGATTAGTGGGAGCTTGGAGTCAGGAACCTGGAACTGCCTGATATCTGGCAAATTAACAAATGTTAGAAGGAACAGCTTGGGAAAAAGGAGGAAGAAACAGTATATGTCTGTCAAAGTCAGGTGGCTGACCAACTGCCTTATCTTAACCAGACTGTTCCATGGAGACTGGCTGTATTTCAGCCCAAGTCTCTTGGCGTGCTAATGGTCCTCACCCTTCCCTTCATTTTTACCCCAAGATTTGACTTCTAAATTCTTCTAGCTCCCAAATTCTCCTAGCTCCCTAGCTTCCAAATTTCAGCAATGAAGGCTTAAATCCAACTATATGCTTGAGTCATTTGCCAAATAGGTATTACTGTGTTTAACAGTGATCTTGGAGAAAATGGAATTAAAAAAGAGGAGCAAGAGAGATAAGAGAATTCAGTATCAAAAGGTGTTTGCAGGATGGAGTAAGTCCAAAGAGTTGTGAAAGTGTCAAGGAGATACTATGTCCTGAAATACAGGAGGTGCCAGAAGCATTTTAAGGAGGCTGAGGGCTGAGCAGCCCAATTCCTGGTGGTGTGGTGTGGTGATGGATGCAGAACATGTGCTACGGTGGGAAATGGGGAAAAAATGCTGCAGAGCAAATGTCAGCAGAGAGAACAGATTCCTAGTAAGGCGGTGACAAAGGTGTGAAATCCACCCTCATCAGGGCTTACTTAACAAAATTGGGACAGGGCCAACRATGTATTCTGGTATAAGCAGAGGAGAGAGAAATCATCTTGGGATGAACGCTAATGAAGAAGATCTGAAATCAAAGAGGATGGAAATGTTCTGGAGTGTAGAGACAAGGAGAGATGCAAAAGGGAGACAGCATTTTGACCAGGGATGCCCTTTGTAGCGCAGCGAACTCACTCCCAGCTCTGGGCCGTTCAGCTGGAGGGAACAAAGCAGAGTAACCTTTGTAAAAGCGTCTGAAGGAATCAAAGAGCAGCTCCCGCTGTGGCTCATTTTTAAATCTCCCGTTCAAACACCCCATAGCCTGTTCGTTCCCACAGTGCAGGGCTGACCTTAAAATCGTTCACGAGCTTTTACTAACTGCAGCCCAGCTGGCTGCAGAGTTCCAGGCATCTGCTTCTATTTTTAAAATCCCAGGTTGCAGACAGTTTTCTTTAACTACTGCTCCTCTAGGGATTGCCTTAAACAGAATTGCACAAAGCAGTGAGGCCTCCTGTTAACATCGCTGGGCTCCTAAGGAATTAAACTGCAGCAAAACTGAAGGGAGGGCTGATCTTGTGCAAATGTAGATGTTTATCAGAAGATCCATTCCCATGAATTCTCAACTCCAGAGAGGCTGGGAGCCTTCACTCTTCAATACATGGCCAATAGGCAGCAGTTAGGTCAACTCAAGAAAGTACTAGCCAAACTAGCCAAACTTGGGAAAGGGAGATGCAGAAAAATGTTGATTCTTAGAACCTGGAACTTTGGTGCCACTTCAAGAGAAAAGATTTCTTGGCTTTAGGTGGGTGTTGAAGACCACAGAAAAGGACAGAGAAAGTTGTCTGCCCCCAAATTTCCCTCATCCTCTTGTTAGAAATGTCACTTTAGGTACTCAGGTTCAAGGTTTCTCCTATAGTCTGGCAGACTATAGGCTGCCCTGGGATGAACAGTTACATCTCCATTAGAGCAGGATTTGGCTCCAAGTGCTCCCAGGGACCAGGCTGTTTGACTTGGCTGCCCTGCCTAATGTCTCATGGATGATTAAGATTTTGAAAATCTTTATAGAACAGTCAAACTATCTCCACCAGCCTAGGGGACAGATTAATCAGAAGACTATGTACTGAAGTATTAGCGTTCTGTATTTCTATTACGGTATAGTCCGATAATTTCTAGATGTTACTGGGAGGCTGTTGACATGTTTGAACAGAAAATGCTTCTTTCTCACCAGCGAAGCCTCCACTGAATGTTTTCTCTGGTGCTTGACATTCATCATGGCAAGGAATTATATTTTGTTTGTGCTAACGTATGTATTTGCTCTCTAAATGCTAAACCGAGCCTCAAGTTCAATCCTGAGTATTGTCATCAGTATCAAGTATTGTAAACACTCTTAACTTTGTTGCAAATTTTATGATTTTTTTAATATTTTTTATTTAAAACCACATGCCCTGTGTTGGTGTTCTATTTGCAGATTAAGACATTAACATTTAGGTATGTACGTATAGGTAAATACATGTGAGACAGGTGTCTAAACTGCTATTAGTCAGCCAAGACCTAGTCAGTATTGTCAGTGAATTCCACAGTTATTTAGCTACCCTAATGTTGTCATCTTCGGGTTTCACTAACTGTATTGAATAGTCCCTGATTGACTTTAATGGGAGCTTAAAAATTATCTACATTTGGATTCCTATCTTGCAGATATTTAAATTTAGATCACTTAGTTTGGGAGTCAAAATACATTCTCTAGAATAACTGAACAACACTGCATCTCAAACATTAAAATAAACAAACAATAAGCTGATTTGAAACATTTGCAGAATACAATATGAATGATGATGTTTCCCTCCACCATTAAAATACTAGAAGACAAAACAAGCAGTAGAACAGATCTGTCCAAATTACGCCTATGAATATAGTATTAGCTGCAGTCTGAGACTTTATCAAAACTCACCTAAGGACCGTGTTAGCTCTTCACTGGCAGAACAGGAGTTGGAAAAGAGTGTTCCCACAGATTCATTAGTAATTTTATATAACTCTGGCCCACATACATGCTTTTCCATATGTATAACCACATGCACAAAAGTTTATACACCTACACATACACGCTTTTTACTGAGTCACATGAAAGTTGTACACCACTCTGAAAATCTGGCTTGGCACAGTGCACATAGCGCTTCGTAAACAACGGGGTGTGATCACTCTGTATTTTCCATACCTCTGCTATCACTCTTTCCAGATATTGCCAATTAATTACATCTCGCAGACCTTGCAACTCTTCTATCTCTATTCCATTTTCTTTATGCATGCAAAACATTCAAGTGAACTGACCAAGCCAGGCCCATGGGACTAGGCACCATTTAAATCTGATTGCCCTGATTTATATTTGGAATAAATGTGTATTGGTGAAACCCCACAGTTTTCTAAGGCCATTATTAAAATTTAACAATGATTTCAATGTTTGAATGGGCTCAGGAAACACCTATTATTTATCAAGAAGCCGAAGTCAAGGCTCCTTAACAATATTGGACAAAACTGACTAACTGGACAAACAATCCTTTAAGGAAAGAAAGAGGTTATTGTTCATACAGTGAAAACCCTAACATAATAATTAACCATGTTGAATGTTTTGATAGAAGGTCAGATGCAATAGAAATCCGAACTGCTTGAAAAGTCGTGTGAAACGTCCTCATGTGACAAGCCAAAGTACTTGAAAGCGGACATAAACATAATTCAACATGCACGTCTGAAGTGCCTAAATCACTTAAATGTCTACAAAGAGTCTGATTTGTCTTTAAGGTCCCTTAAAGCCTAAAGTTCAAGTTCT
This sequence comes from Apteryx rowi, assembly GCF_003343035.1. Classification (NCBI taxonomy): domain Eukaryota; kingdom Metazoa; phylum Chordata; class Aves; order Apterygiformes; family Apterygidae; genus Apteryx; species Apteryx rowi. The sequence continues at coordinate 1,148,953 of NW_020447297.1, read as the reverse complement.
GAACAGATCTACAGCTTCATTCCTGCTGATGCTCAGTCAGAAGCCAGAAACTAGTTATTTCTCTAAGTTCTCTGAAAAAAAGGTATTCCCAGATCATACCTGACTCACACCAGCAGGACCAATCCTCTCACCAAAGTTGACATTCACCTCACTTGATTTCAGTTGTCCAGAAGGTAATTGCTGTGTACCCACAGGCAGCTGTGTTGGCACCTAATTGCTGCCTAAAAGAACAGGTGTAGACCTCTCTCGGTAAGAGAGGATTTGGGGCAGTCCTGAGTTGGGAAACAATGCCATGGTGATGGGTATTCTTTCAAGGACTGTGTGGGTCTAGAAAGTGGCTTGTGATGCAGGTTTTTTCAGACTGGCATATCCTGCTCTGCCAGTGGAGGAGAACAGAAGCACCTAATTCAGTGCTCTGGATGCCACTCAGCATGAAGCACAGAGTTACGAATGGGATTCATTTCATCTCATTTTAGAAATCTGTGGTGACAGTCTCTATAGTGGAGCTGATCACCCTCAGCTCCTTTTATAGCCAATGAAGAGAACTGAGGCTGTGATTTGTCTGATCGATTTTAAGATATCTACTTTGCAATAAGACACAAACACAGTGATATAATGATTCCGCTCTACTTGGCTCTCATGAGGTCACATCTGGCATAGTGTGTCCAGCTTTTCTCCACAGTACAAGAAAGGTATTGGCAAACTGATATTCAGTACAACTGATGACCACTAAAATTGTGTTGGAACACATGGCATGCAAGAAGAGTCTGAAGGAGCTGGRCTTGTTTAGGCTGGATAAAAATCAGGCTAAGGGGACACCAATCTGCAGTCTTCCACTGCCTATAGGCTATTGTAAGGAACGGGGGACAGATGCTCTCAGAGGTACACAGCAAAAATGGACAGGAGGCAGCAGACACAAGTTGCAGCAAGAGAAATTCCAGTTTGACATAAGGAAAAGAAATTCTCATGGACAGTGGTTGAGAAATGGTGCTGGTTGCTCTTTTCCAACAGGAATAATCTGCAGATTGTGGAGTCTCCATCACTGGAGATTATCAAAACTTGACTGGATAAGGCCATCAGCAATCTGATCTAGCACTGAAGTTGGATCTGCTTTGAGCCTGAGGTTGAATTAGGTACCTCCAGGGGTCCCTTCTTACCTAAATTATTCTATATTTCTATGAATTGTGTCCTAGTCTCCGTTTGTTATATTGTCTCAACTCTGTTAATTAGAAAGTTCCTTTGGGAGGACTACTTTAGATGTAATGATGCCCACTGATGATGTCTTTATTTAGTCAGGTGGAACTTCTAGGCCTCTAAGTCTTCGTAAACTTTAATCCTGAGATTTCCAGTCTTGTAAGTCTAGGTATAATGTTTAGACTTTCTGCTTTGGGGAATGAGGAATTTGCTCCCCATCTTCTAACATTCTTAATCTGGACAGTCTTTGTTTCAGTCAATCAATCAAAATTTATGCCATAACACAAATGTTACACAATGTCAAATTATGTTTTTAAGCACTGAGAAATTCACCAAGTTGAGGAACTTACAAGCTGAAACCCTTTAGCTATGACTTCCTTAAGAAACGTGTTCTGTATCTGAAGGGCAAAGATGGGTCTTGACTGACTGGACTAACACTATCTTTATTAATTAATTTCTACATTGTCAGTCTCTGTTGTACCTCAACCCTTCACAGTCATTACTACTGGAGTGAGACTCTTGTGAATTAAGATAATACTTGACTCTACAAAGGGGGAGACAGAGGTCAAGGAAGATTCAATAACTTGCTTTAGGCTAAAGATGATATCTTCAGGAAAGCAGCAGATGCAACCAAGATTTTCTAAGCATCCATTCAGGGCTTTTGCACCAGATCATTCTTGATTCATGACAATGACCACTGGGATTTGTGTTACGTTGTGTTTGKTTTTTTTTGTTTGTTTGTTTGTTTGTTTGTTTTAAGGAATAGCTTAGATGACGAAAAGTTTTATTCCAAGTACTGTAGTCATCTTTGGCTAACATGCCCAACAACACATTGCAAGAGTTTTCTTGACAATCACATAAGTAGATGAGTTTTCTTGAGTTTGTGCCTTTTTTCCCCCTGCAGAGGTGAATTAATTACAATTTTCACATTCCTTCCTGTCTTTTACCTACAAACCACGTAAATGGAGACGTGAACCCAGATTCATAAAACATTCCTTCTGTATTAAATAGACAAAGGATAATGCAGAAAGATGTAAATCTGTCGGCCTTAGCAATGGCAAGAATGAAAACAAAATTTACCCTAGAGGCCAAATACCCACCTGTGGCAAAAAAATTTCTGTCAGTTCATGTCTCCTTCATCAATAACCTGTGCAAAGAAAGACATTTTGAAGGTCAGCAGAAATGGGCTGACATGGATTACCAAAGAATAAGGAATTAAAGGCCCACTGGGCAATGTACACTGGCAGGACTTTCCAGGCTTCCCCATCAACAGCAGTCATGTTAGTGCTGCTTGGGCACAGACATAAAATGTCAAACAGATGTATCGTAGTTCTTTCTGGATCCTACAGATTAAAATAAGTGCCTAAGATTAGCTCCCACAACTGGCTAACAACCAGCCGGAGTTGAGAGCAGATCTCTCATAGCAGACATGATAGTGCTAGTATCTGTTCCCCAGTATCACGAAGGATGTTTTACACTACTGTGACAACGCAAAACATCCTAAGGCCAGATAGCAATATAATTCAGCTCTTCTTTCACTCCTAGAACAATGCTGAAGGTTTTTTGAGAAAATCAGATCTGGCTCCAGGACAGAAAATACAGTCACGGTACAAGTGACCTCTCTTCCCATACAACATTGATAGGGTATAAAATCAGGCAGATCTGTCACTTTCCCCTCCTCCCCTTTAATTCGTGCCAGGTTCCTCTCGATTAAGCAATAATGTGAAATAGTGCAACAAGGAAAAGCGGAAGATCCCCAAGGGAAGGCAAGTGTGTACTGCAGCTTGTCATTTTTATAGCCACATCCGCCTTTTGGCCAGATTGCTACCTGCAAGTGCTTCATTTACTTTTCAGGAAAAAAAATTATGACTGTTTCCAGCAATTGCACTTAACAGCCACTTCTTTGCCAAGAGTTGCTGTTTGGCTCCCAAGCACCAGGGAACATTGTTTTGCTTGTTTTCAATGGCAAAAAGTGAAACCCTCCAGGTTTTTGTCCAGGAGTAAGGATACACCCTTTAGAAACTTTTCGCAGGCTAAAGGGAGGAGAAGTTAAATGGAGGGACCACCTTTAAGTGTTAGTGGTCTTTCTCAGGACTTTAGAAAGAAAGTGTTTAGGAAAAGAAGAAAAAGTGGAAATAAACCCCTACGAATGCTACCAGAAACAGGCAAACAGTATCGTTACCTTGATCATTTTTCACAAGCTTCTTAATTCCTGCCCTAAGACAAGAATAGAAACAGAACGGAGGAAATGGCACAATGAGGGCAATTCACAGCAAATTTTAGAGCATGACAAATCAGGAAGTTCAGGAGATCGTAAAAAGTGGAGCATGTTAAGTTTCTGGGGTTCTTTTTTGTTGAAATCTATAAATCTCATAATGCAAAGATTGAAATGGTTGAAAACATGAGGATTCATTCAAAGAGGCATGACTCAAGGGCGGTAGGGTATAGTTTAACCAAAGTGAAAGGTGAATGAATCCCTCTATTACCTGCCCATCTCTTCCTGCAGATAGTTTATACAGAGTGTGGAAGAACAGGAATGACCAAGGGCAGGTATCCAGGGCTACATGGAATTGGTCAGGAGCACAGGTCCTTCATAAGGTTTTCTCAGAGGCAAAGACGCAGAAACAGAGAACTGATCAGGCACAGGCATGTACCAAGACAAACCAGCTAGGAACGCAAACTCCTACAATGTACAAGAGTACATTCTGGCTGAGCTGTCCATTCCCATTATTACCTGGAAGTTTATGTACCCAAGGACGAGTCAGACCACTTCCAAGCATGTCCTAGATATCTGCCTCAGATGAAACTAACCATAAGTTAGTCCATGTTTCACAACAAGATCATGGATGTTTTCAAAATATAGGGACATTTATTAATTTTCTTAAATTTTATATGTGTTTTGAAAATAACATTTGCTTTATGTCTGTGTGGGAGGATGATAAACAATTTCTGGGAAATAATATGACAGCAGAACAAATGAAAACAAAGAGATACAGAAATATAGTTTTGATTTGATGAATAACTACCAAGTATTGGAACACTGAAAAACTCATTACTTTATCTCATTTTCATGAAGCAGTAAGGGATCTGTTTTGCTTATGCACATCTTACACTTATCCAGGTATGATTTCTCGAGACGAACAGAAAACTTGTTCCTTTATGGAAGAGGAATGGGAGATCCAGTAGCACCATGGTCCAAACTTCAAAGACAGTGGGAGTTATCCATTGGTTGCGGTAAACCCTCTAACAAATCCTATATGCCAAACGTGACATATGAGTTCAGGACTGTAAGGTGATGTGATCACAAAGACAATTAATGTTTATTTATTGATTAACCTATTAAAACAGGGGTTTGATTTTACAGTTCAGCATTGGAAAGTCTATTAAACAATACATTTATGACCAGAAAGAATTCTGGGCAAAATTTTTTTCTATTATTTCAGACATACTCTATATGTGAAAAGGTGATCCTTCCAAGGACATCAGGCTTGAGTAAAATGAAACTCACGCCAGTTCTTGACAGATGTTTACTGGAGCCCAGACTTCAGCTGAACCATAACAGCCATACTCTTGTTATGAATTTATTGTGTGACTCTTGGCACGTCCCAACTTCATCTGGGTACAAGAAGGGAAAATACTGAAATACTATGAGAAAATCTTTATTAGTATTATTGTGTTATTTTAATTTTTAAAAACATTAAGCTGTGAATTGTGACTGGTGCAGCTGGTGGATATGGAAAGACAATGGAAGCTTCCTGGTTTATTGGCTGTCATTATGTTATGTTTGAATCGCTTTTCTTTCCTTGCATGTGTTAAAACTCCACGTGAAGTTGAGCAATGTGAAATCTAAAATTAAATTGCTTCAGTTACAATGAGGAAAAGGGGAAGGAGGTGGAGCAGGTATTTACTTCTAAAGATAGATAACTAAAGTTAGGACCTGTAGCTCCTTAGATTGTCTATCAATTCAAAGGAGAGGCAGGGGTTCCTCCAGGGACTAATTCAAAGCACCTTGCTCTTGCTTAGACTTCTTCTAAATTGCCTTGTGCTGGTGAATGCAAAAACCAGACAATGCTTTATCAGCTGTCTAAAGCACAGCATGGGTACATCTGCACTGCTGATGTCCTCTCTCCCAGGGGGGCCGGCCGGCCCTCAGACCAAGCAGTGCTGAGTAGATCACCTTCACCTTGCTCAACTTTGCCCAGGAAATGTTTGGGAGAAAGCTAGTTGGGAGGGCTCAAAAGTGTTCCAGGGAGCACTCCACCACCAGAAGGGAATAGACAACCATGTTCCCATGGTGGGGAATGTTCTCCTGCACTGTTTCATCCACTAGCATCTGGGCAGCCACTCTGTGCGACTATTTCATATGCCGTGGCCTTCCCAACAGGGTGGATCCTGAGACCATGGCAGGTGGTTCCTAGCTAATCTGTGGAAGCATCTGCCTTTTATTATGTTTTCCTGTTAGAACATGATAAATTTGCAGGTTCATCTCCAGGAAACAACAGGGCACAGATATGCTTTATTTGTCCAAAGGTCAGGAACTACTAGTACATACATCAGGGAAGCTGTTTTAAACAAGTCCGTTCGAGGCTTCCTCTTCAGTTCAGGGAGAGTTTGCAGAGATTCTTAGTGACCTCATGTAAATACATTTGTCCACTTGACATTTGTCAGTGGGACTTGATACCTGTTGCTTCATGCTTTTGATTCCTTTACTGGGTATCCTCCAAATATTTTAAAGGAATGCTGATAACTTTTAAGTGTGTTTGTCCAGCACAAAGCAAAACCAAGCATGGGGAAACTATTAGTAGTTATGGCCTTACGTTGTTTAGAAACTGCTGTTCTCAGTTCAGGATCTAAGTACTACAAAAGCACTTTAAACACATCATTAAGCTTTTCCTTCTTGCAAAAGAAAGGGGGGTGGAGGGGTTTAAGCCTGGAATTTTGCTATGATGCTTTCGTTTAATTTCTAAGGACCTTCACCGGAAGCTGACAGTAAGTTTAAACATTACCACTGTGAATAAATATGCCAACAAATAGCACATCATTTATTTAGACCTGGTTTTTTTTTCACTAGTGAAACAATTATTGAACATCTTTGCTTCTATTTCATTTATTACTGTGACGATCATAAGCAGCAACTAGAGTAGCTCACATGAGATAGACTCATCACACACCAAACAGAAAGGCTGCATTGCTTATCTTAGAAAGTTTTGGACTTTGAGGGGTAGAAAATAGCTGAAGATATTGCTCTGCATAGGAAGCAGATCAAAGAACAAGCTCTGAATCTCACAGCTTCTCCATCACTGTAAGTGTTAAGTTACCTCCATCTTGTTGGAGCAAACTTTTTACTTTTGGTGATTTATCCAACTGTTCTGGATGATAAATTCTGTGGTGAAAAAAGGGTTAATTCTGAGTCATTGGGTGCACTAGGATACCAGCAAATAAAGCTGAAAAAAGATTCTGGAAAACCAAAACCAGGTTCTGGTATGCTGCTCCATCTCTAACTTCATTTTAGATAGACCTTGCCTTCAGGTGAGGGCCCTGCTTTGTCTATTAAAGAACCTTACTTTCCCCAAAAAGTAGCATCAAATGAAAGAAGCAGTCAAGTGGAAAAGCAGAAACATTCTGAATCTTATTTTATAGATGGACACCTGGAGGATGCTACAGAAAATGAAATTGCGTTATTATGCAAGGCAGGTTAAAAATTAAGAATCATGAGCGCTTCATGTGTTAGCACAACTGATTTTGTTTATTTTTCAACCGCTCCAAAATCCAATCATGCCATATTTACATAAACAATACACGGGATAATATACCAAATGTAGGCAAGAAAAGAAAACGTATTCTGTTTTGATTTGCTGGTGTTTTGAATTTCTTTGTTTTCATCATACATGGTTCAACTTCATGAAATGATCTAACCCATCTGAATCTCTCTGGGTTCCCATGTCCACACTGTCTCTCTAACAGGAGACATCCATCAAACTATCCCTTGTCTGAATGGTAAGTGTATATAGAGCTTTTCACATAGGTTTCTCCAGGCCTCGTTTCTTATGTAAAACTGTTTAGTGCAGAACAAGTGCATCAGCACCTATCTGCTTTAGCTATATTCTACAGTTAGTATAAAAGACCAGCTACTCCTATGGGTTACTCAGGAAATCAAAAGTAGCACACACACAAAAATGACAACAGAAAATAGCCATCCACATTGTTTAGAATTGTTAGTTTTCTTTACGTTTCCAGTGTCATTTATTTTGCTAAGCACTTCTGTAATTCTTTCCACTTGTCTTCTGTTCTTGTTTTCTTACAAAACAGTATACTAGGCTTTCTGTATAAAACATATATATAAACAATTATATATATAATATATATATAAAAACAAAGAAACGACCCCAAAGTGGACTTACACACAAGTATTTATTTGTCCCTCATTAGAAAGCATACTGCATGTATATCTAGTCATTGTCCCTGAATTTCATAGTGCTAGCTATTAAAATGGGGTCAGGAAGAAAGGGGCCTTTTTCTTCCTGGCTTGTTTTAAAAGACTGAGTTAAATTATGTAAGATGAACAAAGGCAGAGGAGGCAGAGGAACAATCAGATCCTGTTTACACATTGGCAGCATGTTGTTCTTGTTGCCGTTGTTATCACTGCTCTCCAAATTGACTTCTAGTTTTTACTTCCCAGGAATTCATGTATCTTTTTTGTTGTTGTTGTTGTTATTTATTCCCTACCCTCATAAAGGGCTGCATGCAGATTCAGGGAGAATGAAAGATTGGAAGGTGTAAAAGGATTCTGGGACCTTGGAGATTTTTGGCCTGCTTCACAACATTCCTGATCTCTTTCTTGGAGATTATCAATAATCCAGAAAGCTAGGATTGATTCAACATAACAAATAATTTTTAGTGGCTTTTCTTTCCCAAAAATGCTTTGGGACGATAATTAGAGATAATTTCTCACACACGCTGCTGGCTTTTGATATCACCTTGTACTTTTTGTAAAAATACTTTTTCCGGTATTGRTTATAAAACCCCCATTATTGGTACAGATGGCTCTTTGTCCTAGATATCTATTCTTTCAGCAAACAGACCAGTCATTTGAGCTACTTATCATTACTGAGTGACGTGCTGAAGAACAACCCACACTATACACACCAGAAAACTTGGTGGTGGTGAGGGAAGTGTTGCATTTTAATCCCATTTATTTAGCTCAGGCACAAGTGTCTGATGACTTCTTGGCCTGAAGACTTTGTAATGGAAAAACCCCAGATATAAAAATGCTATAAAGATTGGGGGCAAAAAAATGGAAAACCGTACTGAATTAAAAAAAAAAAAGTACTGCTTGCTGGTTTACAGAGAGTCTATAACACTGATAAAATCTTCAGAAATCAATGTGCTTTTTTCCCCCTCTTTGTCCTTCTTTATTTTGGCTTCATTTCAACCCTGGAGTTCATATCATCTCCTTCCAGATCATACTCCTCTACTTGGCCGCTGGTCCAGACCTTCACGCGGTCGGTCAGGTCGCTGCTTCTGGGAGCCAGGATGAAGTCGTAAATGAGGGCAGCACTTGCTCCTCCAATAATTGGGCCAACCCAGAAGATCTGAAACACATTGCCAAGCTCAGTTAGTACTTCAGGTGCTAGTGCGTTTGAAGCTGTTCTGAAAATCTCCTCTGAAGGTTTTCTGCACAAAATGTACAGTGAAAACTTTTAAAGTACAGGCCATTACCTGAACATTTATTTAACTGTGTAGGCAAGAAGCCAAGAATTTCTCACTAGGTGTTGGTAACAGACTCAGAGACGAATAGCTGTGACTACGTTGTAAAGTTTGGATATTTAAAATTAGGCATCTACTGCTAAAACATCTCTATTACTCAAGGTACGTTTTAGACATACTCAGAAGCACTGAGTGTATTAAATTCCTTTCCCCCACTAACTTGCAGGGATACTTGTGGGAATTTGAAAGTAATACTTTGTGAGGACCTAATTAGGGGCATATTTAACTGCTAGCTACTGTTTAGCTAGTGATATTCCTGTTACTGTGCTAGTCTAATCATACAACGCAAGCAAAGTTTGGAGGGAGAGGTAATAATGGTAATATGGAGGTAATAAATGACTGATATTATTAGAAATAATACATGATTTTGAGGTATCTGGATGGTCGAAGAGACCCTGAGTGTGAAAACGTTTTTACTTTTTTTTCCAGTAATGTTATTGTTTTAACATGAATTATTACCTCTCTCTCCTGCTTTCTCTCTCTGTCCCTTCAAAGCCAACCAATTTTTCTAGACACTTCTGAAAATACTAATTTAGCTATATTAACTCAGTAACTCAATAGAAGTTTTTAAGTGGTAGGTAAATGACAAAATTTCCCCAGTGTTCTCATTTTATGTTTTACCCTTTAGATTGAAATGGCATATGTATCCAAAATTTGCATAGTCCAATTATCCTATCACTGAATTTCCATGAATATTTATGCAAATGGCTGAAAAATCATGAGTAGGAGAGTTGAACAAGCTACATTTTAAATACTGAAGAACATGTGCTCATTTAAGACTTTTATATTAGCTTTAGCCTAGTTTATTGAGTTTTAGTGAAATAAGTAAATTTTCATGAAATTCCTCATTTTGACCATAGGGAATAACTTTAAAATCTATAGCATTACCAGTGCACTTATCCATGAAAGCACGTAAGCAGATGCTTAACTTTAAGCAGATGAACATTTTATTAGCTTTCAAATATTTCATGATCCACTTCAGTTTATAAACCTGCCTAGAGCCTTCCTAAAGTAAGGTTTATCAGATTAAGCAGTAGCAATTTACAAACTCAATTTAAACTATAAATACCCAAAACAGGATTCTGTGCAATGAGGCTTTAAAGTTTAAAATAATTAAAATAATTGAATGTAAAGGGAAATAAATAAAACCAACTGCACTATTTGGAACRTACATACACTATCATCTTGAGGACTTTGTGATCTCCTGGGTTTAGTCAGGACCAGAAGGAGACTCATTTTTGGAAGGAGAATCATTTTGTTAAATACAATACAAATGGCAACTCGTTAACGCATTGCTGTGTCAAAGCATATGTGTTTAAATGTTTCTGATCTTGTGATTGCATATATGCAGATTGTCTTATAAGCTAAACCAATTTCTTCAACTTACCCAGTGATTTTCAAAATTGTTGGCAATCAGTGCTGAGCCAAAAGATCTCGCTGGGTTAATTCCACAGCCGGTGTAATCAATCTAGGAGGTGGAAGAAGAACCAGTGGTAAGGTATCGATGCAGATGTGGCATCTGCATTACACAGGACAGCATAGTGCACATGGCAGCCTGCAGCACGGATCCGATATACAGAATAGCTTTGCTCATCCCACCCGGTTCTCCTCAGAAAAAGGACAAAAAACTGTTTGCACGGTGCCTGTCCTGTCCCAATAAGTAAACAGGTCCAACTGCAGCAACTCCCTGTCCCATCTGTGCAACCTCATCAGTTACAGCCTGGTCTCATGGCCCGAGGGACCTGGGCTATGCATGTCGCAGAAACAAGGTCAGTCTCCAAAGGAGAGGAAGAAGAAACTATGATCTGCCCATCATCTAGCTGCCTTCACTGGCCCATCCCGAGGTGCAACATTGCAGATATCAACTGTGAGAGCAAAAACTTACAGCAAGAAGGTGTCCCAAGGCAACAGAGAGTCCAATGGCCAGAGGTGCTGATCCCGAGACATCATTCCTTCTCCGATCTGTGGTGGCAAGGACGCACAACACCAGCTGGAGGGTAGCGATGATTTCAATACCTAACCCTTGACCTGCATTGATTCCACTTGAAAGCTGGATGGAGACAAGAAGAAAAATGTTACCCAATATTCCTACCTGCCTTTAACCAAGCATGATAAAGCCTCATGGGGTCTGGTGTCTCAGTAGAAGATTCCAGACGTGCACAGTCAGGCATTTTGTGTCCTCAAATTGCTTTTACTTAATAAAAAGAGAAAGGGAAGAGAAATCAGCTGAAACTCACTCTGTGGTACACAAGTGTTGATGGATCCAGCTTTTGCTCATGTAACATGGTAGCTGTGTGCAGCCAACATGAAGGCTGAACCACTAGACACAATGAGAATATAACCAGTGTACATGTGAGCGACAAAAGAATCAGAGATTTGCCTTCGGCAGAGTTTCCTTCTGGAAGTGAACTGTCCTTAAGATGCCTGTTCACTGCTTCTGAGAATAAGGGTGCTGTGGTCAAATTAAAAATTGCTCAACATTGCTTTAGCAACAACTGCCAAGCAAACTTGGGGCAGGCGGAGGAAGGGATATATAGAGAGTAGGAAAGGAGCATAGCTCTAGGCAGCTTGAATGTGCCTCTGCTATGTGCAAATCGCATTGATCTTCTCCCACCACTGTTTTTTTTGTTTGTTTTTTTTTCTTTAATTAAACACAAGTTTTTCAAAGTAAGGATTACATTTGGAAAATGTTCTGCAATGCGCAGGCCTCATGAGCAGATTTTGTCTTAAATATTAAGACACCTATAGTATGATTCAATTACCTGAAAATATGCATCTAATGCCATTTGAGATGCCATGATATATCTGAGGCATTCATGTGAGGCTGCTACATGTGACACAAGACCTACAGAAGACCAGAGATGTCTGAAATGACTCTAGATGCCAGTGTTTAGGCAGTGTTTCTCTAAACTTGGAGATCTAAACAATGTAGTCAGTGGAGATGGAGAGCCATTCAGGTGATCAAATGTAGGTGATCATTTGAGAGTGAACTGATGAGCTCTTTCCTTTCATTGATTCCATTGACTAGATCTCATTTGACTATAAGAAGAGCTTAGACACGTAACTCATATGTAGGCCACAAATTTTGGGTGTCTCAGACTTGAGCTGAATTCCACCCAATTTCTTTGGGTGTCAGAAAAAAATATCCACAAGACAGGAATCCTAAAGCATTGATGGGGAAAATATTTCAATTTCGTAATGAAGTAAAGCAGGTTCTGCAGAAGGACTTGCACTGGCAGATGTAAATATTCCAGCTGTGTTATTAATGATGAAAAAGTGGAGTTTCTTATATATGTAACTGCTGTAGGGCATATTGAAATGGCATTTGTTCACATATATGAACATTATACAACAGAAATTGTTGTGTTTCAGGAGCACTATTACGAACTTGTGCTTACCAAGCAACTGTGGACCTCGACCATTCAATGCTATAACAGCACTTGAATTATGCTTCTAATTGTTATATTCACTGGTGTCTGAGTAAGAAAAGGCAGACCTGTATCTGAGCTGAAAACTGGGTGTTAAGCAGAAGTAACTTCATTATATGCGGTATAGGATAAAACATGAGTTTGGACACCAGCCAGAATAACTGAGAATTGAGGCTGACTCAGAGTAAGTGAGAAGAAAGCAAACTTTGCAAAACTTATGCTCAAGAATAGTGTTATCAGTGAGTTATCCCATCTGTCATAGCTGCTGCATTAAAAGTTGCAAGGTCATACATGACAAAAACATAGTTAAATGTTATTGCGACCTATCCGGAACAAGGAAACTACAGGAAATCATGCTTGAAATCTGTTCTCACGGTTTTTAGCCTATTTCCCCTAAAACTAATCTTTGAATAACTTTAAAACTTAAGGTTGTTTAGCTGAATTCTTTCACTTTCCACCTTTGAAATTCACTTTTCTTGTTTCATCTCTATTACAAAGCAACATATTATCAAATTACTAAGCTTCTGTCCAGAAAAACACTGAAACAAGTGGGCTGAGTCTTCAGCTGGGAAAAAACTGTTTAGCTCCATTAAAAACAATGAAAATATATTGATTTCAAAGATCTAYCAATCTGAAGTTTTAATAATACATTTTTACATCTTGCTCTTTAATATGAAGGATTGATAACCCTTGAGCTGGAAGCAGTTTATCCACAGATAGAAGGGAATTCCAGCTGAAATGATGGGCATTTTGGTTCCTTCAGCATCCAGGTAGTAGACACCAAAGTCAGCAACTGAAATTTCCAGCTTGAGTAAGACTTACATGTGAGAACTACCAGTATGACATAAATATATACTGTCAGAGCTGTCAGTGGAAATGACATGATCTGAAAATCCATAYCAAACACCTGAGATATCATTAAATTAGTATTTTATTACTTTCGTTACTCCCTTTTAAAACTAATCACGTTATTTCCTGCAGAGACAGTGAGATTCGTAACTTAATAACGTATGCTTCAAATGCATCCCACCGATATCAAAAATAATAATATCACTTTAAGAGTGTGGGCTAYTGACTCTCTAGAAAGTCTTATCTCATGTTTGGAAGGCCAAATGGTCAAACCTAAAAGGTAGGTGTATTTGTAAATAAATGAGCAATATATAGATGCCTGAACACAGGTACGGAATTAAATTCTCTTCTATCATAATGTGATTGATAATCCCCAGAGAAACTAGCTCCAAGGTCTGACGTTTTCATGTTAGCATTTGAAAAGGCCTTGACATTTGAAACTGTTAAACACTGAGTTACCTCTAGTCTTTCCCTTCACTTTGAAGGACTTCTACAAAAGAAAAAAAGACAATAAGAGCAAAAAGACACTTTCAAAAACTGTGATAATCSTTATCTTTGAGAGGCGGAAATCATATTCTTCCTTTCCCTCCAGGAAAAGACATCCTGTGTTTGACGTGACTTGAGGTCATTCTCCCTGCTAATCAACACTGTTATTGACGGCCTCTGTGGAATCAAAGAAAACCTGGAAATATCATAGGAAACCTTTTGCTTTCCTCTAGCATGTAATTCTACGCAGCCTGCCAGGGACATCAGATTCCACTGTGAGAGCAAGAACTCTGGGTCATATTCCAAAACACTGCAAACCAAGGCAAACATTGGATGACCTGGTTTACTGTGGTCTGTTGATCTGSAGTGTGTAAGTATATTATCACAGACCCTGGTTATTTACCTATTTGTCAGAGCTGTAGGTAGCAGCCTGGTCCATCTAGGATCATGGAAAAGTATGATTCTTCACCACACTAACCAGGTCCCAACCAAAGCAGAACATGGGTAGCAGAAAGGTGCATTTCATAGTATTTCCGATGACCAAGGAGAGGTATCAAGTTAAAATGTAGATATATATGTATTTATATATAATCCTTAGTCTCTGTGGAGTTGCAAGGGTTACCCAGCTAACCCTTAATGCTACACAAAACACTTAGCACCTTTCAAAGTTATTAAGTTCCTGAGAGAACCAAGTAGGCATAACCAACAGCAGTTGGTTACCCTCCAGTTGTATTTTCATGTTTTATTTATTTTTTTTAAAGGAAAGCTTGGATTTTTGTGTAATATCTGACTTCAGAATCTCGAGCCTTTGGTATAACTCAGGACTGTCTAAAGCTTAATCTGAATCTAGTAGCAAGTAGTACTGCACACTACAAAGACTACATGAGGCTGTCAGAATATACACAAAGGTAAATATCAACCACCAGTATTCAAATCGAGCATCCTACTGATAAGAATATTCAGAATGTGAGTGACCATATCACTGGTCCTTAAATAGATAGAATAATGCCTTGAAACATAAGACACAATCACATCTGCTCTAGTGCTGGACTGGGTGAGTCCTTTTCCACTGACCTGTATCTACATTGCGACACCCTTCTCCCTTGCATTGGCAGGCTGCTCACCAGCAGTCCTGGCAAGGTGTGTGGGCAGGGGCAAGGGCTGGCACTGCCTTCATCTTTGATGTATCTGTTGGAAATCTCTGGCCTCTTTGCATCTCAGTACAAAAACTCTCATGCACGCTACATTTCAAATGACACTCGTTAACAGGAAAAGTGTCAGAGGGCAGAGAATGGCACAGTTACTCCCTGATCTTTTCATGCTTCAAACTTCTGAGGCCCCAAGAGTAATTTTCCTTAAGGAAACAAGATGAAACATGCAGGCCCGTATTCATAACCAACACAGCTCCCTCTACCATAAGAAACAATCCAGCCTTCTCTGCCTGTGTGTTGACAAGGATTTGGGCAAGACACGCTTGCCTCCCCCAGCACCAGAAACATACCCAAGAAATGGGTTACATCACTTCAGCAATGGCAAGATCTGAGAGTTATATGTAGACACATATTTGATCAGTTGAATCACTCGCTTGGCTGCACTAGATGTATTGACTAATTCTGCTTTGACTGTAATAGCACCCAGGCATCATGAAGAAGCCTACATGTAGACACCCCAAGTGAAGTGTTTGATTCCGTGAGCTGAATCCCACGAATAATATTTTAATTGAGTTCGGTGAGATTCTGGACAAGTTAAGKGAAGAAAAAGCCATTGGAATTCACTAAATTTATAGAAATCATATCTCATTCAGAAAGCTCCTGAGCTACAGCTGTTTGAAAGCTGAGAAAGTGGTACTTGGGGGCATTCTGAACCTCTCTGTTCCGCTTTACTGGAGCTAGGGAGGAAGCATGTCAATCTTTCTCCATTCAAAGATTAGCTTTATCTGATAATGCCACTGAYGCCCCTGAGCGACTTGGTTTGAATTCAGTATTGACCCTGCTTTGAGCAGAAGGTTGGACTAGAGACCTCCAGAGGTCCCTTACAACCTGAATGATCGTATGAGAGGTTTTGGTTCTTTGGTCCTTGTGGGCAGGACTGGGACAGAACTGCCTCAGCCCTACTGCTGACTTGGCTKAGTTAATGTCCAGAAATAGCTGTTGACGTTCTTAGATAGTGCATCCACAGTTGACGGATCACTGACTGTGAAAGCTCTGCATAGATGGATGACATATATCTCTCATATGACCCATTCAGTGGAGACCTTTAGCCATGAGTGCAAAATTCAATTTAAATTCATTACCCAGTCATGACCATGAGAGTAACTAGCTGAGATAAGCACCTGCTTTGGGGTCTTAGGAAGTGAACAGCAGTTGTATTGCTTCCATTTCTCTGCAAGATCAAACAGTTTTGATTTAGCTGAGACTAAAACTACAAAAGCTTCTTTCTCAGAAGTGCCCTTAGCTGCCGTGCTTAGCTGACTGACTTCCACAGCTTAAAGTAATAATGTGGGCAAAATAATGGTATGTTTTCTTTCCTTTTGTTTTTTCAGAGCAAGATATTTATTAGCTGTCTGCCTTCAAAAGAGAAACAGTGGGACAGGAAATTAAACTGGCCCAAGGTAAACCCAACTGTGTACTTCTCCGGTGGCTTCATTTTTTTCCCATTAAGAATAAAAGTATATGAAGTTCCAACCTGTTTCCCGTTATATGGATAAGGCAGTTTGTTATGCAAGGTGGTTTAATCACGTGGTACTATGCCCCACGTCATCCAGCAAACTCTTAACCGTGGATTGTCTCTTCTAGGGTCCATCTCACTTTCATATAACAAGGATTAGTTTCTCATTATTCCTGAAAAATGATAGGCCTCCGGAAATTCAAAAGTCTATTTTGCAGTAGGGGAATGACAATTTTCTCCATTCTTATGAAATGCTTCACTGAAAGCTGTGCTGGCTGTTTTGGGGGGGTTTTTTTAGAGGAAAGTTAAGCCCTAGCACCTTGTTGAAACATGTGGCAATGCTGATGGCTGGCTCTCCCCTCCTTTGTATATCCCAGCCCTTGGGTAAGTTATTTTTTGCAAAACCCCAGAAACAGCATGGCTGGCACATAAAAAGGAGCATGGCATGGACCAGCTATAAATGTATTATCCTTTTTATCTTTTTATCTTTTTGTTTTTAATACTTATGCTGGGAGAAGAGCTATGTTCTTCTGTCCACACCAAATCTAGCATTTTAAGGAACAGTGCTGCAATAGATAATATCTTCTGTGTACCAGCAACCTATTTCCTTATGAGTTGAATGAAAACAAACAGTTGACAATTTTGCATGCAAAAGGCATGATGTTTTTAGCACTCCATTATCAGCTTAACACTACCATGGAACACCTTTTCCTTAACGGAGCAATTTGAGCATTTTCTTCAACCAAATCTGAGTCTACTTAAATATCTCTACTGCCTGGGTGACTTCAAGAAAGGATATCTAACTATCTTAATGTGTTTTCTTCTTGGAGCTTAAACTCTCACTCCTTTGATGTTCCTTATTTTTCTTAATGATAACTTTCACATTAGTTTAAATGTTTTGTGCCTTCTTCTTCCTCTCTACACTAAAAATATCAGTTATGCTGCTTTATACCAACTAACTAACATTTAAGTGTTTAATAAGGCAGAGTTCTTAAATCTAATGTTCTTTAAATGTAATCTCAGGAATCAATCTCCCTGCTGCCCTCAGAACCATCTTCCACTGATCAGGCCTGTCTTTATGTCTAATCTTTCACATTTTTTCAACTTCAAGCCCTACCATGAAAATATCATGATAGCCTCCCTCGATAACCTCTCTTTCTCCTGCTGGAAGGATGTTCCAGAACTCAATAGTTATAAGCCTTCCTTTAACTTGCAGTCAAAACTTATTCTTTACTTACAAAACTTATTACTTTACCTCTGGCTATTTATCTACAGTGATTCTCATCCCTTATAAGTATTTAATAGTATCATTCTGAAATGAATGTTTTTATGCTCATTATTTGAGTGTTAGGGATTCAGAGCATACAAAATTATCATTTCTTTAGTAAGCAGAGTCAGGCAAAGACTGCAAAGAGTTTCGCTTAAAATTATACGACAGGAGCACTCAAAATAAGTTGCTTATGAGGCAAAGGTTTAGCTTTGGATCGTATCCTAGATCAACAGTAGAAGCTTTCAGCAGAATCTAGGGACAAAACATATAGTCCTCTGCTAGATTATCCTTCCTATAAATACAGCCTTAAAAGCCCTAAGGGGGACATATTCAATTCCCAAAGCACAAATCATATTTCCCTTTCTTTGAACAGCAGACACCCTCCAGGAACAAGAGTAACCTCCCTTCTCCCACCATATCGTCAATCTGACGAGAAACTAGCCTTGGCTTTGTGTTGCAGCGTCCTGGTATGCCATGAAGAGAAGAGTGATGGTTTCATTTGTATTAAACCAGACTATGTAAAGCTAAAGTACGAGGCCAGTGGCAGACAGTAAAAGTCAATAGTTCTATAGGTCTTTCATTAAACACGGCTAGCTGGAGACAGACCATTTGTTGAACAGTCTCATTTACACTTTTGCTTTTTGTTGTGCATCTGGGAAAGTTTCTTTGGGAAAAAAAAAATTTGTTTGTTTTGCTGGTGAGAAATAAACAAAGTCTATTCAGAAGATGAGGAAGAGTGATCTTTTTTTTTTCTTTATCCAACAAAACCCAAGTAAATGGTTTATTTTCAGGAACATACTTGAAGCACTCATTTATACCAGTGAGCTATTTATGACCTCCTTTATTGTCAGATCAGAAGAAGATGGTCTTTCAATGGGGGATTGAGGGTCTGTTTGAATTTTGAGTCTAATACCATATTCCTTTCAACGTTGTTACTGGAACAACTAGCTGGATTTGCACAAACCTCACAGTATGGTTGTTGGCAACCACACCAAAGTGATATTCATTTTATACTTCTAGATAAACACTCCAGGGAACTTGTGAAATTTTCAAATTTTCCAAGTCTGAGGTAGTTTATACAGTCCAACAGTCTTGTGTAGAGCATTCAGAAGCTGATATTTCCATGGAGTTAAAATACAGCTCTGAATATATGCAATGGACTTCAGGAATTAGGGGAACAATTCCAGTTCCTTCTTTTCTCCACCTTGTTCATCAAATAAGAAATCATATCAAAAGAAGGAATAGGGGCCAAACCTGACTTTATTCATTCCTCAGTCCAAGTACAGTCATCACTTATTTCAAGGAAAGCTGTATGAATGTGTGTAAGGAAGCATTTACTGCAGTTCTCCTTTGAAAGCATTCATTGACTTCACTTGGCACTGAACGGGTGTCAAGTGCCTGGAAAAGTTTGGTTTTCTTCGGTACCTCTTTGTGATTCCTGGAGAGGGGATGCACAGGGCTCTATCAGGACAGTACAGAGAGGATTTCTTGGTTCCTTCCCCATCCTGAAATGCCAAAAGAGAAACTCTTGCCTCCTTAAGAAGGGATATCCCTTGCAGAGCTTTCAGCACACGTTTTTGCCCTCCTGCTGTTTATAGAATTTCCTTTACGATGCCTGACAGGTGCTGTATATTTGATTTAAGAGGCTGATGCTGTGCCCTACCCTCACATCTCATTGACTTCAGTAAGTTGCAGCAGTTTGACAGCCATAGCTTTGGCTCCCGATGCCAGAAAGAGGAGTTCTTTCCCATCAGGTTGTACATTAACAAATACGCAGGACCACATACTGCTCTGYGGCAGGCTAGCAAACCTCCAGGACACATTCACTTGCTTCATGACGTCAGTATTAATATCACCCTGAAGGTACTGAGAAACACAGCCACAGACCACGATCTCTCAGTCTGCCAGGTACGGCATCAACCCAGAATGAAAAGAGTGCCTTGGCCTTGTAATCAAGAGACAACAGTTTAAAGACAGGGAAAATAAAGAAACTGAGATATGTAGACACATTTTATTTCTCTCTGGGATGGAGATTTTCTAACAGAGAATATTTCTTAAACATTTTCAATTAAGCTATCAGGTAAAGACCCAGCTGTTATTGAATTCTGTCAATTCAGCTAGAAAGTGGAAAATTAAGCAAAAATTTACTACTGCTCTAAAGAAAACAGGCAATTCCCTCTTGAGACAAACAGGAATTTTTTCTATGGCTATTTTTTTCTTCTTTTAGTGCTTATGATCTGATTTTAAACTATCCTTGCTTTAAAAAATGTTTGTCTTAAAGGTGGCTATATACAGCCCAGATAGCGACATTTCTTAGGAAATGATTTCTCTGATTAAAGAAATGCTATTCTCGACCCACCCAAATATCCAAATTATCTGCTGAAGTACATGACTCCTGCTCCAATGACTTATACATTATTTTTACCACTGCATCAGTTTAACTAGAAGAGATCTATACTCTTCATTCCCARTTTTGCCATGGAAATTTCCATTAGTCCTTAGACTGTGGTTCCTGCCATGTTAGCTCTTGATTTAGAATCAAGAGATTTTTCTTTTAATTTCTAGTGAATTAAAATTGGGAAATGAAATCCGAGTTTTTCTCATCTGTAAAAATCTCTCTATCTACCTACCTACCTATCTATCTATCTACCTATATATCTCTAGTGTGTGGGTGTAAGCGTTAGTATATGTGGGGTGGTGTTTACCCATACACACAAAATAGTCAAATATATATACAGCATAATACATACAGTGCCAAAGAAAAGAAAACAATTTTAACTGTTTATTCACCAATCAGGAAGGGTGATGGCAGAATGAATTTCCTTACTTTTCATGGTTAATACTACTGAGTCTGACAGTTGGTCAAACACAGAAAAAAAATCACTCTCCAAACCTGTAATTTAAAAGAAATAACTTTTTTTTTTTAACATAAGAATAAAATCAGCCTGAATTAATCTGAATTACAGCATTAACAAAGCCACCAAATTAATAGTACTTTTAGGTCTTTTGCAATTCATTTTTATAACCCTCTGTGCAGCCCCTTCACCAATGTGACCATTTCTGTGGTTTCTGTGGTTCTGTGGCTTACAGAGCATTTTTCAAACAATGCTTCTGTCATCCTTGGGTTCTCTAGACATGGACTCAATTCATGGCATAAACCCCACTTTGGACCACCCATTTTTAGCACCAAAGGGCTGGACTGCAGGTGGATGACCTCGAAGGGCATTGCCGCGGGGCAGAAATGGCCGTACTGCTGCACCCGTGCCCAGGGACGTGGCAATGCTTGGGGTGGGGAGGGCCAGCTGGCAGCACGGCTCTGTGCCACCAGCACAGTGGCCAACGCAGGGCGTGAGGAAGCTGCCTGGAAGCTGCACTTCTCCCCTTGATCAAGAAACCATGATTGCTACACAATCGGCACCGTTGTGTAAATGTTGATGGCTTGCAGAGAAGGCAGGAGCAAGTCCATGCTTTAAACATATGCATTGCTTTGAGCGTTTAGTCTGAAATCTCCCTGGAGTCCTCCCAGTCACTCTTTTCCTATTTGACACCTCCAGATAATCTCTATCTGGTGATGTTGCAAACGAGGGATGTGCTTTGTGCTTGACGTGTTTAAGAGAGAACTTTCTCAAATGAGAGCCTTTAACCATATTTTGTCCAACCTCTTTTCCTGAATGTATGTACAGGGTTGTATATGTATGTACAGGGTTGTACTCTCCATCAAAAGCTCAGGGCACAGCTGTATTAGAATGGAGCAGAAGCACTACATAAATCTTTGTAGAAATGGAAATAAGAAATAGCTTCTGAGACCTGAGATAAGGATAAAAGCCTTGTCATCCCCAAATGGTCTGGAGGATGGGTGATAACCATCAGATTTACATCTCAGCCCAGATGTTTCTGCTGTCACTACGTGACCAAATTATACAGCAGCCAAGTCTACTGCCAGTTTTTAACAGGTGCCTTTCCTGTGTTCACATCCCCAAACTAGTGGTATTCCTTACAATGCTGGCATGCCATGAAAGACTGCTGCTGCAAGATTGAAATCGAATAATGAGCTATTGTTGTGGTGTTCTTTGTTAAGAAATAAAAATCCTGGACTGCATCTCAGGTGCAGGAACCTTTTTGCTTGTGCTAAAATTCTAGCCATTTCTGGTTGGTCCCATCTAGCAGCTCCAGAGAGCTTAACCACACAGATGTCACAGCATAGGCAAGGCTGGCAGGAGAATCCTACATCTACCTGAAAACAGGGAGGGCAGAAGGTGGTGAAATGTAGCGTGAACTTGACTATGTTGAAACTTGAGAAAGGCACAGGACATAATCTGCTTTGAAAAAAGGACATGGGGATTTTTAATGAGCCTGTGAGGTCAAGAGCTCAGCTTTATGTCTCATCCATCCAGCGACACCTCTGGAACTGCAGTTCTCCACAGAACCAGACTGACTCAGAGGAAAAGCAGCATCACTTACTCAATCATCCGCTCCCTTCGTCAAGCTTTCAGTTTATTTTGGAAGTTCTACCTACTCAGCCTGACTTTGTTTAGTTTGARACTGGAGGAGATCAGACTCGGAGGGCGTGGGCACAGAGAGAGAGAGGGAAATCACAAAGGGCAACACTGAGTCATCAAGGCCAAGAATGCAAGTCCTGCTCCCTATGGTCAGAAAGCCATCAATGGAGCTTTGCTTATGGGCAGATGCGGGGTGGGGGGTCGGATGATTTCTATCATCTGAGATCCCCTTTGCTAAAGGACTGGTAAGAGTTAGTGAGGCATATCAGGATTAAAAAAGAAAAAAAAAAATCAGTTCTGAACCCTCACACACCGGGAAAAGCTAAGTGGCAACTCTTGGCTTTAAAAGCAGGAACTGCCAGGGTGGGAAGAATTTTGTTTGCGGTGACAGTCCTCTGTCCCTTGGAAACTCAGTGGGAAAACAATTACCAGCACTGATCTTCCACAGATGGCAAGATACTACATCTGCAGAGGCTAAGGATCCACACGCCCTGTGCCTCACCCCTTGGAGACAAGAGACCTGGTCAGTCCTCAGCTCTCCCAAGTAGCAGAATAGGTGCGTTAGGGGGCACATGTGCAGCAGAGGAAAAAGGTCGCTCCAACATAGGGGTTCAGAGCTGCTCTGCTGCCACTTAGACCAYGATCCAGCCAATGGGGTTGGCTTATGCAAGGGGGACTCCTTCTGTAGGGTGACTTTGGTGAGCGTGGAAGGTGCCTCGCTGGAGCAGCTACTGCCCAGTGCCAATTCTGGCATGACGAATCAAGGACAGCAAAGGGCTCCCTTCACCCTGTCTTTGAAAAGGAGTTTGGAGTTGGCCGTTTTGTGTTCACCAGAAAAGGACATTGCACCCTGGCGTGCACTGATCCTCTGCCACAGCTCAACCAGCTGTGGAAGAGACTGAGCTTCAAGTGGAGGTGACAGAGAGACAATCAACCACTCCAAAAATACAAAGTGTATTCCAGGAACAGGCAACTTTCCACACTCCAGAAGTAATATCTTTATTACTATTCACCTGTCTTAAGAAAATTATCTCCTTCAAAGCCACTGACCACAGATCCCTTCTGGCTTTGCTAGAAAGTTCTTCAGTTATACGGTCAACATTTATCAGTCTACTGAGCTGTATTTTAAAACACAGTCCTTGTATTTATTATTCTTGGTTGTTTTTCTTTTCTCTTTATCTACCCCGAGCAACACTACTTTCAAGTCTGTTTTCCTTGCCTACAATTTTGATCCATTTGTAACCTAAAAAAAAAAAAACTCTTTTATCAACTTGAAGGCAGAGTTTCCAAAGAGTTTTCCAATTTCAAGAAGGTGTTAGAGTTTTTACTTTTTCTTTGTTCGTTTTGTTGTTTCTTTCCAGAACCAGCAAGTTTTGTCAGATTTAGGAGGCACATTTCCTGGCACTCTAATCAGTATGCAGAGCTACAGCAAGTACTTAAAATTATAAGTCATAAAGCAATGTCTACATTTTTCAAGAACGTCCATTATTTTCTCACAAAATTGACAAAAACTGAGCTAAATAAATTTGTTCAACATGTTTTTAATAGCTTGATAAATGCTCTCAAGATAGTTGTTGCTGAACTGCAAATATTATGTTACCTCACCGTACTCCTCTCACCCGCCTTTCCTGCTTCAGTACTTTGTTGGTCATTAATTGCCTGTGATGAATACTTTCTTCCATTATCCAAATTACAGATCTGTCCTCACTAGACAATAGCCAGCTATGCTGGCAGATGAGTGCATTTTGGATTAGGTTTTCTCTATTTTTACAGTTTTGCCCAATGGAAATTTGTAAAATATAGTAATCTGAACGCCAAAAAAAGATACAAGATGATGTAAGGAAAAATGGTCACATTTTAAAAACAACAAACATACTGCATATTCTTCTTTCAGCTTTTCTAATCTCTTTTTTTTTACTTCAGCCCCCACATCACTACTAAAATTTATGGAAAGTTAAGTGTCTTAATAGGATTCAGGAATCTAAATACTTCTGTGAATATTGTCCAGAATGTCTTATTCAAAGCTAGCCAAAGTAATTTATAATATTTCCGTTGACTTCAATAAAATCTGGATCAAACCCTTGATATGTGATCATTTTGCTTGTCTGTTATGATAAAATAGACCCTAATACTGAACATGTTAAAGGAGCACTCTGCTTTCACCTTCTCCCTTCCTTCTCTTCAGTCTTGCATCTTCCATGGCTATTTTTTTTGTTTGTTTGTTTAGTTTAGTTTTATTTGCTTGAGTTTCCTTTTTCCCTTTGGACACAAAGAAAGGCACAGATTCACCCCACTTTATGGTGGTACATAATAGAGGTTCCCAAGCCTGGAGCCTCATCATCTCGAGTTCCTTCTCTAGTCAAGGAAGAGAGCGGGGTGTCTCTGGAGGACAACTCAAAGGATCTAAGAGCTGAATTACTTCTCTTTTTCTCTCCTTCTCTGCGAACTAAAGAGGAACCTATGGAAATGAGGTTCCTCACTTTGGCCCCTCAGTGCAGGGCCTACAGATGGGCAGGATAAATCTAAGCATAAGCATGCAATTTGCCGTGGCATCCCACAGGGATGCTGAATAGCCACTAAATCCAAGAAATCGCTCCCACCATGCTTTTCCTGTAAGGAACCCCAAGTCCAAGACTATGGCAGGATCAGAACAGAGAACACAATCTTGCATCTCCACACCCTCTTCTCAGCTTTGCCAAAATCCAGCGCTCCCTTACTTTCTATTCTCTTTCTCAATGGTCAATGTACCCCTTGCTTTCACCAGAAGGACAAGTAGCCAAAGCAGCTGGCAGGAGCACCAGCTCCGTCCCTCCCCTCCTTGTCCTCAGGTTGAAGAGCATGACATTAAAGCAAATCTCTGTGGTTTCTCCTTATCTTCTGTTTGCTGAAGGAGGCAGCATGCTTGCAGTGCCAGGTTGAGATTTCGGGATATGCCCCATTATGATCGATTCTGCACAAGGACTGCTGTTCTGCTGCTCTCCCCCGCACTGGGCTCAACCCCCCTCAACCCTCATCCCCCCCTCCCCAGCCAATCCCAGCCTGTCAGTGGGAAATGAATAAATTTGTTTTCCTCTCTAGTTCTTTCTTGCAAGGGAAAACAACAGCTGTTGCCCTCCTCATCTCCTGGGAGATCCCCCCACTGCTATTCTTGCCAGAACACTTAGAACTGGATGGGAAAGAGAAAAAAAWATATATATATATATTTCTTCTGAGTATTTGACAATGACAAGCACAGAAACCAGGGCTTGTCATAATGTTTGGGAACCACTTTATACAGTCCTATTAATTCACCAAGAAAAACAGATTTGCAATACAGTCATGGTGGAGACTTAAAATATCACTTTTCTCCCACGATGGATTTTATGGCCTCGAAAAGGACGGATTCCCTTGTATTCCACAGAGTTCCTGGGGGAGAGAACAAGGCTTCCATCCTAAGATGAAATTTATGAGGTTCATTTGTGAGATCTCCTAAGCTTACCAAAATCAGTGACAAAACACCTACTGAATTCAAGAAGCGGAGCATTCCCTCCACCCAGATTTTCT
Source organism: Apteryx rowi (assembly GCF_003343035.1). Taxonomy (NCBI): domain Eukaryota; kingdom Metazoa; phylum Chordata; class Aves; order Apterygiformes; family Apterygidae; genus Apteryx; species Apteryx rowi. The sequence goes on along the minus strand of NW_020447297.1, from coordinate 1,123,250 downwards.
CCACAGACCTAGGCAGTGTTCAGGAGTTGCCTGGTCAAAGGGCAGGTCTGGCTTCACCGGGGCAATAAATAAGTAAATAAATAAGCCCCCTAGCTCTGCGGTGTGTAGTGTTCTCCAAAGGGAGATAACCACATGCCACAGTTTCCCTTTAGAGTAGACCCTTTATGGCTGTCATTCCTGCAATCAGTCTGGTTTTGCTCTTTTATCCACCACAGGTTTTCTCTCCACTCTTTTCCTGATCTTTCCATCTGCCTCTGTAGGCTCTTMTCTTCCAAGACACCCTTGTGCAGAGCTCTAAATAACATCACTGCAACTTGAAGAGTTACCGACTCARGGACAAGAAAAGTTTGGGGTGATCRCATACACCCACTTCGCAAACGGCYGGTTTCAGGGCTTTAGGATAGAGGAAGAAGCCAGTCATCCGAATTTTGTGGCAGGCAGAAGGGGAAGAACGAATGACAGCGCTACTGAAACCAGACCTCCCGTGTTTAATGGCCGCTGGCAGTCAGACCTCTCTAGGAAACCACTTGGGCGGATACCCCGTCCCATGTGGTTGAGCAGTTCCCGCTGCCAGTGGTTTCGGAGGGAGAGATCACATATCACACACGCAGCCAGAGCCCTCTGGAGTTAATAAAAAGCTTCTGTCTTCTTCCCCAGAATGTTTTGGATTAACCCCATCAAAATTTCAAAAGTGGTGGCACAAGGGTATACCTGCAGGCACCAGACTCCAAAGAAGGAGGTAAGCACCCAGCCCTCAGAGTAGCGCAGAGGTGGATGATACACTTTGGCTACTCAGGAAAGACCTTTTTCATATCAGCTTTATTACGTTCTAAAAAATCTTCACTGGCTCACTTCTGGAGTTAACTGTAATGCCACAGCATGCTAAAACATGTTACACTATTTGTTCATTTAATTTTCTTTCTTCTTTTCTTCCTCTTTTACCTAAATGATTTATGAAGAGACCTTTGATTTGGAGCTTCAGATCCCAAATATCTGTGTGATTTCAGCTGGACTTAACAGCATCAGGTGAGAAAAGTGACTAGAAGGGACTTTCCACTTATAATACTCCTCTGTGCATTGCTACCCAGATATTTACAGCTGCAGGACTGACTCTGACAATGGGATGATTTAATGTTTAGAAGTAGAGCTACCCTTTTCACGGCTGCTATTGTAAAATGGGGACAATAAAATGACAGCATTTTGAAGATAAACAGTTGCAGCCAAGCACTGAAATATTCCAGGCACTTTTTACGCAATGTGACTGTTAATAGCTGTGAGCAGCAGGCTGGAARAGGGCTGAAACCTGCACCCCGGTTAAGTGTAGTTGCCACCTCTTCCTCCAGCTTACATCTCAGGGTTCAGTGTTTTCCCCATCTTTTGAACAGCAAAAGTGGGAACACGAGGAAAGCGCAGCTGCGATTCTGTGTCAGGCAGAAACTGAGCCTAATGCAACAAGTAACGCTCGCAGCTTTGGTGACAAGGTTTCTCTTGCTACACATCTCTCACTCTGTCTTTTTCCATAGGTTCTTACATTGCAGTCATCATCAGGTTACAGAAATCATTAATCAGGTATTGAAAAAAGAACCACATTCACACAAGTGAAAACAATATCAGTGTATGCACATTAATCAGCATCACAAGGCACAGGAGCATTATCTGAGACCTTTAGCACCATGAAAGGGACTCGATGTCTCAACTGGCAGTGATTTCAATGTTAAATCGGTGTCAAAAGGCAACTTTTATCAACTTGGAAATAAAAAATTAAACATGAACAAAACCGATCATAACTAGAGTGTCCTCTGGCTTTAGAAAGGGGATGGGGAGAAAGGACCTTCTCTACGACATCTCTTGCAAAGGAAAAGGATTAATAAAGTACTTAAGCTGACAGCAGAGAGTGCATAGACCCTAGATTCACCCTGGCATCAGTCAGTCAGGACTGGATCCCCCCCTAAATTAAGCAATTGGCTGCATGAAGCCACCATCACCCCCTACACACACATCCTTAGGAGCTTGCAGGCATTACCCTCACATGTCCACTTTAAAAATGAAGAAGGAATTAAAAGTTTCTCTGCTTACCGCATTGAGCCCCAGGAGGTTGTTTGGGAGAGACGAGGTGATTCCCGAGAGGATCGCCGTGGCCACCACTGCCCCCAGGCACTGAGCGATGATGTACATGAGCGCCTTGAAGATGCTGATCTGGCAGCTCAGCAGAAGGCCCAGGGTCACCGCGGGGTTCAAGTGGGCTCCGCTGATGTGGCCCACGCTTTGCGCCATGGTAGCAATGGATAACCCAAAAGCCAGCGAGACCTTCACGTTGTCTTGAGACTTTGTGGACGTTTTGTTGCCTACAACTGGGAAACTAAAACCCAGAGCCGAGCCAATGCTGATAAAAATAAAGAGGCTCATGGCAAAGAACTCAGCCACCACTGCCCTCCAGAACATTTTCTTTTTGAATTCACTAGCCATCTTTCCTCTTTCTCTCTCTCTCTCTCTCTCACTTTCCCTTCTTCTCCCTCTCTCCCTTTCCCTGCTTGATATTTTCCCTTTGAGGTCTGAAGAGAAATCTGGAGGAAAAAATACAGTTCTTGGATTATTTATAGGGCTTGGGGCTGTAGGAGGGAAGGGGTGTTGCACAAAAGGAGGAAAGAACATCTACATAGATGCTGACTGCTAGATTGATGTAAGACACTGCATGCCTGCCAAAGTTTTTTTCTTCCCTTTTTTTTTTTTTTTTCCCCTTCCCTTAACAGCCTTCGATCTCTGCTGCCGTTTTCAAGAGGCTTTTTTAAATCTTTGGAAAAGTCTTTAGGAACACTTCAGGAATTTTGCCTTCACTTGTTTAACTTCTATATAGCCACTCAGCACAGAGACTGGACTGAAAGCTTTTACAGGATTTCTCTCCCACGCTGGACTAAAACAAAAAGAAAAGTTATCTGTGCAGGCTGGTAAACTATTCATGCTCAGCTTCACCGGCAGCCAGTGACATCTGAAAGCAGTAAATAAAACCAACAGCTAAACCTGCACTCTAGGGACTTAAATCTCTCAGTTTCATTTGAAAACAGGTAGAAATGTCCCCTCTGCTGGCTCTCTGCAGACTTGGACTCATTCCTGATGCCAAGMCTGGCAGATAATAAATGCATATATTTACACAGACTCACACAAATTGATCTTAACTGACTAATGGTTGGGACTAATTCTAATTTCTGGGACCGCCGTGTAAATCTGAAATAACGCCACTGCAAGTGAGCCGGGAGCTTCACAGGCGTGCAGTCTGGACCCGAAGGAGCTGCCCTCTGCAGCTAGCGGAGGCGTTCTGGTTTGCAGCAGCGCAAGCCTGGCTTAGCCCCCCGTCTCCGTGCCCGCCTGCTCTCTCTGAACACACACCGTGCTTGCACTAGCCCTTGGTTAAAGCACACATTCTCTGCACCCTTTTTACTCTGCCCTTGAGACGTTTATTTTAAATGGAGTGGGGGAGGTAACACTGAGGGACATAGGAAATGGGTATTTATTTCATTTCTTCACCTTTTTTTTATATATATATTTTTTTTTCCTAGCAAAGGTGTCTTGCTCTCCCGCTTTGCTTTCTGCCTGGCAGGAAAAAAGTCAATTCGGGGGCTTCCTAACCCACATCCCGCAGTGAAAGCATGCCATGCAGACACCCAGGGCTCCTCTCCTGAAGGTCGGCCGTCCTGGCTGTCACCAGGGAGACTGGCTGCTGCCACCGCCGATACGCGGCAGTGGCTGGGGACAGAGACAGAGAGGGAGAGCGAGGGAGAAGGAAAATTACATGCTTGATTTTGCAGACAAAATGAATCTCCCAGTAGTGCCAGAACGTCTTGAAGAGCAAAAGGTCTAACCACTTCTGATTTTATCGCGGCAGGGCTTGTATACATGCCTTAGATTAACCCCTGTGCTATCAGATCTCTGCACGCTTTCGCAGCTGGCAGTACCTTAACCTCTAAGTCAGGGGGCCTGTTCCGACTTCAGAATACACCAGATCTGATGTAGAGTCAGAAACAAACTCCCCGGGCAAAGCCTTGAAAGAAAGATGACTATTTAAAATCGGCTTACTTCTCTGCCTCCTCTTTTTTCTTCTTCTTCTTGCTTTAATGCACCTCTGTCAACTTCTAAATTGTAGTTAAATTGATTCAAGGCTTTTTCACTGGGGAAGTGTGTCACTATGAAGATAAAGTCAAACACACACCTGGATAGCATTAGACAGTCAAGAAGAGTGTTTAAAATATATTGAGCTTTCAGAAACTGATTCAGCTGCAAAGCTGAAGACTGCTTAAATAAAAATCCAGATGTCTGCAGCCTGTCRTGCCCAAGTTCTTATGCTCTCTAGTCCTCAGGTGTTCTTGATTTTCCAAAATAACCAATTTTATTTCCTTGTGTTTTACAATACACTTACACAACAGAACTGTACCAGTGGAGGAAAAAATAGGAAAAATCAAAGAAATAGGGACATATTAATTGCTTTTTACCCTTCTAATTGCAATGGTGCTGCAATGAGGAACCACACGGTAGACAAATCAGAAATCAAATTCTGCCTGAGACAGTGTGTGCAATTTAACTTAAGGTACAATCACAGATAATTAACTAAGTACTAAAATTAAGTATTTTGTTCAGTGGAATTTTTTATTTACTGCAAACTCTTTCTCTGAAACTTGAAGAGATAAGTGACCAGCTTCTCCGGTCCTACCAACCGGATGCCCAAGACACAAGGCATGTATCTCATACCGCAGGGAACTGAGTGAGGGAAAGAAGAGCTCTATGAATAGTTTACAAGAGCAAGTACTTTCCAGGTGTCCCAAATTGGCATCTGTGGGATGGAGCTGCCTTGCCATTCTGCTGTGTCCGCAGGAAATTCCTCCTTTACTCACCTCTTCCTACAATTAGGATTTGGACTACCTAACAACCTCTGTACCGGTACTGATAAGGCGAGAAGGAATCCCTCAAATGAGAAAGACAAGGCGTGAGAAGAGCAGCAACACCCTCCGCAGGAGATTTAACCCCCTTGTGATGATCCCAGCCCTATGGTACCATGGCTAGTCCCAGGGAAATATCCATTCAGAAATCTCCTCCACAACGCAGATATAATTCATACCCAGTTCAGTATGGTCCTTTTCCCCCAAATGAGCTCCACCCCGTTCTTACTCAGACTAATGACAAACACCCCAGCACTTGGCCAAGTTCTCTACCATATACCCAGTCCCCACAAACTGCTGTGAACCAAAAAAAAGGGCAAAATCCTGCGCCTTGTGCAATGGATGAGCTGGGTTTGTGCAGACAGGTTTTCTATGCATGGTTCATGGCTTATTACCAAATCGTACTTGGAGATGGAGTTTGGGGTTTTTTGGAATTATGTAGCTAGAAATAGAGAGATGACTGCCAACCTTACATAAGTGTTTAGGACAGGCAGTGAAGGGCAGGCACGTATCTGATGGGAACTAGACGGAGAAAGTAGCTTTTGAGCTGAGGAGTTATTCTTCACAGATGATTTAAATCAGTATACACTCTTAACATTATTTATTTGCACTAGAGACAGCTGAGTGAAGAATCAAGCTCACAGAATTGGATATTTAATTGCCAAGATCCCAGGGTGGACTCATTTTTCGTCTAAAACAAATCACATTCTGAAGGGTTGTAGAACAATCCTCACTTAACAATTCAGTCAGAAAACAAATGTACTCATTGGTTAAGTGGTAGGCTTTGTTTTGTGCTCCCACATGTCAAATTGCTTTGAGTTTCTCTACTATTTGAACAAGAAACAAATGTGCCTGCAAGTTTGGTCTTCGCTAACATGATTTCTCTGGAAATTTTCCACTTAGGTGAAGGAATGAAGTCGAAGGGCAAAGGGAATGCGCATCAGTCCAGAGCCCAAATGACCAGAAGAACCAGGGGAACTTTAGCAAGCTAAAATTTTTCTTTTCTTGAGAAGAATTGCAGTCATCCTTCAACTCTTCTAGCCAAATGTTTTAGCAGACAAATGGCAATTGCTARGAATATATAACTTGCCGTTCTGGAGACACCAACATTTTCTGCTTTCTGCCTATAGACTTTCACCCCTTTGAAACATCACTGGCTTTCTCACCACCATGAAGAATTGTAGGTCCATGTTTTCACAGCCCAACATTTCACAAAAACAGAAAGGACTCCAGCACTGTTAGCTGAAATGAAAACATTTTCACATGTATTCTGTTCAGTGCCGTCCATAAAGAAAGCTGCAATTCAGAAGCTGGATTTTCCATAAGAAATCATGGTCTAGATCTTAATGGCAAATTTCCCTTTGGTGGCAAGATTTCCATGGTTTCCACTGGGTCTAATGGAAACATGTATTTCCTTACATTCATTGAAACGATGCTTTGACACTTAGACCCAGATTCTGTTTTAAATTATATGAGTGTTTGTCTAGAATAATGCTGCTGACTTAAACAGATTTATACCAATATTACTTCAGTCAGGAGCTACTTCTTGATCTGACTCAGTTCACTTTCTGGTTAGAAGGAGACCTTCTCCTGATTGTTATCGTAAAAAAGTACAAAGGCAGCGAATGAATCAATGTAGAGACCTTTGGGAATCTCTCTGCAAGAGAGACGCCTGACAACTGGTACATTACAGCATGACTTAGGTGTCCAAGAACTGGAGGTGGTTTTACACTGACTCCTTGATTTATGCTCCTAAATCCAGGAAAGAAGGAAGGTTTCAGACACATTCCTCTCTCTAGTATTTCCTATCAGCCGGTCTAAGCATCCCCTTGCTCAATACACCGACTGCTGGGAATCTCTTTCTTAGCTGCTCAGCTGACTCTTTTCCCTGTGTGCTAAACTCACAGCCTTTAATATCCTCTTAGCGCTGGACACGTAAATCCCTTTGTGAGGCTGGGCTTAACTCTCAAAACCTCAGCTGAGGGGATCAAAAGTTATTTATCAGCTCTGTGAATCACCCAGTGTACTGGTACGGGAGATGGCTTGTCACCCTGTAGTGACCAAGATTCAAAGGCATAAAGTCCATATGATTAATTTTCATTTGGGTATTTCATGATTCAGTAATATCAAAGTAAGTTCTACAGACCCACCAAGTTTTTACCTGTTCTTAGGGTAAAAACATGTACATTCCACTGCTGTAACCTGTTTATTCTAATTTTATTTGGATGGATTTTCTTTCTTTTTTTTTTTTTTTAATTGTCACTACATATGGATTTGTAAGCCTCCTTAATACAGCACCTTAATACAATAGCTGTTACCACTCATCCTTTTTTTTTTTGTTTCCTCCACACCACAAGATAGTTAAAAAAAAGGGGGGGGGGGAGAGACAAGTTTAGCACAGAATATATGAAGCAACAAGATCTGTGACTGTATAATAAATGAATGAAATTCAATATCAGCAGAGGGACACCTATTTATATCAATGACCAATTTGGCCCAGACAAATCAGATGATGATTAGAAAATTATTTCCTCTTGAAGAAGGTATCTAAGGTGTCTGAAGAGAAAATCATTCAGGAATGTCCTTGGAGACTTTGCTTCAAATTTCATTTCCAGTTATTTTCTCCTCTGAGAGTAAAAGACTCTACTGTACATCCTGACAAAATATATAATAGAATGATGAATATGTTAGTATAGAAGGCTTTTTCATGGCAAGTGCAACAAAGCCACAGAGATGGCATTTATCTCACCTAATTGTATGAATCTATCAAGAAAATGTCTCCAACTAAGCTGGTGTCCTTTGGCTCCCCTTTTAATGAATGCATAGTGTAGACATTTACAGGATGGCTGTAATTGCACAGCTTCATTTTAGACATCCACAATCCACTGACACCATTCCCACAGCTATTTAGGGTGCCCTGGCTGCCTCGCTCCAGAATAAACACTTACCTTTCTCTACGAACCCTAATTCTATGGCCACAAGAGCTGTACCAATCATGTCAATGTAGGTCCTGCCACAATTTTTATTTAACACTTCTCTGACATGAAATAATAAAGATGATTGTCTTCCAACTGGTACGCAAAAGGCAATTTCCCAGGCAACTTCTAAAACAGCCTGCACCAGGAACAAGCTTTGTCTTTTAAACTGGTAAGGGGCCGACTGTCTTGTATCCCCAGGTTCACGGCATCGTCTCTTCCAAGGAGGTGACGTTATGAGTCACAAAGTGCCCACAAGGCGTCTTGTGAAAAGGTTAGTTTCTCTGGCAATCCTAGAAAATGCCACCACACTGAGGGTTAAATTCTTTTTTTTTTTTTTTTTCCCTAAGCAAACATATTTAGCAACAATTGTCCTTTTGGGTTTCCTGTGCCCAGTGCATCACGGGGAGGTTGAYCAATTTTTTTCTTTTCTTTTTTTTTCCCCCTGCACATTGTGTTACATAAAATGACAAGTCTGCCAGGAATACTGGGCATGACACATCAATGACTGTGCTAATGAAAGCCTTGGTAGTTCATTGCAAACACAGGAGGTGAATAAACCATTGTTATTTGCTATAGGAAAGTTTTCATTATGGATCACAGTTTGCTTTTTAATGTGCAGAAAAAAATCARGGTCAGTCTTCTACTCCCACAACTCACAGGGCTCCACTGGAGAAATACTGGTTGTTTTGTCACTTGGTTGTTTGTTTGGGGAAGGGTTTTGTACATGGATTCTCATAAGTTTTGCTACCCAGATTTCATCATTGCTCTATGCTCTGCTTCACCACGTCTCTATCGCTCAGGCTTCCAGCTAGTCTTTGGCACAGTCCGAGGTGCTGATTCAACATCAGAGACTTCTTTATAATAGCGAATCTCTTTTAACTGCCAAGTGTTATAGGGTGCTGAATGTTGAGCTGATAAAAAAATAAAAGGGAGACCTTGAGGTGAAAATTGTGACCTAATTCCAAAGCAGGAAAAAGCCTTGTCACAAACCCAGGCAGGGTTATCACACGACAACAGTCTGATTTGTCAGCTGGATATATTAAATCTATGAGATCATGTTGCAGCAGCAAAGTAACTCACCAGATTAACACAGGATGCAGAAATGAAGCAATAAAACAAAGTATTTATAGGCAAAGAGCTTGTATACATGATAGACTGTTACATCAGAATATCAGTAAATGGGGGATCTTGGAATGTTATTGAGTCTTTCCTCCATTGCAAATTAGACTTACGCTCCTCCTGGCAGCAGTTTGTCTAGGCTGTCTTAAATACCCTCAAGTATGGTGATTCCTGTACCCCTCTAGAGGACCCAGTCCAGTGCTCACCATTAGAAAGGTTTCCAAACATCCAGACTTCCTAAATCAACTTTGCGGCAATATAACCCCATCCACATTCAGGCTGGAAAATAATTTATTCCCTTCCTCTCAAAAATGTTTGAGTTTTTTTTAGATTATCGTCTTCTTCTTTCAAGACTAAACAACTCAATTTCTTACAATTTTTCCTCATTGATTGTGTTTTTTCTTGACTTTGGTATGCACACTTTTTCCCAATCTGGTGTTTACATGATTATAATATTGTGTATTTTCTCTATAGAATAACACTCTTTCCACTTCAGACCAGTTTTACAATTCATAAGGTTCACCTTAAATTCTAATCATGCACTATGAGAGTACTGCCACCCCTTCTAACTCAATAATGTTTGCAAATTTAAGATCTGTATACTACTCCATTCTTGAAGACATAAAAAATTGCAAAATAACACACCAGAACAGAACCTAGCAGAGCCACTGCCTCAGCAGCATCCTCAATTTTGATAGTGAACCATTGCTAACTATTCCTCAAGTGCAGTTTTCCAACATTTGTCCACTTAAATTACTATAGTTTTATAATCCTAAGCGGTATTGTCCTAGTTTGCTTATGGGAACAGCATGTAAGTTATTATTTTTGGTTTGAATAAGGTCAAGAGAGATCACATTTATTGCTAGTCCCCTATGCACAAGCCCAGTTGCCTTAAAACAGAAGAAAATCCTCAGCAATAGTAGGATTCACCTCATCTGACATTAGAGAGCTATCTTTGTTCGACACACTTGTTACAGCCTTACAGCCAAAGGAGAAAAAGAGGCACTTGGCTCAGTGACCCTGTTTCATACATCTACTTTGGATCCATGACACCAGAGACAGCATTGACTATGTTGATCAGATCTTCACTGAGTATAAATGGAACCTTGCAAAGATGCTATGCACTTTTGTGACTCAAATTATTAGCAAGACCGATCATATTTTTCCTGAAAAAAAGAACAGAGCAGGGTGGCACTAGGGAAGTAGTAGGAAGACTAGCCAACATTGTCTATTCTGGGTGTAACAAAAGCATAAATTGCAAATGGGAGCAGATTACAGATTCTTGCAGACAGGAACTATTACAAACTGAATCAGTTTCCTGGTGGTTGTATTTCACTGGGAAACACTATATTTAACATGTGATCAGCAGCACACATACCAGTAAATCCACATAACCTGGGCAACCTCGTTCTACAGTTAGTTTAGAAATGGAAGACCTGTGAGGCCCAAGTATACAGGCACATGTAGGCAAAATGTCTGCAAGTCCTTGACCTAGGATTTGTCCCTTTCCATGCTGAGTCTCACACTGGTTCATGCTGCACCATTTTGGCCTTCACAGCCACAGCAGAAGAGGGCACAGCTATTTGTTACATATCTGGCACCTTGCAAATTCCTTGTGATCTACATGTGAAAAGACTGAAGACTCTGATTGTTACTTTTTAGGAGGTAACTTTAAGGGAGATGCAATGACCTCCACTGTGAAGAAGACCCACCTTCTCTCTATCATATATTAGGGTGAGATGAATCACTTTCTGAAAGTGCCTGCCTTCCTCCACCGACTATAGAGGGCCCCCAGGTGATTAGCTTAAACTTGATGTTTAACTTCTAAATGGCTTAAGTTAGGTGAAAAGAATCCCGCTTTCTATGTCTTAGTGTGTATCACAGACCAAATGAGAAACTGAATCTAAGCCTTGCGATGTCCCAAGTCTTAGGTCAAGTTTTTCCTTTTTCTCAAGTGAGCAGAGAAGGGAGTGTCTTTGGCACAGCCAAACAGCACAGCATGTGCTACTCATCCTCTGTGCTCACCAACAGAGTGTCCTAAAGCCCCTTTGATGATCCAGCTCTCGTTCTATCCACTGTCTTGTCTCTCTTTTTTTCAGAGGTACTGCCTGCCTGCCCATTTCTGAGTAGGTGAGAAGCATAATCACGGGCATCTGTGCACCTTTGAAGGAACAGTGTATAGTATCATCCCTATGCCTTTGTGGATACCCTAAGTCACTGTAAACACAATCCAGCCTTTTGCTGAGCACTCCTTATGACTTTGTCTTCCTTGGGATCACCCAGCACTTTGTAATGTGAGTTGCAATGTGGCCATTTCATTGGTTGACCACATCTCCTTTTCCCTGTCACATTTTGTTCTCTTCTTTATTCCTCATTTATATCAAGTAGATTCTCTCTATCTTTCTTTCCAAGTTTCAAAATCCTGTTCGTTAGAAGCCAGCATCAGATGCCAAGAGCAAAAGTTAGCCTTTAGTATGGCTTGTTATATCTCTAAATGAGAACATGACACCAGAGAAGCCATCAGCATGGGAGCCAATTAATTAAAAGTGAAATAAATATTGTGAGTAACCTTCTCCATCTTCAGCTCCCTCACTACATGATAATGATCATTGCAAACAACCTACCATCATTGCATCTTGGGATCCCATCTGGATGTAAAAATAAAATTAAATAAAAAGAGATTTGGAGAAAGAGATTCCTTATTCCTTATTCATTTTTCATTATTATATAGTGATAATTCTATATAAATTCACACCCATAATATGAATATTTATAGGGACCACAATTTTCCTTCCTTACAGAAAAACATCAGTGTGCAGAACCAGGGGGTCTATCTATCTAAGTTTGCCAAAAGAAGAAGAAGAGCTCAATTGCTGCAGAAATAGTCTGAGATGCACAACTGAAGAAAAGTCTATAAATGATATTAGGTCCCAGCTTTCTTTCAGAGAAACAAAGCTGAGCTCTAGGAAGCATTTAAAGTTTTGGCCTTTCCCAAAGTAAGTCATGCATCTGTTTTGCAGTTGTGTAATTCTGTTCTCATCTCACCAGTAAAGAATGGTCCCTATCATATTCCCTGCTATTTTTCCATCCCTCTGTGCTGTTGTAAGGAAATAGGATTTAAGTGTTTATTGCACACAAATTTCTCCTCTGTAAGGGCACATTAGAACCTCGTTGTTTGACACTGAAGACTTTCACACTGCATCGGGACATAAAACAGTGGTTCTGGAAGAAAATGAGCTTTTCTAGAGCTTGCTATAGAGGTTTAAGACATACCTATTCCTGTGTCCAGTGCCTTCCCTGCACTGCACACTCCCTGTCCCACAGGTAAGCTGTGGTCAGGGTCCGTGTTCAGTGGAGAGTCAAACGTGCTCGTATTGGAGCGACTTAAAATAAACCAGCTGGTTTTGACAGAAATAGATTACAAATGTGCACAGCGTGTTTTGTCGCGTCTCAGCTACCTGGGTAGAAACTTGCCTTTAATGGATGGTAAAAGATGGCTGAAGAGGAACCCACTCCAGCTAACGTGGCATAAGGAGAGCTGGGCTGCACCCTTAATTTGTGTATTGTCACATTCATTCCCTCCATTCAATGAAGGCAGAGATAATTTTAGCCCCCACCATAGGGTGCAGAGTTCTCAGTATTTCCAGACTAAGGATTTGTATTCTACTTTGAAAGTGTGCATGTGGTTTTACATAATGCAGTTTTCCAAGCTTTCTGCTTCCAGTGGGACTATCAGAATACCTGCCAGTGGTGCAAACACTACATTTTTAATGTGTTCATTACTGTTTAGACAATTGCAGTATATAACCATGCAAGTATTGCACTGATCTGCTAAATTCCCAGGAAGTGAACTAAAAAGAATAACAAAAACACTGGCACATGCCATGAAATTGCTTTAAAGAAAAAAAAAGAGATTCAGAGAAACAAGGCTTGTAGGGTGAAAACCTAAGTAAAATCAAGTCAGAACTATGTATATTAATTTAAAATGTCAATACCTGTCTTGAGATTCAACCTTCTTCACTCTGACATCTTTGATTCTCACTTTGAGACACGGGTTATGTGATAGGAAGCTTTGGCTGTCTTCAGTCAAGGCACCAAAATGGGGAGGAGGACCATATTAATGGGTAAGATTTTCTAAATGAGGAAGAAACACAGGGATAATAGTACAGGACTCAGCACCTGTCTTCTCTAAAATTAACATTCAAACAGCAGTCTTTTCCCTCACACAGCAAGTCTCACACCCACAAGATTACTGCCACAATGTGAGAAAGGATATCCATTGGCCATGGCACAAATAGAAAAGGAAGAAGACTGTGTCAACAGGCATCTCCCATGGATGTAGAAGAGGAATGGTTCATTGACTTGCGGGAGAGTTGGATCAGACTCACAAGGAATAGAATGGGCACTCACTTTCTTAGCAGGTAGGGGCTGCACATCCCCTTTTTCCATGGCTAGGCAGCAGGAGTGGTGGGAATCTCCTACTGACTCCCTTCTGAGGGCCTGAGAAAAGCGGGGAGCCTCCTAGTCTGGTAGCATCCAGCAGAACTACTTGGGGGATGACTATCTGCTCCCAAGACATTTCTGAAGCAAATATTTAGTCCCTCTTCACTGCTATCTGCTTCAAGCTTGGAAAGAAGGAGCCATCAGAGATGGAAATGCGTGTAATGACTAGGGACTAGTCTGCCCCAGTACTTAATGCACTTTCTCATAATGGCTGAATCATCAGTGGAAGGAAGACAGAGAGTGAGACACAAATAATTGAAATTGGCTGCTTTAATTAACCACATACCTTGAACAAATAGGTCAACTGTATGAATAAAGACAGCATCTATGAGGGCTTCTCAGATTCACTGATCTGGAGTCAGACGCCTCCGTGTTTCTACACACAGCTGGACTTCTCCAAAGCGCAGGGACAGTTGCCGCTGCTTCAGAGCAATGACATTTCTATTAGCAAAGCATTCACTGATCTGGATCAGGGTGTAATCCTGTTGTCTTTGGTTATCCACCACTGCAGATCCCGACAAGTGAAGAGCTAGAGAGGAAGCTAATAATCAAGCAAATGACCACTGCAAAGCTTGGCTTAGCTGTGTGAGCTGCATGTTATAATTATGCTAGGGTAGAAAGTGGTGGAAGGAAAAATGGCAGGCTGTCTGAGAGAGGGGACCTGAAGGGAAACAAATAAAAAAGGAACAGCTGGACTTTGTTTCTTGCATGTGAAGGCAGAGTTTTGGCAGGCAGTGTTGTTGCACAGACTGTCTGAGACACAAACACTAGCTGAACTTCAGCAAGTCTAGCTACGCAGCTGCTCTCAAAATCAAGAGTCTCTTAACACCTTTTGCATCTGCATGGAAAAGTTCCTGCATTGCTTAAAGCATGAGCCCAGTGCTTGAGCTCTGGCCCTCTGAAATGCCAAGCCTGTCTTCCAAACTAGAGTCCTCTTAGTGCAATATAGATACAAAGACCAACCACGTCTTGGTTCTCAATCATTCTGTGTCTATGTAAATCTCATTGAATTGTTATAATCATTTTTGCTCTTATGAACAATGATTTGAAATGTTTGAAAATAGCAGTTCTCCCTTCCTGACTAAAATCCCACGACAGGGACTGGGATTTGTACAGACTGTGAGTCAAGCCGTTTAAAAAAATTGTTATACCTTCCTTGTTTCTTCCTCTCTCCCTGCCCCACTGTGAGAAGCCTGGAACGGGACTGAGATGGGCAGTAAATATGCAAATTGCACAATTTCACTCAAGTTAAATGCATAGTCTTTAACAATGCTGTAGATGCTAATTTTTCCAAAATCTTGACAGCTTGCATTTTGTTGTTTACATTTGTTCTGTTCTGCTCTTAAAAAGCAATCAGAAAGACTTGTTATTTTTACATTATGGAGATGGAAAGAAAGAAAAATAGTAGACTGTTAAATCTAGAGTATTGCTTGTCATCTGGACAGCCTGAACGTGTAATAAGATGTAAGATTTGGATGCAAAGTTTTGGTGCCTCATCCTATCCAAAAACATAGCTGAACTCAAATATGTAAAGGTGCAGACATGCTAGTGCTTGTTTTYACTTTGAGTTTTCATCTGTCAAAGAGCTACATATGAAGCCTACTACAAGATTTCTGCAGCCTCTCAGGGACATGGGGATTTTAGTTCAAGGTAGAACCACTGGAGCAGTGTAAGGCTGTGAATGAGGCAATTTTTCATCACATGGAATTATGCCTATGCCTTTTTTGCAATAAGCTGAAGAAGTTAAGTTTCACACTGAAAATCTGTTCTCCTGCCTTGTATTTTATTTGCAGCTCTGCTTTGAACGGTCTCCAGTGTTTAGATTTCTTTTCTTAAATGCGTATGCCAGAGCTGGAAACATTATTTTACCAATGTTTTTCATGGTGCAGTTTACAGAGGCAAGGTCACTTCCAGGCTTCTCCTGAATGTCCTCCTTGTACATCCAAAAGTTACAACCATCTTTTTTCTGTAACAGTTCATGCTGAGACAGTTATCAGTATTCAGGTCCTCCTTCCAGTTGCCACTTGCCAGACAAGGGTCCCCCCTTCCTCCATCCCACATATACAACCTGCAGTCTCATCTCCCAGACTTATTATCCTGAATTTCACTTTTTTAAAACCAATTGGATTGGACTGTGAATATTTAGACATTTTCTATTCTCCTGTTCTACTGATTATTTACCACTCTGCCTTTGTTATGATATCAGCAAACTGAACTAACAGAGATATTATATACTCATGAGGTGATTGCTAAACATTAAATAACATTAGAAAAAGATTATCTTTTTCTCTCTTAGATGCTTTCCTGAAGACCTGAGGACTTGAAGGATATCTGGGGAATTGGGTAACAAAGTTATTTTTGACATGGTAAATCACTTCCRAAAGGGTTTCATCTGCTGACCATATGATCTTTTATTTTTGATGTAGGGTCCTTCTTTTTTCTAATCAGGGGAATAGGTAACTGTCCTACTGTTGCCTCATGGAAGAATGTTCTATCCAGTCTTGCCATTTTTTTTATACACACATTTTGCTGTAAGCATAGTCTGTCTTTCTTAACCAATTTTGGAGGCCTTTTAGATCTGTCTGATGACTGCTGAGTTTAAGCAAAACAATTCTCACTCCTTTCCTTTTTATCTGAATACCTCTGTGGCAGGTTCTTGCAGACTGTTCTCTTCAGATGGTTTGTTTATTGCTTCTGATTTTGAAGGTATGCTTCAGTTTTTCCAAGTTTCCAGTTCCTAATCTTGGAATGTTCCATGGTCTCCCCTTATGTCTGCAGCAGTATTGGGAAAATCCAGGAGATTCCTCCTCATCCCTTCACACTCTTTGCAAGGTGGTCAGCAGTTCATCGACATCAGGATTTTTTGATTCCTTTAGGATTATCAGCTTGAAAGGACACACTTTGGCTCGCATAGAAGTTTGAAGGATTTTTTGTAGGAATCTTTGGGACAAAAGCTCTAGTTAAAATTATGCTAAGCTAGACTTGCAGAGCACGCAGCCTGTGCAGTGACTTCTCTGGCTCACCGCGCCTTGTTCATGCAGTTTGAAGGCTGGGTGAGAAACAGCCATGGTTCAAAGCTCACACTCCCGCCTTTCTGTATGCTCAGCAACACTGCAAAACTCTCCACCAAATCCAGTGTTACAGGTTTCATTTACGGTAAGAACGAGTCAGGGCAAGTTAAGAACTTGGGATGTAGGGGCATGGGGTGTGACGATGTTGTTGTGGCCCAGCTGAAACTGATGATGCTCTAATTACTCATTTGCATTGGCTTTTCCCAAAATAAATGCTTACAGTGTCTTGCTCTAACCTTAAAATCTATGAAAGAAGGGGAAAATTACATATAACGCTGAGTCCTAAATGATAAATCTCTTTTATGGTTACATGAGCTTTTGCCAACACAGTGGTGGGTACAGTTCGGTCTGAATTGCCCAAAGAGCACATACACAGCCAATTACCTAAGGTCTCAATATCTTTGGCAGGAAGAGCATAAATAATGCTTCTCCTAGGATAACATGTTCTCAGATTGTTTCTCCACTGTATTTTCTGCACATATGTTTCCCATCAATAGCAGACAGGGAAGTCTTACCCAAGAGCACTTGTATATCCAGTTTACAGATGCGAAAAGGAGGAAAACAAAAGATTTCCAAAACTGTCTTTGTTTCTGGTTTGACACCCCTCTGGTCTACATCATGCTTTATTACAATTGTATATGTCTTAGAATATATGGCGCCTATGCAGTACAGCTGTGGRATACAGCTAGGTACAGACAAAACACTGTAGGCTATTCAAGAGATCTGCGTGGGGCTGGCAGATATGAAAAAAGATTTATGCACCCTTTTGGAGAGGTTGCTGAAGGCCAGATAGAATAAATCACAGTACTCAAAATCCCACTTTAGATATTTAACACAGGATTATCTAAAATGCAGTTCAGTTCACTAAACACAGGCATTTAGTACCATTTTAAATGAACTACATCATCCTACCTGGCCTCCACAGGTTTGCCGCATACATACAGGACTGCCACAATCTCTTTCCAGGGTTGGAAACATAATTAAAGGTGTATAATGATGACTCATATCACCACTTACCTAATGTTTCCCCCTCTACATCTTAACTCTGTATGGCCTCATTTTCCAGAACAGATGCAGCTGCCATCCCTATGCAGGTGGCCACTGTGAAATCTCAGCCTGCTCAGTGTGGTTTCTTCTCTTCAGCTCTCTTTGAGGAACTAGATAAAAGCTGCAGGGTGTCATGAGGAATACATAAATTTCCAGATTGTTGGGAGAGACTGTCATGGCATTAGCCATCCCACCTTATCCCAGTAAATCTGTTATTGGAAGTGACTTTTTCTGTCCATCACAGAAGTGCAGGTCTCATTTGGGTTCTTCTCATCCTCTTTTTGTCTCAGAACTTGACACATGCAACCTTACCTCACTACTGCGCAACCAAAATTTTCCTCCACCTTTCTTTACGTGGGAGCTATGTGTATGTCATCTTTTGCCTTGGATCTCTTACCTCACTCCTTTTCTATCACATGAAATATAAACTACCCGTTTTCAGTTTCAGAGCCCTTCATTGAAGATACTTATCTTCTTTTATTCCAGTGTTAACGAGCTGATACAAAGATTTCAGCAGGCAGTGAGGCCAGACTTCTCTACATAGTCATTTCATTTTTGAATAATCTCCTCCTAGGCTTTTTCCCAAGTTATTCTTTACATACACAAAGAATGTTACATAAGTACATTTAAAACATTTTTGTTGTTCTTTACACACCTCTTGGAAACTAACTTTCATTGTGATGCCTACAAAGCACGTGACTACAGATACCTTGTGCTGAGTTGTGAGAGAGCCATTCAGTGAATGTCTGGCCACTATCTCATAGGGCAAGACTAACCTTACCTAAACGTGGATTTCTATAAACAAGGTAAGTATATGCAAGCTAGTTCCCCTAGGGTCACCTTATAATCAGTGGAGATGCTGATATCAATCCTTCTGACCCAAACACCTTTGCCTATAAGGAGATGGATCCTCTCACCTGAGATGCTTCATTTCTTTTCCATCAGGTGTAAGTTCAAACTTGGATGTTTCATTTTCTAGTGCATAAGTAAGGACGGATAAGTCCTGTCCTTAGGATTTGTTTTGTTTTGTTTTTCCTGTTTCTTTGCAAAGCTGTCCATATCCACATATCCAATGGTTTTCTCCCATCTTAGACCATTAACTATGCAAAGGAGTGTCCCTCTTGCCCTATTCACAGAGATGCCTTGCTCCATTATGGGTGTTTTAAATCTCTGTGATAGTAACATCAACAGCTTCCCTAAACAGTATTTTTATTTGGCTACACATTTCAAAGGGCCAATAACTGCCAGAAACCCAGGGAATATGACCTCATACAGTTTCAGTTCGTGTGATATATTCGCCTAGAATTTTGATGAAAGACAGTGCAGGACTGTGATTGAAATATGTCTTAATGGAGTCTCTTTTTTTCTCTAGGAATATGTTGTCCTGTTATTGCTGGCCCTATAATAGCTTTTCCAATGACCAGTTAAGAAACCATGAGATGTTCACATGTCTTAAGTTGAACACTGCGAAACCTCTGTTTGCCAAACATAACAAAAATATATGTTGAAGAATGTGTTATCTCTGCAAAATCTGTGGAGTCATTTGGAATCCAATTTTTTTTTTCTTTTTTTTTTTTTAATAAGGGGCCATTCCTGGTGGGCTTCTGCTTGCGAATTCAGAAATCTCAGTTTACATGTCTGCATGTAAACTAGGTGCCTAAGATCCCCTCACACTGAAAGGAGACCTGGGTTTCAATTCAGTTGCCTTAATATAGGCATCAAGTTGGCATATTTTCCTGTCAAGGGCATTTGAGATTCTCCCTCCCACCTGATCAACAGTTGCCAGTCCATAAACTTGTAGGTCCTCTGTCATGGCCACCGTTTCCATGTAGATATCTCCAGTACTCTGGGGAATCTCAAATGGCACTAGATCTTATATTTAGGAAACTGAATCAATTAGTAAAGATAGTGGAGCCTAAGCAGTATTTCATCTTACTCTACAGAAAATACATATATTTGGTCAGCTGAATCAATCTCTAAACTCCACTGACTGTAATGACCAGATATCCACAGATTTTAATGGGAGATGGGACACACAGTTCACATGTAGACATCTAGGTGTAGGCATCTGAATATAAGTGTCTTAATTGCTGAGGTGAAACCCAGTCCATATTCCTGGACAATTTGCTTTGTATCATGTTGTCTGAGTCCTATTATATTTCCTGATAAGACATAGTTGGAAATAATGGCTGGAATAAACAAGTGTTCAAGAAAAATACCAAATATTTGTCACGTGTTCTTTCATAGCACATTTTTTGGTTTTGGAAGAAAAAGATTTGGAAACCTTCCAAGGAAAGTGTAATCGGTATATATTAGGTTTTGTTCAACAGCCAAACATTACAGACGATTCCAATTATATATGAAAATGAAAGAGTCATATTGAAAGGGTCAGTTTATTTCTTGTTCCAATAAACTTCTCAGAAATAATACCTGGAACTAAATATTGAAAAACTAAATACATTCACTCCAGAATGTTATGGGTCTATTTTAATTGTAATGTTTAGATATTCTATGCTTGCTTACTACAATATTTTTATAGTCTTATCCAGCTTGGATTTAGATCTCTTAAAAGTGAAAAGTTATTTACTACACATGAAAATATGTTCTAGGAACTGACAGCTCTCACTATTATAAATGTTTAATTATATTTCATTTAAATTAGTTTTTTCTTTCATTTTGTTCCATCCTCCTGGTTATACTCCACTGTGTTAATCGTGCAGAATCCTTTTTCCCCTGCGGCACTTACTCTTATCACTACTTTAAGATTGCTTTTATGCCCTTCACTCGTTGTTGAATTAGGTTATTTATAAAACTTCATTTTTATTATAAATCTTAGCCCTTTTCATAGCCTTTGATGTTTCTCTGAATCCTTTCCAGTCCACCTCCATCTAAATATTTCACATGGAGAATAACGTAGTTCAAAACAGTTGTTTCAGCCACACTATGTCATATACAAATATTAAGAAAAAAATCTCTTTCTGTGGATCCTCTATCTGTATTTTAGGATTACGATGTTACTATTTCTGCACACTCAGAATATTTTATTATTTGATAAACATGATAAGTCTAAGTGCATTAGTGCTGAGTTACATCAGTTTTAAACCAAGTGTTCTGTTCTATAAGAAGCTGTATCTATTCTGAAGAGAAATGAGAGGTTCTGCATAACGTTTTCCATCATGGATTTACAGTGCCGTTTGGCAAAGTAATATACCAGTTATTCGTAAGAACAAAAACACAGTGAACTCAAAATATCCAGTCTATTTTTTTTTCTTACCACAGGCTAAAATTAGAACAAAATAATCGGCTAGATATAAACTTGGTGAACTTACAGTTCCCAGCTGCATTTTTCCTTTACCACCTGAAAATGTGAAGCTAACTATTATGGGTCAGGTTTTGAACCTGTTTACCCAGAGGTAAATAAGCAATAACTCTGTTGAAACTGGGAACATATGGTATGTATGGATAGTAAGTTGGGACCCCTAGGTAATATTATTGGCCAGCATAGATTTTTCCAGTACAATAAATGGAAATGATCCAAGAGAAGAAAACAATGAAGCTATCTATGGTGGTGTACTGTGAAAGAATAACAAACAGACAAAACCCATTGTTGTTAAGGGTTTTGGAGAAAGCAGCTGGAGTTATAAGGCTACCCTTCTTGCAATATATTTGTGAAGTTGAAATCAACGCTCTAAAAACAGCACATTAATGGGTTTATACAATAACATAGTCCAAAACCCAGTTCTTCTCCAAGCGATTGTCAGCTTCACCCACGTTGCAGTATGAACATGTTGGCCCCCAGCCTTTGATTCGTGCCTAAAAGTGTCCTTCAAAGATGGTCCTTCTCAATGCAATTCACCCCTGCACTGCAAATTGCAGATTCATGGTTAGCTTTTCTGTCACTGACCGCAGCAGACCATGGTCTACAGCAAAGCCTATACTCAAAGAGGCTAAATAGCGTATAAGATTGCTTTAGGGCACCACAACACCACACTAATAATATACTAAATCCTTCCATGCCATGTGGCAAGCCCACCTTCTGCCTTAATTCTCATAGCATAGCAGATCCCCTCTTGTGTATGGTCACAAGAACCATGGTTTGGGAACCAAGCCTTTGATTTACAGGAGACACAACTTTTTTTTTTTTTTTTTTTTTTTAACTATAACAACTGACACAAGTTGAAAGGCAGATAATCAAAATCTTTCATTCTTTCATTTTCTTGCACTTCTTATTAAGTGCCCATAAAAAGTTAAGTTACAGCAAAATAGTTGCAAAAGCAGCATCTATGATGACAATGCATGGAAACAGAATCAGAAAAAAAGAGTCCTAGAAAATGCGAAACAGAAGTGGATCAATGATAAATGTCCTCTTTGAGGATACAGAGTGAAAGCAGATTTCTTGCACTGCGTTTTGAAGGTTTCAAAGAGGAAAAAGAATAGCACACTTCAGGCTGGGGTTTAACTGGTGTTTGGAAGCCTTCCAGTAGTCACTGACTGCTTGAGCCTTGTGCTCTGAAAGAAAATAAAAAAATGGCTTGACAAACCACTGGGAATTTTTGTAGCCCAGAAAAAAAGAAGGGGGTGGGGTGAAGAAGCACATTCCTAACCTTCATCTGGATGGGATGCTAGAGGGCCCAAGTCTTCATCCTGTGTCTTGGTTTGTGTAAGAAGGAAGCCTGAGATGTAAGGTACGTGGGTGCTGCAGAGCACTTTGAGCAGTTCCCGGGTGATCCAACAGCCAGGGCCTCAATGTTCAGTTACATACATCCACTTTTATCTAAAAACATTCATAAAGTCTGTTTACTTTCTGGAGTATGTTAAGCAACAAAGGCACAAGACAGAAGCCCTTAACTGAATAGGAACTCAAACATTGTTTTCTAGGCTCTTTAAGTACATTTATTCAATATAAGGTATTATAATCTGCAAATTGCTCTTAAAAAGAAAACTGCTTAAGGTGATTTTTTAAAAAAAGGGGAAATGAAGGTACATGATGCAGATATTGACCTTGATTCTGTTGTGAGTGCCAAGGGACAAATGGCATGTGATGACATATGCTAATAATCTTTCAGATTGGCTTTAATACACTACTTGTTAACAAGAGAAGAAAAGAATAGTACATAGTCTATTGTTATCCTTTATTATTTTCATTCAGTGATACTGGGAAAATTTCACTATTTGGGTTCTACTAAACATCTGTGACGGTGAGTGTTCAACAGAACATGACCCCAAGTGATAACAGAAAGTATGGTTTTGACTTTCTGCTCCATACTGTTCTGGATTCTCATCCATATTTAAAAGTGTTTTGGGGACTGTGGGGCCACACTAAATTCAAGTGCTATGGTGCCTGTGCAAGTGCTTATAACAGCTTGTTCTGTTCAAGAGAACAATACATGATCTACAACCGTGGCGGCTCAGCTTCTCTACACACTCAGTGGGGAAAGCAAGAACCAGATACCTTTAGAAATTTAGCTGGATATCTTCCATCAACAGTGGAGAGAAACCAGCATACTGCAGTGCCCCAGTCTCACTGCTGATCACGGACAATGCCTAGAACAATGAGGTTCCCAGCTTCAGTATTTCAGCCAAGAGCCTGTAGCCAGGTGGGATGAAACTGCACGCTAGTGTCGCTGAAGATTTATTTGGGATGCCTAAGAAGGGACCCTACTTCTTCCAACAGAAACTGGGGGAGAGCCAACCACGCCATGGTGGAGATCATGCTAACAACTTGATGAGATGAATGACTGTCTGCTGGAGATGGACCCCAAGCTCTGTCCCTGTTCAGTTTGCTAGTACAAACATAGGCACTGTTAGTCACCTGGATCCACCAGTTACATGTTACAGGACATGAGGAGGCATGAGCTGTAGCTTGAACTCCTCTGTCAACTTCCAGCAGGATCGTTCTTAGTGTACCCAGGCAGGCATTACAATGACATGAATTATTCCCTATTCTAGCATTTCTGCTGCAGCTAGAAGGCCAAGATGGCACTGGCATCTGAAGAAATGGTGGATGGACATCTTCCGGGCATACATTTCCTTTGAGGGATTCTTGCTGCTTCTACAGTTGAAGGTACATGATATGGTTCTTGCTCCCAAATGCTTCCTCATGACTACTGCAGGGGAGAAGTTATGCTATAGTGCGCCAAAATAATCTCTGGTCTTTCCTAATAGGCTGCCGTGTTTTTTTTCCATTTCCGTTAGCTGGCCTGGCCACAGGGCTTCTGCATTTTTTCATTTATTCTTATGTAACAAAAATATCAGGTAATAAGATCAAGTGGTTTGATGTCTGGCTGATTCATCACTTAGATGTATTTGGCTAAGGGATTCAGTGATGGAGCATTGCAGGGAGGTGGGGGAAAGGAGAAGGAATGGCTACGAGACATTATTTCCAGGTTATTTTTCTTTCTACTGTACTCAGTGCTCCAGAGCTGCAAAAAACAGAATCTCACCACACTGTCAAATGCAGACAAAATCCTGCTACTTTTGACTTTTCTCATATACTGGATTAATACAGTGTGTAGCCTAGTAGTAAACAGCAAAGTAGTAGAAAAATTCACGACAGAAAAACTCTAAGATTTATGCAGTACAGGAGATAGGAATAAATAATCTAAGAGTCTTTTCTGGCCTTGAATGCCAATGAAGTCTAATGTAGCTTGAAATCCCTCAGGCATACCAAACAAAGACTGTCAGAGGAACAGCTGTGCTGAATTGCACTTAAAAGCCACCACCCTGTCTCAGGCATTGGCCAAAAGACTAGAAAAAAAGGCATAGTACAGAGTTCAGGAGTATGATTTTCTAACTGATTAAATTATAACTTGCTTCTAGTTCTGATTCCATTACTTCAAATTCATGAACTCATTGAAAAAAAGTCTCTGGTATTGCTGAATGCAATAAATTGGGCCATGCAGGAACACTCTTGGGTATGCATCACCCTAAATTAGACTGAGATATCTACATCATTTTTTGGAACATAAACCAGCCCCTTCATTTGCTGAGAACTTAGGCCCGATTTCAAAAGATGACCTATGGTGAAATCTTGCATATCCTGTTCCTAATCTCAACCCCTGGAGCACAAATATTAAAAATCAGAGAGGTACATTTTCATTCCATGTGCTTCCTCTGCTTGGAAGTGAATGGTGTTCACAATATCCTAGCTAGCCCATGTGCAAAGAGAACATGTGATTTTTATCACCATCAATTTCTTGGAAATGAAGCTGCATGACTTATTCTAGCATCAAATCTAGTTCACCACTATTAAAAAAAATATATCATATTCTTGCTTCAGTAAATACATAAAGCTCCTTCTTACAAGCAGTTACCACTTTCCATCCTTCCTCTGTTTCTCTCATTAGGATGCTATTCCAGAACTTCAGTGAAAGTATATCTAGGAGCTTTCTTCTAATTTCAAAAAATACATACATTCCTTTTAACTAATCCCCTCTATCCTGTTCCATGCTTTACCTTAAACAACTCATCTTTTTCTCCCCTGCATCTTCCTCCAAGGTAATTATAACGAACAGCCATAGCCTGTCTCAGTCACTGCTTTAAGCCAAGTTCTTATAACCTCTGTTATGAAGCCAAACTGACCAAGTTAAAACAGAAACGCTCCAGTGAGGAATCTTATACATTTGCAAAATTTTAAGAATTTGCAGAGGTGAGGTTGACTCAAATTAAATTCTGTTTCTACTAAGGTTCATCCTGTCTACTGATCCATCCATTCCAACTGTCCCTATAATTTCTAGAGGTCCTATGGATATCAAGTATTTTAGCACGGAACTTGGTGTCCCAGGCTAATCCAGATTGCTCCAATATGGGACACCTTAGGTATCATGTTAGGGGCCTGACAATGTCCTCACACAGTTTAGAATAGACTTTACATGGAAAAAAATTATTTTGGAAAAAGTCTCTCTCTCTCCGTGGTTAATAAGCTTAACAGGAAGCATATTCTTCCCTTTTCCATTCTGCTCTCCACACCCATGGTTATAACAGGGCTTCACTGTGCCCAGTCAAGTCCCTCTTTGTTGCCAGAATAAAGGTATCTGTCTCTCTCTCTTGTTTTTTAGACAAATGCACTGAATTGTCACTGATAATCTTTTCTGGCCCTAAACTGTGAAAATCAGGTGGCTTGTATCAGGCCTAACTTTGTACTCTTTATTGAGATGAATAATTCCTTTGACTTTAAAGTGTCGATAGGAACAGAAGAGCGGGATGTAGGAGCATGGCTTAAACAGAGCTGGTTCCAGCCAGCTGCTGAACTTGGGAGCTGCACAGCCTGGTCACACTGGGCAGGGTAAAAGGGATGGTGATGACCCATTAATTCTGCCCTGGTTAAAATGTCCATGTTTAGACGTGTTTTAGATAACTTAATGGTGGAAGTGTAAAGCTTACTTCTGCAGGTATAGCTTTCAGGCCTTTTTTCTCCTTGGCATTCAGACATAGAAAATAATTTTTAGGAATCCTCTGGGCATTGCTTTTGGATGCTAACCAAGACCATCAAACAGTTTGCCACTCTCTGTGACTTTTAGCTGTTCACTTGAAAGAAGTGTCTCCCAGTGATCAGAGCAGCAGGATATTGGAGTTAAACTTAAGTCCCCCCCCCAAGGACTGATTCAAATAAGCCTTCTTCCACCCACACACTGCTATCTCAGCTTAACAACAAAAGCAGCCTGCCAATCTGTCCCCACACAGAAGCCTTCAGAGTTCTCATCAAAAACAGGGGGAAAGTACTGTAAAATTTCTCAAGCACACTAAACAGAAGTTGCCATCATTCCATTAAAATCATCCGCTATTATTTTCTTTGAAATCACTGGATGAATTAAATCAACAGCAAAGGGAGTGGAATGTTTCCTATATCCAAAAAGATGCCACAAATAAAGATGAGAAGCTTTTGTACTCCTCCAGAGAAGCACATCTTGGCCACAGCTGCCAATTTCTGCTGATCAAAAACTTCAGACCGAAAAGTTAGGGAAGCAAAAGCAAACAATACCCTTTAAAAGTAATTACAGGTGTGGAGGAGACTAATAGCGGAAAGACTACCAGCACTGCTGAGGATGAAAAAGTGAATTCAAGGAGCACCTACTCTGAATGGTAACAGGAATATGGACAGAAAATTAACACTGTAAGATTCAATCTTGACAGAGCTGAGACTGCTCAGGAAGAAAAAAATCCAAAACATTTCCATTGATAAGGGATGAAGAGGAATAGATGGGTTCTGATGGAAATAATGTGACAGAGCAGGACATTGAATTTAGGTCTTAGACCTGATTATTGCTGTAGCCATGGGGCTGTAGTAACATATCAGTAGCAAGCTGGAGAAAACTATAAATATTAATAAGGGACTCATAGGCATCTTTAGTTTATCTAAGCTGTAGGCTGTGCAGGGCTTTGGGGTATCATGTCACTTAATGATGTGTTAAAACACATGGAACTTACCTGAATCATCCACATTTTTTAAATCTTTTTCAGGATGTCCCTCTCTAACCTGAAAGCATGGATTCAGGCCTTGAATTTTTCTGGTTCACAATATCTTGCAGACTTTACTGGCTGCATCCACACTAGTAAATAACACAGGTTGGAGCCTATCATCTGGACAAGACATGGCCAGTCTCACAGGCCCCTCAGCTAAAACCTTCTTTCCCATTCTGCTCCCCAAGTAGCCTCATGCTCACCAGATGTCCGGGAAGGTGCTTTTTCACCCAAGACAAAACCACATTAGGGATCATGTTAGCAAACTACACAGTGTGGACAATTGTGGGCAGGTTCCTGTCCCAGCCCTCTTCACCTTATTGGTGTAGGCATAGGCTGTGTGGTACCCAGCAGAGCAAAGATGAAGGGCACCAGCAAATACATGGGTAAAGATGACACTTAAGTAAGCCATCATAAGCAGCTGTAGTCCTTACGGGCAAGTCTTTCCCTGAACAGACAAGGCATCAGAAGCATGCAGAGTGGATCGAGGATGTTAGAAGACATATGAGCTTGAATGCAACTTTTATCTTACCAGTGAGTCACTTATCAAGTTGTTTTTCTCATGGCCTTCACCATCACTATGAGACAATATTAATTAAAAGCTGTATAGGATTATTCTCTGCAGCCGCTTTTTCAACTCGTCTCCAGTTTTCCAGTTCTGTGCACAGTGTACAAGGCAGAGCCCTTAAGCCCAATTAACTCCTGTTTGTGCTTTGGGTGGTTTCAGTACCAGAAGAGAGTGTGTGTATATTTCTGAACATGTGATTTTTGTCCATCCTAAATAGTCGTTGTCTAGATTCAATCAAATTTATCAAAAAGGTGGAGAACTCAAAGATATTAAATTTCTAAAATGTTTATTCAAATAGTCAACTGAGTAGAAAAGCCTTTTTAGAGAATTTTAACTAACTTTACTAGATATCACAAAATCTACTTATGAGGGAGAATATGTGAGAGATGAAAAATATACACAAAAACACCCAATGGAAACCAGTCTTCATCTGTTCCATTGCTTATAGAAGTACTACTTTTTTTGTTTTAAATTCAAGTCCAATTGCATCTTTAGCCATTTGGTATTTCATGCAAATCATCACACAGCAAAGTACATTCATCTAAGATTCTCAGCCATGATGCAGCTCCTGGCATTTATATTTAAGTGAAATTTGTGAGGAATATGAAGCCTATTGCTAACTGTGTTATACACATGACATATAAATTATATTATTAGGATTCAGGAGTTTTTAGGCCTCCTCTGCTGCTATTGCTGTAATTTTAGAGAGTCTAGCTGCAATTTGCTGACAGCTTTCTGCTATTCAACTTTAGAAACTGAAAAGCAGTATTTCAGACATCCATCTTGGGTATTTTCCGTTAATACTGCCACTGAAATGTAGACCTGCAGTAAAAAAACCAAACAAACAGAACTAGTGAAAATATAACAAAGTATCCCCTTAGGAAGAGATAATCTAGGATAAATTATCAGTGGGACGGGGAAACCTTCCCGGCAACAAGACCTATTATATTATATAATAGTTCCCCCAGGGGAAGTGATGAGCACATCATTTCTTGAAACACTGAACATGAGCTTTTCCAAAACTCTAATAAATGCACACTGGAGAGAAATCCACTACTGGCAAGGAACTGGACCATTTAGTAGTCCTTTGGTTTGTGATTTTGTGAAGATCTCTAGGGGCTAAACAAGCCACAGAGATTGTGACATTACTTTCCATTAGCTTGTTATCTGTCAAAAGTGAGAAGATACTCCAGCAGTCCATGCAACCTCCCACACCAGATCAGACTAAGGAACCTGTCACCTTGGTACGTGATAGATCCAAAACCAGAAGTGATTAATACTGCAAAACATCTAACTACTCTACACATACTGGTCTTCCATGAAAAGCTATGCCCTTTCACTAGCAAAAGGCATTGTTCATTCATTCCTTACTCATTTAATGAGGAAAACTCAGAAAAACAAGAAGGAAGATTGTCAAAACTGGTGAGGCAGAAGAACACCAATTTTTACTTCTTCCACACCTTCTTTCCTGTGCATCCACATTGACCCACTTATCTCCAGGCTCCAGTCTGCATCTGGCTAGCCAAGGGCAGCAGCTCTGCTCAACAAACAAGCTTGTGTACAGGTGGCACTGCATGTGTTTTTGCCTATGAATCACCTTCTGATGTTGTTCCAGTTCTTTTCTGTGCATATTTATTAAAAACCATTCCAAGAGTGGGATGGACATCAGAGGAAAGATGCCCTGGTAGAATAAGCTGTATTTTCGTATGGAACTGCTTCAGGACTTACTGGTTTGAGGAAACTGTGCACAGATGGTGTATTTCTAAGCATTAACTTATCACTCAATAGGCACTGTTTCTACAGAATTTATATTTCAGTCTTGGGAATCCCCTGACAAGCTCCTCCAAATCATTTCTAGCTGTTAATGCCCTGTCAGATTTAATGATTTGGCCTTCACTAACAGTTTTTTTCCTTAATGTGAAATAAATGCCTTCCTGATGCTTCACTCTGCATTGCTGATGTGGTGGGAGCTTAGTATTTTTATTCATGTTTGTCTTTTGCTCTTCAGAGGTTAATCAAAGCTGACACTGAAGGCCATGAAATGGATCCTGTTGGCTTCAGTGAAAGTTAGACAAGACTTCTGGCAGGTGGCACTGCAATGGTCACTGAGGCAGATGTGGAGGGGAATAAATCTTAGAGGCAGCCACTTCTGCTGGATAACTAAAGACAGATGACTTATTTTGGAGACAAAATATTTTTGCCAGAGGAAGTGAAAAGAAGGCAAAGTACTGAGGCTTTTAGGACATCAGCATGGGTGCAGAACCAGCTGCATTAAGCATAGTCCAAAGGAAGGAGAGTTTTTGCTTCCTAAAACTTCTTTCACTCTATATGGCCCCATATCTTAGTTTCACAGTGGACCTGGGCTAGTCACAGCACCAAAGCCTGAATAACTGTTCTTCATGTGTCAACCACAAGGATTTACTCCAGACACAAAGAGCCTTGACATTTCTTTATTGTCTCCCTATCAGAAGTAACATCATTGACTTGTGAGAAATCCTCCATAAGGCTGTATTGCCTGTTTCCATAACGTGGAGGAAAACTGCTCAAAAGGATTTCTGAGCTACAGTCCCCTGATCTATCAAATGCTTCATTCACCAAGACTAGGCCAAATCCAGTGCCAGCACAAACAGATGATTTGTCCTCCCTGGGATGTGCTCACCTATGCAAAGACCAATTCTGGTCCTCAGGGCCTGGCAGTGCTGGGCTGAAAATGTCTACACCATAGTCCCCAGGTTCTGGCCATTTGGGGAAGAGGGCACTTTGGTTGGGAGATTTGTGTCCTAGATTGTTGGTGGAGAGAGAAGCTCCTCCAGAGGCTGGCTCTGAACGCTCATCCCTCTCCACTGACTATGGGGGAAGTACAAGGAGACTAAATTACACATCAAACTTTGATTCTTAAACTTCATGCTATGAATCCCCACAGTGTCTCTGCTGCGATCCTCTTCCATAAGGATCCAAGAAATTTGAGGTCTTTATCCGTAGATGTGGGAAACTATTTCAATCAAGAAAATGGTGATGTTCCAGGTGACACGACTCCAAGGGTATTTAAGACACCGGCAGTGTGTTCTAATATTGATAGAAGATAAAAATTTCCAACCCAGACCACAGTGAGTACAAATTCTCTTCTTGTGTATGATGCAGACTACAAAGTGATGCACATTGTTCTACAAAAGTAAGGGCAGAAAAGGAAGACACTCCAAGAAGCATTTGCCCCACTGTAAGACTTAATTCTTCCCTATTTGGGTGATCTTTCTGTGCCAGCTTAACCTGAGCCAAACAGCTTCAGAATAAGACAATGCAGGAAATCCAACAGTGCCAGAATCACAAAATGTGAGGAGAAGCGACTCTTATCTCTAATGTGGCAAATGTTTAGAGAACCTCATTTTTCATGTTCATTGTTTCTTTCTTTGATTTTTTAATCTCCTTCTCCACAGAATAAGCCAAAAAAAAAAAAAAACTTTAAAAAGATCAGAATGAAGAACGATATTAAATACTACAGATTGTAAAGCCATTGCATTCCTCTTTCAGCAACACCAGAACCACATGAGAAAGTTTACAAATACCATTTAAGATAGCAGGGAATGAGTCACCTTACACAGGACCTGGCTGTCCTATTTAGGGAATTTTCAACATAGCTGAAACTGTAGTAAGTGGTACCAGCTATCACTATCAGTAACAAATACTCTATAGGCAAGTCATCCCTTAATCTGCCAGTAACATGAGGAACATTTCATTAATCTGCCTAAAGGCCTGGTGCTGCATCAGTGGGGTTAAGGAACATTTTGCATTGATTTAGAGCCGAAACATACCCTGATCACCACTTTTAGGCACTTAAATGAACGCTAATTTTCCAGACATGCAACATCATCCTCTCCAACAGCATGGCCAGCTAGCTGGCTTCTAGATAGATTTAGAAGCCTAAAGTCTTCCTGAGCTGACAATATTTTTTATAATATTTAGATACCTGGCACTTTTTGAAAGAAAGTGATCCTTGGCCATCATTATTTTTCTTCTTTCTGTAAATGAATATTTATTTAACAATTAATTTTCAGTGCACAATGGAGAAAGAAACAAGTTCTCTTGTAGTTTGGATTTCTGAGAAACTCCAGGTTTACAACTCCCCCTTCCACTTCTTATCCAGCTCAATCAACTTGCCAGAAGGGGCAGTTGTTCCAGAAAAAAGTCTGATATGAAACCTATTCATCCGGCTGTGACCAGAAAGTGCTGGTATCCATATAAAGAGCTTACATGGTATATCCGTATGTGTTGGCTTACATTATCTTCAAATATAAAGGAAGCCACTATGTGTGCAATTACTGTTTTGCAATAGCAATAGCCTTTTCTTTGATGGTGGTAATACCAGCACTTTCAGCAATCACTGTTACAGAATGAAGTAATTTTTGCACTCTAGGTCTGAATTTCATTCAAATCTTTTCTCAAATTAATTTCCAAATTTAAATCATTTCTTAAAAMAAAAAAAAAAAAAAAGAGAAGCAATTAGATTCTTGGAATTTCCAACAATCAGTAATGCAGAAGAACAGGAAACAATAATTAAATTACTTTAAGAAAAGCACATACATTTGCACAGTGCCTCCTTTCAGCCAATGACCACACCCAATGCAACCTAGAGTTCATCCTGTATCCACTCGTTTAACCAGCAAAGGACAATGAAACATTTCTGGGCATTCCTGCAACTGCCTTCTATCCATCAGTTTTGGCAGCTGCTTGGCAACTCTGCACTTGGCCTCCAAGCTAAACCCAGTCTCTGAAGAAAACACTGCAGACCTCTACAGCCAGCCTCTTTGCCTGCAAAGCGATTAATTTCAAGCRTATTGAAACCAAAGCCAATGTGCTGATAACATGAAGCAAACAGAGGGAGCAGTACGTTGAGCAGCTCGGAACGAACTGTTCCTGCCTCGCCAGCCAGGCTGATGTCCTCACCACGTGTTAGGTTTCCAGGGAGCAGTCCGAGGGATGAGAAATGAGCATCCTGGGCAAGTCTGAAAGGCTAGAGAGGAGATCTTTCTCGTTTTCCACCTCCTCACATCCATTAGATTGTGGAGACACCCTTTGATAAACATGCATTAAGGCTCTTCATGTTGCTTAAGTCTGGGATTGATCTCTCTAAGTGTATGCTGAAAGTCAGGGGCTTCCCTTACTGAGATATCCCTAAAAATTCCTTCCTTTATTCTCTTGATAAAACAGAAATATGTATAATAACATATACTGATAAGGCAGGAAAGCTGAGATGAAGAGGCCTCTTTTGAACCCCAGTTAAGATACCCTTGAGTTATCTCAACCAGATGTTATTAAACTCACCACAAGAATTACTGGCTTAGATATGCTGGCCTGTGTTAGGCAAGTGCTCAAGCCGCATGATTAGAACAGTCTCTTCTGGCTTTAAAATCCATATATCCATGCAGCTATTGAACTTGCTACCTCTTCTGTTCTGAAACTCATGTGACAATATGAGTTTATAACAGTTTTTCAGAAAAATGCTTGGAAGGAAAAGCTTAAAAGCATGAGGCAGAACAAAAGATTCCCTTTCATTTAATATTTTCAAGTCATTATTACAATCTGGAGCAAAGTGCCTCAGGATTTACGAGTTGTACGAAATGCTAGTCTACTTACCTGCCATATAGGTTTGTATCTCATGCTCCTCCCATAGTTTCTGGGCATGCCCAGTTGCAGCCAAGGAAAACTTAACTTAAGTCAAGATTAACTATGATAAACAATTTAAAGCATTTACAAATGCTCTCTGGGGCTCAAATAAAAGCAAACAAGCTTCACAAATGGAATACATGATTTCATTCCACTAATCATTGCAGACATTTCTTCTGTCTAGTTGAACATCTGTAATAATTCTCCAGGAAGAATGCAATAAATAATACTTGTTGCTTGAGGGTTTGATTTCACGTCCCATCTGATTTTTTCTGACAGTACTCAAGATAATCCTATGAATGCTTTTATTTTTTTTTTTTTCACTTTAGCAAACACGGAGTGTTCACAGCATGTGTTGTACACAAAATTAGATGTGCATGGGGATGGTATACCTAGGATCCCTCTAAATGGTTGAGTTGCTCTTGGGTAAGTGTTTCTGGTAGGAGACCAAGATGATGCATTACTGCAATCAGCTTCCAGCATGCACCTGTGTTTACTTAACTTTGAAACAAAGTCTGTGTTGGAGGTTGCTAGATAAGGTGTTATCCTCTAAAAGCTGGCTAAGCTTTTTATTCTCCTTAGAAAAACAGTTGAAATTAAGTTCTTAAATACAAGTGCTGAATAAATTTTCAGAACATACTGAAGATATTCTAAGTGGGTGGCTTACAGGTTGTTGAACTATCACACATTCAGTGCTCCCATAGTCTGGAAAGCTTTCCAAGTGATACAAACCAGAGGGGCAGGACCAAGCAAGATGTCAGATCGCTCAGCAGGCCTGCCTACATTGCGGTCAAGACATGGCCACTCTCAGTACCAAAGGAGAGAGAGGGACCTGAGAAAGGAGCTCACGGCTGAGAAGATCGATGAGCCATAGCGAGTGCCAGTGATCAGTTGTGCAAGAGACAAGCTATTAATAGCAACCTGAGAAGCCTGTTCTCCAAGGATTTTGCCAAGATTTGGTGGTGCTGCTGGTACACTGGATGGCTGATAACTTCTTGTTTCCTATCTAGATACCAAGAGTAACCTGGATGTGCTTGGTCCTGGACTTCAAAAATCACAAAGTACAATGATCAGCGCATGGCCAATACAGGGCCATGATTCTTAGAGAGACTAGAATATGGCTTTCAAAGCCATTTAAAGAAAAATGTTATCTGCTGGTGTGTCTTGGGTCTTGACATCCTGAAAGCAAAATTTTATAGGAACTACACCTCAAGTAAAATGTGGAATCAGTTGTTGTTTTGGTTCCCCCCCCCCCCCAATAAAAAATTAAAGGAATTCCCTGTTGCCTTACACTGGGCAGTACAGCTCTGGGTGGCAGCAAAAACTGGTGGCATGACAGTTAAATGCTTAGAAATCTGTATCTGAGATAATATTCGTCTTCTTTCCACCAGTTACGGGAAGGAGAGATAATAAGTGTAGAGTAGAGTTAACTTCTTTTCCTTTCAGATAAAAGTCCAAGTTCTGTTATTCCCCACAACACAAATCCAGTGTAACTCAGACATAGTGGAGTTTGGCATTTCTTCATTCTGCCTGAATTTGAATCCTTTGTTATTTAGGTGAATATAGAAGGCTATAAAGGTCATTCAAAAGTGAGCAGGAATGAAACATTAGGTGGTCTTCATTGCTGCTAAGTCTTGGCTTAAGAAGACTCTTCGCTTTTTCCTTTATGTTCATTCACCTGTTCAGTTACTTCACAGTCATGATTCACTTTCCTTTATTTCTTCATTTTTCTTTAATTTCAGGCATTTTTTATTCATATCTCTTCCTCATATTTCATTGATGTTCTGAAACATTAATGTTGCAAAATTATTTTTTAATTAAAATTTCTGTATAGAAATCAAGGATTTTAAAAAGCTAGAAAAATATTCTCCTAGTTGTTTATATATCCTGGTTGCTTACGTATGCTCCACTTCAGAATTCTGTTATTTATTCATTTTGGTAACTGAAAAATCTCTGTATCAATACAGCTCTGACAAGGGGAATCTGGTTCTTTCCTTTTCTTTCTTTTTCTTTTTTTAATGAGCTTATGAATGCTTTAAAAATTTAAAGACAAAAGATGTCTATGAAAAGGTAAGATGAAAAAAAATATATAAAATGCCCTTTTTATGTGCCATTTCCCTCTTCTGGATGATATACCAGACCTGGCATTGCTTCTGTGTATCTTTTACTTCATAATAACTGCATGCAGGCCACAAAAGCACAAAATTTTAAAACATTTAAAAATGTCCAACCTTAGCTGAAGAAAAGGATTCTGGGTGGGTTTTTTTTKGGGGGGGAGGGGGAGGAGAACATATGTACCTATTTCCAACATAAGCTGCACATTTAAAATGTCGCAGTAGCTGGCACTTGCTCAAAAACAGTCCACACATTTATTACAGCCTCTAGAAGAGAAATCCTTTTCCCCTTGCTTTCTCTGAGGGGCAAATGCCAGTGGTGTCAGGGCGTGATGTACAGAGAGCAAAACCCCTCTTGGCAGAATAACCAGCCTGTGCTGAGATTTGTGCTCCACGGCTGCTTTGCATCCAGGATGAGAGCTGGCTTGGTTGAAGCTATGAGCTACACCAAGAGTATACACTGAAAATACATCCTGGGACACCAGACAGGTCTCGTTTACCATTAATAGCCAAGCTTTATAATTCAGTCTCAATTTACTTATTGCAGATGGGATTTCTAATGCAAGGAAGCTGTTTGTCCGGAAGAGGGTTCAAGCAATCAGTATTTCACAGCAAGCATCAAACATCTACAAGATTACAGCATTAGGGAGGTGAGGTTTGGGATTCCTAAAATCTGAAGCTTTAAGACTTAAAGGTAAAGCATGATTTACAGATGGTGGTGAATGGGGAAAGCAAGAGAACGAGACAGAGCTTTACCTTCCAAGCTGTCCACGTATCACCCCTGACTTAAATACCCATCCTCCCTGCTGCGTATACCCTGTGCATATACTGCATATGCAATACGCTGTGCACCCAGTGGTGCACAGTCCTTCCCCTCTGTCCCCAAGGAGAAGAAGACAGAGGTTCCTATAAATCTTCCACCTTGCAAATCTCCTGAAACAATCTGCTGCCGTTTGACATCTTCCTCCTCCTCCTGCAAAACAAACCCTTCATCCGTGTGCTCCACAGTACAACAAAACAGGTTATAAAGATGCCAAGAAAGGTTCCTTTCTGCCTTTCTTTGTTTCTTCCTATTCCCCAGAGTTTCTGCTAAAAACACGGCAGGCAGTTCGAATAAAGCGTGCTAACTTTTCTTTTCTACATCAAAACGCTGACAAAAAAATGGCTTGTGTGTGTGTTGTGTCCCTCTTGCAATGCCTTTACTGAGACAGGCTGCCACAGGGATGTTTTTGGAAGGAACAGTGCTCCCCAGCATTGCCAGGCAGCTGGCTTGAACAGCATGTGTGCGTATAGATAAATTGGGCTGCTTCGACCGACTGCAAGCCAGCACCTGCCCTACCAGCAAACCAGAACTATCAGCGATCAAAAGATATGAAGGAGGGATTGGTAAACATGTTACAGCTGAGCTTTTGCCAGTGGGTGTCACTAAAAATTAGCTGTAAGGGAATTAAAAAAAAAAAAGAGGGGCAACAGAACCTGAATATTAAGAAAGCATTGTAGGACTTTTTTTTGGCCCTGAGCCTTGTTTTGAATCCTTCCTTTGGTCAAACAATGGCAATGAGATCAGAGCCAGGCATCTAGTACCCTCTAATTACTATCTGGACTGACGTTTGCAGTGACTTGCTGGTAGGAGGTCCGGATAGGATGGGAAATGATTTCGCTGAGGTATCCAGTGCGGAGTCCCTGGTGGTGGTGGCATGTTTCTTTATGGGCTTCCTACACGGTTCTCCCTCACGCAGCAGGAGAAAGCCAGCCAGGTGACTCACTGAGCTTCTGCCCTGTGTTTACTGCAACAACCGGCTCCACAGGGACTTGCTCGCCGTGTGCAGCTTGACTTTCCCAAGAACATCTCAAAGGGCTAATTTTAAATTAACAAAAGCTTTGGAAGGCAGAGAGAGGGGAAGGGGGAGGGGGATTTTTTGCAGGAGGAAAGAGATGGCAGAAATAGATTCCTTCCTTTTTCCTTTGCCTTGTCCAAGATAAGGAAACATCACACGCTAAATGCAATTTAAAAACAACTTAAAAGGCAGATAAATTTAGTCATAAGTATTCCGCTGCGTGGATAATCGAGATACAGAACAATTCTTCAGTCACAAGGCTTTTCAGAAAAAAATACCAAGTGGTCATGGCAAAGGGGCTAAAAATCAAGGAAATATTGTTAATAGCAGATACTGCCATAGGACCACGTCATAAACCCTTTTGAGGAAAGACAGTCCGGTAGTTAAAGGGATAAGCTTGAATTTCTGTGTTCCACACATTCTCCTGATCCAGTCTAGACTTCCTCTGTGACTTTGACAAAATGACCGCAATCTTCTGGGCCTCAGTTCTCCACCAGTAAGATAATGATATCAGCCTGGAGATGGCTAGGACCAGCATACGAAGGGCTGTAAGCTTTGTTGATGTCATCATTATATTAACGAGAAAGGACTGTAACGAAGTCCCCTCCTTTTACGTCCCTTGTCAACTGGCTTTTTGCTACTCTTCTTGGCTGTTTTTCCAGTGCTCTTTGAGTTACATGTGGTTTGAGACAACTAGTAAAGTCTGACAGGTCAGGAAAGATATCCTACCCGTTACTGTGGTGAGCATGTATCAACCATAGGTCAGCACTAGCTTGGGGAGGTCTGTATAACGCTCCACTGCGTTAAGTAAACATGACTTTAATCTCTCTGTATCATCTGAAAAATAATATTTCTTTTCTTCTTCCTTTTGATTTTCTTTTCTGTTGAGATTACAAGTATTAAAAGGCAAGCCCTTTCTCTTATTACACAAGAATACATCAATAAAAATAAGAAAAACAGGTCAGGACCTTGTCCTTGGCCCTGAAGGCAAGTGGTATGATTCATCCCGTGTCCATATGGCTAAGCTTTCTTCCGTGCGAAAAAAGCATGGCCTCACCCATATCGTCTATTGGGAACAGTCTCTGTCCTGTGTTGTTCCTTGAACCATCTCTCAGCATTGTCTAGGAAAGAGAAAAGTTATATAAAGCTAAACTGTTCCAGGGAGTGCAATAAAAAGTTCAACATTATAGAAGATTGCAGGCCCAGCCCCGGTCTTCTTTAAGTTAATAGCACAGTCCCGCAAGACATTGGACCACAAGATTGATTGGGGCCTGTTTTTCTGATTCACTTTTTGATTTTGCATCTATTCCTTCAAATTATTAGGCATAAACATATCTGTAAAAGGAAATATGACCTCGAAGGCCCCATGTAGTCTCTACACGATCATTCCATCAGTAGACACCTTTGCACACTCCCAGCCATTCGCTGCTGGTTCTCCAGCTTAAGAAAATCAGTACAAGATGTTACACCAGTGCTTGAAAGGAAAACGCCCTTAGTGGACATGATTTTTTTGACAGAGCAGTAAAAATGTGTGCTGTTTGGATTGGCTCTAGTACACCTCGCATCATAGCATCTTTGAAATGTGCAGCTGTGACAGCAACATCCCTCAGATAACCCTTCCAGAGTGCAGTGAGAAGGAACTGCTGGTGCCACAAGGCAACAAAGACTTCCAAGGCTAGATTCTTTTTTCTTTTTTCTTTTTTTTTTAAGAAATTGTGCATCTGCAGCTAATCATATTTGTTCCTTTCACAGTCTCCAAGAACAACATTTGTCAAGGTATTTTTAATGGACTGAACAACCTCTTAAAGGCTCAAGAGAAAGAGATTGTCGAAGACAAATCACTTACTTTGATTATGGTTCACAAGATCTTGGTACATTCTTAACTGAAACGATCCCAGAAAAGCTTGATCCTCCTCCCACTTAAATCAGTTGGACTTTTTCTCTGATGGGGGAACAGGTCCAGAACATATTAATTAGAAATGTGTTTTGATAAAGTGCTGTTATGTACTATGAGGAGTATAACCAGAAAAGTAGATTAAGTTACAGGAGAGGCATAGTTAGACATAACTTCCAAAAAGACATAATGACAGGAGAGGTTAAGGTGATAGTTTTCAAAATGGATGACCCAGCAAGGAATATAAAGGGACATCCACACAAGGGGGCTTGGACCCATCTGGCCTTTGGGACAAAGTGCAGTAACCCCACCTACATTCTYAATAGCTTTGCCAGTAGATAAAGGCATTTATTTATAACAACGTATTTCATGTGCCTTGGCAGAAAAGCAYATAGCTGCGGATCAGCTGGGAAAGTGTTTTGTGAGAGGCAGTCTGGCTGAAGACTTGCCTACAGGACTGTTTACTAGAGCTTTGTTGGGCTACGTCTCTGACTTACAATCTGTTCTGCTTTTGCTATTTTGTTTTCCTTAATTATTATTTCTAAGGTGCA
The DNA here is from genome assembly GCF_003343035.1 of Apteryx rowi. Classification (NCBI taxonomy): domain Eukaryota; kingdom Metazoa; phylum Chordata; class Aves; order Apterygiformes; family Apterygidae; genus Apteryx; species Apteryx rowi. The sequence goes on along the minus strand of NW_020447297.1, from coordinate 1,083,519 downwards.
CAAAACAGCACTCTTCCCCAAACCAGATGAAATTTTCAAAATTCTTAATAGGGTCATTCATAAGCAAATGCTTGTGATTATCCACAGGTAACACGATCCTGTTAGCAGCAAATCTAATAAACTCCCCTGGTAGAAATCACAACAAAAAACCTCCTCAACTTCCAGGTGCAGTATGTTTTCTCTGTCAACATATTTCCCACTTTCATTCTCTTCCTATTTTTGGAATCCAAATATTTCAGAGCATAAGATTTAATTCACTTTAGCCCAGAATTGAAACTTTGCCAAAGGCTTATTCAAAAGGTATAGATTTGGCCCAAGAGGAAAATATACCTTCGTTTCTTCTCTACCTTTTTGATGACAAACTGCTTTTGAACGAATGAAAACCCACTTAGGTGGGTTTCATATGTACTTTCATACATACTTTTCTGAAGATTGAAAAATTGGTGAACCCTTGGAAATGTCCTTTCACATGTTTTCTTTCTTTGGTGCAACTGAGATTTGGCTGGGACAGAAAGTCAATCATCTGCCAGAATTCTGCGGAAGGCATAGAATTCATGGTGTTTCAGACCCAGCTGACACAATTAAGCAAGCTTTGTTCTATTTTGAATTCATAGAACACGTCCTTTACCTTGGAAGTGAATTCCAGAAAGTTGTTTTGTTTTGTTCTTAAATTGTGCAAGTTCCAGGCTGATTTCCAGAACATTAAGTGTCAAACATGCATAAGAACTTCTGAACAATTATCTGASCTGATCCTCCACGTTCCTACCAAGACCTGTTAAGCACAGAGGGAAGTTGCTTGCACTAAGAGCTCTGTTTAGCTTCAGGCCACCCTGTAAGACCCTCTTCTGTCACAGCAAAATCAACATTGGCAATGGTATCTGCCCTCTCTCCAGGCGAAAAAGGAACATACAAGGCAGAAGAGCTAAAGGCTTCAGCAGCTGTGGCAGAAGTAGTTCAGCAAATGAAAAGTAATCTAAAATCTCTTAGGTTTCAGCAGCTGATGTAAAAAAAACCTCAGATGCCTACATAAAAAGATGAACATTACTCCATCTTTATTCATATTCGATTGTAAACTTAGCTAGACAGTATCAGGTTAAATCTAACTCAGCCTTGTCAAAATTATAATATTCCCAAAGAAAATTGTATCTTCAGTTTGCTGACAGAAGTCTTAAGGGTTTTAACTCTGAATTCCATCGCCTTGGTGTAGTGCCAGGATTTTCGGAAAGAAAAAAGAAAAAGAAAAGTCCAGCATGCTCATGTGAGTGTTAACAGATGCAAATAATTTTAATAAGACTAAACTGTTCCCTGGTAGTATGTGCAACTCAGCATCTCGTCCATGTTTTGTTCTGATGTGTAAGTTAAAACTAAATGAGAATTTACCATAGATATAAAAGAAGAGAAAGGCAAGAAATATTTGTATGTCATTTCCAAAGTGCTGTGGAGCCAGGAAGGAACAAGAATGATTGGTGCTAAATACTGCGATGTACAGTATAAAATGTGGTTTCCAAATATCAGTTATTATATAATATCAGCAGAAAGATGTGGAGAAGGAATAAAAACAAGGCATCTCTGGGCTTGCTCTACCTTGGGTTTCCTCTTTTTTATTTTATTTTTTTGGTAGACATTATGAATTTGCTCATTATCTACCTACTAATCCTTAATATTTCAAAATTCCAAAGCAGGGTCCCAAACTTAAGAAAATCATTCAGAGGGCACTGGCAGAATTCATTGTAGGTAGCAGAAATAAGTGAACGCTGTGCAGCTTTTTGCTCGTCTGGGTTGTGGGGGGGACTGAAAACTGGGACATTGAGATTCAGAGCATGGAAGCTGATTACTTTGTCTCTGGTACCTGCCAGCAGTAGTGAACTCTTATGGTTATGTGATCCAATCATTAGAGGAAACCGTGTAAGTTAAATAATTTTCTGGAAAGACGGCCTCCTCTCTGGATATTATTGGAAGCATAGGGCAATTAGACCATAACTTTGGCATCTCGGTCAGATTTTTAAATGCAAGTGGGATAAATCTTGTCCATTGCTTCTAAACACAAAGGTAGAAAGYGATGGAGTCCCGTCATGATAACAAGAGCTCCTACAGCCCTCATTGTCTTGACAGCTTTAAAATTCTGAAAAATGTTAAGAGTTGTCGCTAATTTTCCAGAAGTGCCTTTAAAATTCTTGGGGGAGAGGGGGCGTCTGAAGATTCGAGGACTGAAGTGAACTGTGTGTGACAGATTTCTGTTCTCTTCTCAGTTCTTCCCTGCGCAGGATTCGTACAGAATAAGCCAAGAGAGAGGCTGATTAAATACAGCAGATACAAACTAATACTTCTTTTTGCTCCTTGGCATGAAAAGGCTCCAGGATTATCCACTCCACATAGTTTCCCTAAAAGGAGAGAAGGAGAGCAAGCAGTGCACTCTATAAATTGCTTCCCAGGGAATTTTAAGTGAGCGTTTATGCAGCAGTGATTCTCTCATGCCTTCTTGGGCAGGGACAGGTCCCATTTGCTCTGGCCTGTACTCATTTTTCAGCACGTTTGCCTTGGTAGCAGCATTACTTTTTTCACATCCCATTTTTCTGTTGAATCAGTGATTTGGTTGTTTTGGTTCCAGGGTTTTTTTTTAACTTTTCTTTTTTTTTAATGAACACTTGGTAAATAGTCTTTTATTGGTACACAGGCAACAGGTCCTGACTGATCATTATCACAAAAGGCACCTGGTTGATGACTCTGCATTCGCCCGGAACATTTTTTCCTCTTTGGTAAAAACAACAGAGATGTAATAATTTATTCCCCATTGCAGATTTTTTCACTCTAATTAACTGATATGAAGAATATCTTGATGTAGCTTATTCTTTAGTTAAATGGATGCAGATTTTTCATGTCAACAACACAGATTTTTCTCTTAAATCAAAATTATATTTTGGCTGGGAATCAGTATTTCCGCAATATTTTATCATACATGACTTTTATACTTATTGAGGAGATTTGTTTGCCTTAACTTCAGCATCTAAAATGCAGACAACCTCTATTTAATGARCCAAATCGCACTCTGGGCTCCACTGACTTTTTTGACCAAATCTCCATTGATTATAAGTGGGATACACACCTTATAAGCTGACATCTTTGGTGACTTGGGAGTCTTCTGGTATTTGTTGTGCCCAGGTATATCTCACCTGGCCTCTATCAGCTAATCCAAAGGGGTGAGGGCACACCTGTGTTATCTCAAATAGAGCTAGATACCTAAGATCAGGCAACCAAAGTATCGTGTAGGGACCTTAATCAGCAAGCTGAATCCCTCCCTAAGTGGCTGGGTATGATTGCAGTAATAATAAATACCATTTCTGTGTTACCAAAGAGATCTGCTCCAGTAAGCATGACTGCAAGATAGAAACCTCAGCTTTAAGTTGTTTGGAGCAATCACCACAGGGAAAAAAAAAGAAATATTCCTAAAGATTAGCAGATAACTTCTTATAAGCCCATTCAAATACAAGTCAGTCTCCTTTAGATGGATTTTGATCTTCAAAGCCTGAGTTAATTACRCTTACTTTCACACTTAGCTGTTGAAAAATGTCCTCTGGTCATCACTTGACTTGGGCCATATTGTCCAGTCTTCCTCACAGGTTTTCACTTACTAATTTCAGATAGAGGTTTGAGGGAAGAGTAGCTGATGACTGTCTTTGGGTCCCTGACTGTGAACTGCAAGTACAGTCTGGATTTGTACCAAAAGGCTTACCCACTTAATCCATCTGAAAGTGGCCATATTTCATTTGTGTGGGGAACCAGGTGTTGCCACTCTTAGCATTGATAATGCACCATGGCTATAAAACGAATGCAGCTTAACTAGGTTAGTCCAGTGGACTAGCTGACCATACTGAGATCTTTGACTTCAGTTGGCCTACATGGTATTTTATTTCTTCTATGCATTGACAGCTACCAGATTAAGAACCATCATCTCAGTGATGGAGTTTTACTTGATTCCAGATACCTCAAAGCTGGGGGGGGGGGGGTTTGAGTGAAATACTACTTCTTTTGAAATTAATGGTAAAGTCATATTGATTTCGATAGGGATGGAAGTTCACCTTTAAAACATGTCCTTAATAGACTATAGAACTTTTAAATGGAGATAGTTTCCTTCATTCCTTGTCACAACCACTTTTTCCTCAAGGAATCATATGGGTAGGGACACAAATGTCCCAGAAGTGAGATGATAGAAATGTGTAGGCCTATAAGGCTCTTCCATGAGTTACGTCAGAAGTTTTATGCCAATCTTGACTGGAGGTATTTAAGACATCATGATACTGACTGAGAAGTGTTTAAAGGAAGGTCAAAAGTTCTCTGATTAATTCTCATAGAAATGTACAATTTCTGATTTTGCAACATTASTCACACTCACAAGGGAATTTTTTTTTTTCATTTTGCAATAAGATGTTTAATGCTGTAGTATGAATATGTCAATTTTATTTTCAAACATTATGTTGTTAAGAGAAAGGGAAAGCAAAAACATACCTCWTTCAGAGAGGTTCCCAAGTATCCTTAAAGGTATCAAAACAGAAATAAACAGACACAACCATTAGATGGTGGTACTCTATATGCCCCGATTTTAAGTCACATTCTTTCCTTTCTCAATTTCCCTTTACTTCACAGCATTCATGTGTATTGCTGTTATTTCRTTTTTTCTTTTATTTTCAAATTACTGAAGTGCAAGTAGGAGGTTTTGGTTATTAACTTTCAATTTTTGCTTATTTATTTTTARCAGTATTTTCCAAAATATTCAGCAATGGACTTGACTCTGCTTCTGATACGTAATTACTGTGAATTTCAGAGTGAACACAATTAGGACATCACAGTTTATCTGATTATTTTAAATGGGCTCCTGAATCATTAGTGTGGAACTCTAAAAATCTCTGTGATATATTCTTTTTCTCACTATTAGCAAATGCTCCTGCACTCTAAATGAATGGAGTTTGCTCAGAGCTGTTCTGCTTGGTAACTTGCTGTGTTCAGGGATCATGAAAAAAGTTTGTCCTCCCTGAACTTCTAGGGTATGAAGGGCTCAATGAGCAAAGTGATTCATTTTTGCTGTTACCTACTTATGTCTTTATATCAGGACCCCATAAAGCCAGATTCCTTTTTATCTTGCTTTCTTCCTTCTGTTCAACAAATTGRGCCTTTTCATTGAATATTAACAAGTTAGTAACAAATTGTGATGGTGTTTACCATATAGATACATTCAGAAAGACATGCACAGTCTTAAGTGGGGACACCACATGCCGTTATTATTGGATAAAGAAGTCATTTCATAATTTTGTTCTGGAGACTGTTAGGAGCATTCCCAGTTCTTGTTCCTCATTTACAAAAAGAGTAACTGCAGCATGACTTGGTTTATTTATTATTGCTAGCAATCATTGTGGCACATTCTGGCACCATCACAGAAAGAACAATGTCACCAGAGGCCGTTTCCTACACACTGCACTGAAAATGCTCAAAAATCTCAGCTGGAAAGTAGCTTGTTGAGGCTTGAGATCATAAAGGGCTTCTTTTGCGTAACTGATGCTGATCCTGATGCTGGAACAAGTAGCTAAAACCTTTGCAGGTTCTGAAAGAGCACAGAGAAAAAGCCCAGAAAACAATCCCTGATTTTGTCTTTGGGTTTTTTTGTGTTTTTTTTTCCCCCCACCAGTCTGTGGTCTGCACACAGATACCACTTGCTATAATCCATGTATACATGAAAGGGGGGAAAAAAAGCTTTAAAAAGTCTGAGCAGTTGCAGTTTCAGGCAGAGAGACCTATGAAGCATCCTCTGAAAGCACAAGGTCCTGTCTGTAGTGTTCCAAGAACAACAGCTATGGACCATGAGAAGTCCCAGCGTGCAGAGAATGAACATGACCTATGAAGGAGGAGACAGCTGAATCAGGTGCCTGGAGGGGCTGATATCAGGGTTGACATTTACCTGCTGTTATCTAGATATCTAGATGCTGGACACCTGTGTCTGAGGTAGTCACATTCAGCCCCTTTCATGGTCAATGCAGAGATCAAGAACCTTCAGAAGAGGAGCCATGTTTTCCTAAAGTAGCTGTCAAAGGTAGGTCAGAAGGATGTATCTGTTCTTCTGATCATAAAGGATGTGCATGGTGACTAGTTCAGACATAGCTTTTAGAAGTATGAAGTTAGGCGAGACAATTCCTGTCTCAAGAGGACAATAACAAATAGCAAAATTATGTCATTCAGGTTTCAGTCTGAATTCAGGACACTACAGACCAGACCCACATACACCCCGAGATAACCATATGGAAGTTCACGAAAGCACTGTCTATCATGAGGGAATGAGACCATGTCTCCTCTGCTCCTCTTCAGGGCAGTGCACATGTCCAAAGGCACATGAAGGAACTGCGAAGAGCTGGAGACAAGGGAAAGAGGAGCCCAGTGAGAAGTGGCCCTTGGTCAACCCAAGGGTTTGACAGGAAGAATGAAAAGCACAAGATACTATTGTGAATGAAAAGGAACATGTCCAGTAATTCTCATTTTGCACAGTTTGGGATGCAATGGAATAGGGATTAGTGCTGCAGTAAACAGGATGTTTTATACTTTAATCTGAAGAAACATTTGTTTTAAAACATAGCCTAAGGCACTGGGTTCTTTGGGCAGCTCAAAGGCATACCAGGGAGAGTCAAAACTGCACAAGAAACCTGGTCCACAGAACTAGCAGCGATTACAAGAAGTATGACAGGCATGGTTTCTGCACACAACCTGTTTTAAAGTCTTCTGTATGACTATCACTTTCCCTAGCTGGATGTGTTGGTTTATATCTCCAGTAGTTCTCTGTTTGCACACTTAAAATCCTAATATAAATTGCAAACTTGTATAAAACAACTGGTCATAAGTATAAAAGCTTTCCTAGGAAACCATGATCAAGCTGTGCTTCATGGCTTGTTCCTTCAAAAGTCTTTTATTCCCAAAATCCTTCGCAGCAAACTGAAAAGCCCAAACCACAGATCAAAATAAAGGTCATAAGCCAGTAAATAGCAGGTGAGTGCATCTAAACAGAAGCTATTTTTGAGCACAAAGAATAAAAGATGAGAGTAGACATGTAATTAAAATTAGATCATGGGCACTTTAGATTTTGATCACAGACTACAGTTATCCAAGATGTAAATTCTCTTGGCTTTAATCTGTCTAGATGTTGAATGCTTTTGTGTAAGGAGAATATATATATATWTWTWTTTTTTTTTTTAATTTCATGCCATTGTAAAGCACAGCAAAGCAGAACCCAACATAAGTTACAGTTTCACTGGGGTGCCACGGAGTTAAGAATCAATAATAAAGTTCTAGTCTGGACACACAATATTTAATTTAGGATTTGTGATTAATATTGATTGTGAGATGCAAAATATTAAGATGGTATTTTAATATTTCTCACCTTTATTACCAAAAAATGATAGGAAATACTATATCAGAAACCCATTGGTCCATAGCACAGAGGTTGGATCTGCAGAGATATTRAGGAAAAAAATGATCAGAATTGTTTAGTAGGCAAGAAATCAGACAGGTGACATCCTGGAGGGGTCAACCTGAAACCTCCTTAGACCAAGAGTGGAGATGTGACTTTCATATATGCTAGTATCCTAAATGACAACAGTGGAACGAAGAGCTAGAGGAGCTTTCTTGAATCGCTGAACTCAGGACACCATGTCCTACAACCCCTTTCAGGAACTTTTGCCAGTTCCCATCCCACAGATTCAGAGCACAGGAAGGCCCGAGTGGATTGCAGGTATCTCACGCTGCTGTTAAAAAAGAAAAGAAATTTGGAGTTAATACTAGGGGGGGGATTTTAATAACTTAATGTATGTGTCCAAATGCTTGGTCCCTTCCTCAGTGGATTATGCTAGGTGATGTGATTAAAAGCTAATCAGCTCAGTGAGGATCAGATGAACAACAACTGGGGAGACCACAGGTCATGCTAGATGCTAGAGGCAGCCAAATGCAAGAGCCTGATGGATGTGAGGCTGCTGCAGCTCCATGTCCCTATGTTCAGCCAGTAGTGACACTCAGCACATATTCCCAATGGGTGCATGCACACACACCCCTACGCAATCACACATAATATGTATATATACATATGGCCAGCCACACGGGCCAATGAAGACAAAAAGCTGTGCCTTAGCAGCACCCACATCAACACACAGCACTCACACAGACATGAATGGCACATGCAGCCCAGTACTGTTCCTCCTCTCTGGAKGATCAGGATGATATATATATACATGTATATGTATGTATATGCACAATATGGGTCTCTCCAGTAGCTGGCCTTAAGACACTCAGTCTGAGTGCAACCAGACACTTTTATGCCCTTATCCCTCTGTTCACCCATGCATGCTCCTCCCCAAAACACACTGACCTCAAAGGTCTTGTGATGTTTATGGGAAGGACCAAAGAGTTGTCTTGCACATTCCCACAATCCCCCCAAAGACATCCCATAGTAAGTTTTATACAGTCTCCAAATGCTTTTTGCCTGCCTCCCACAGTCAGTCCCATACCCCGTAGGCAGTAACCCGCTCAGCCTGCAAGGCCTTCTGGGAAGAGTTTCTCAGCTCAGCTGGGCTGTCTCAGTGGGTCTTACCCAGATTATGGGCTGATGGTCCTGCTAGGGTAACCCTGGGAGCAGCCAGGTCAAGGTGCTCCCTTGGTGCTAATTACATTACTGGTGTTCCTCTACCTGTCCATGATCCTCAGCTCCTCCCCAGGCCTTTGTATTTATGGTGACTAGCCCTTAATCACGTAGGTTAACAGGCAACTCCTGCCTGCTGCCTGCTTTATTGCTCCTCTAGCCAGTCCCTGCACAGCTCCCAACACAATTTGCCCAGCCGCTGACCTGCAAACATCATTCCCTTCTGCTTCCCAGTGCCCGGGCTGTGTTAACTCCCAAGGCCTGAGGAGCTCTGCCTGGCCAACACCTCATTGTGTTCCCTTCCTTTCAGCCAGCCTCTATCAATCACCAGCTTCCCCTCACCCACGTCTATGAAGGTCTTGAGATCCTATAAAACTCTTCCTGGCATACAACTTCTGTCTCATTTGTTATTGTGTGCCTTTCCCGTTGGCTCCTTCCCTCCAGTTAAGACACTTATCTTTCCTCTGGGTTCCCATCTCATTCACTGCTCTCTGAGTCAAAGACRTGTGATGTACAGCCTGCGACTCTCCCTCATTCACGTCTCAAYTCACAGCTCCTTTCCCTGGAAAACTCACCAACACAGCTGATGAAACATCTTCTCCACCCCAGTGTGAGGCACAAGGGCAAGAATGAAGCGGTAAGTGAAAAACAGTAACAATTCTGCTTTATCAAGCAGATGTTTTAGATTTTGCAGACTGGTTTCATGGTAAAGAAGAAATCGATTTTGAATCAGGGTCTATATGAAGCAAGTTTTTTCCTTTTTTCTTTAGCAGAGCTATTTACAAATACGATCAAAAATCTCCTTCCTCCAGACTTGTGGCAGAAGTCAAGTAATCCATGCGATCGTTCTGCTTCAAGAAATGACTGCAATCGGAGAGCAAGGCAAAGAAAAAGCTCCACCTCCCAGAGTCTGGCATCGTAAAATTTAGCAAGAGCTCATACATGCCCCAGAGCTAACGCTTTGCAGCCCCTAACAAGAACAGATTGTTCAATTTCCCCCTTCATTTTACTGGCCATTGTAAGGTATACTTTTTGCATTGCCAAGAATTTCTGGACACCAAGCTATCAGGGTCTAATTAGACTCTTAGATAGATAATCTAAACCCTTTGATGTTTTGCTAGGGCACGGATTATACGCTAAAGGTGTGTAAATGGTAYATCTCAGTTGAGGTCAGAGGGTTTATGCAGTCCAAAGACCTGGCCCTACATTTCACCTTGGCCTTTCCAGCATGCTCATTTAATTTAACTCAAGGCCATGAATTAAAATAAAAAACAATTCATGGCTGGTCACATTTGTGCTTATGACCTACGCCTGTCCGAACAGGAGTTGGACAGGACAAAGCACAATGCACTTCCTTGCTTTTATTGCTTTCATTCACTTCATGTCATGCCAAAGAAGGTTGATTTAGGAAGCTCTAGTAATTAACTGCTGATGTTTTTGACTGCTGTTCCCAAGAGATTTACAATGACTTGCAATGGTTGTTCTGTAGGAAACTCTTTTCGGAACGATTGCAAATAACATATATTCTCCACATGGCTTTGCTTTTGTATTYGCTGGGCTGGACTTCATAACTTTTTTAAGCAAGGGACATTATTTTTCCCTCAAGCAAAAATCACCTGTTCCCTGCCTCCCAAAATCCTCATAAATCACCCTTCTCTTCTCAAACTCTACTGCCATTTTGCTCTCAGAGTCTACAAAAGAAACAGGCTTCCCAATTCACCGTTATACACTAGACAGGAAACGTAAAGTGGACAAAACCAGCAAGGACAAAGTAAAAATCATTACTGTATTGGTACTGAAAATTGTGGTGTGTCTTTCATTACTCTTAACAGCTGAGGAAGGTCAAAGGACGAAGCACAGTGCCAATGGGTATTTTGAGAGCACTAGTTGTTAGAAGAATTTAAGTCTGGGCTCCTTCAGTGGAAGAAAATAGAGTAGCTCCTAACATGGTCTGATGGCTGTTTAGTTTCTCATTCCTCAGGAATCTTCTCTGTATTTTTAAGTCACTGTTTTGTTGAAAATAAGTGGATGTCTTAGAGCTGTCCTGCAAAACCTAATAAATTGCACCCAAAATTAAGACCATGTTTTTAACATTCTAATTCCTTTTCCTGTGCCCTCCGCTGCTTACCCACTGATATCTCTAAGTGTATGACACCCAGTCATTACACACCTATATTCTCTCTTATATGTCTAAACAGTTGGGTATCCACAGCTGTATTTCATATTGTAAAAAAAGCAGCCTAATTCTCAGATTTTCACCAGCCATGTTCACCTGCTACTGGCAATGGAAACTCCTGAGAAATAATACCAATAAATGCACAGCAGGCTCTAATGTGTGCATTTTACTTGTCTCATTTGCAAACTGGAATTATAATTTTAATAAAAGTGGATTGGTTCTTACAGAACTGACTCAGGAAGGATACTGTGCACGATAGGAATTTAGCACTGACTCAGGGAGAAGGATGTCAGTCRTAATAAAGCTGTTTTATGTTGAAGTGCTCGTAAAAGACCGGCTGTCTTCACACGCCATGAAACTCCACTACAGGGCATTACTCATTTGTCACATTATCTAGAACTGACATTTACCATTCCTGGTTTGCTATTGTCATATTTTGCCCTTTTACTTCTATTAACCAATCACAAACAATATATGACAGCAGATTTAAAACCATATCAACAAAGTAATACAGCCAGCTAAAAACATAAATAGAGAGATGTATCGTAGCAATGAGAYGTAAAGATACAAGCCATGACTCTCTGTCTGAGCCAAAATGGAATAACATGCAAGGCCATTATCTTCCATATGAGATAAATAAAAATACTGAGCACAGTGAGAACAGTATTTAGCTGGTTTGTACTTGGTGTGAGTTTGGCTCTTAGTACAGTTTTCTCCTGAATGTAATGGTCAATAAAATAAGGGAAGCATAGGCCTAAAACTGTGCATCACAAAGAAGAAAAATCTGAGTAACATAAAATCAGTGATTTATGATGTTCTACATCTCTAAAGTAAAATGATTTGCAGCCTCTTCCTTGTTCAGTATTTAAGGTGACTATTTTCTTTTTACTTGGGTTTATAAAATGATTTACTGCTGTACCTTCCACCCCCACCTGTGATGGCTTTTCTTTGATGTTTACGATTTCTTCTCCGCCAAAGTTTTACTAATGTGAACYACATCGTATGCATATGAATGACTGGCTACTCAGTAACACTGTGCTCTGCAGTTGGGTTTTTATCTTCTCTTTGGGAATAACTGTGCAGAAACCTGGACGTTCTCAGAGGAGTTGTGGCAGACATCAGCACAGGATCACAAAATAGCTGGGATTGGAAGGGACCTTGGAGATCACCTGGTCCAAACTCCCTGCTCAAGCAGGGTCAGCCACAGCAGGTTGCCCAGGACCTGGTCCAGGAGGGCTTTCAACATCTCCAAGAACAGAGAAGCCACAACCTCTCTGAGCAACCTGTTCCAGTGTTCAACCACCCTCACAGTAACAAAGTGCTTTCTTATGCTCAAACAGAATTTCCTGTGTTCCAGTTTGTGCCCATTGCCTTTCGTCCTGGTGCTGGGCACCACTGAGAAGACTCTGKCTCTGTTTTCTTTACTCTCTGCCATCAGGTATTTACACACATGGATATGATCTCTTCTCACATGACCAGTCCCTTCATCATCTCTGTGCTCCCTTTGCTGCACTCACTCCAATAAATCCATGTCTCTCTTGTACTGGGGAGCCCAGCTCTGGACACAGCACTCCAGATGTGGCCTCACCAGGGCTCAGTGGAGGGGAAGGATCACCCCCTTTGACCTGCTGGCAATGCTCTTCCTAATACAGCCCAGGATACCCTTGGCCTTCTTGCTACAAGGACACATTGCTGGCTCATGGTCAACTTGTTGTCCACCAGCACACCCAGGTCCTTCTCTGAGAAGCTGCTCTCCACCTGCTCAGCCCCCAACCTGTGCTGCTGCATGGCGTTATTCCTCCCCRGGTGCAGGACTTGRCACTTCYCYGCGTTGAGCTTCATGAGGTTCCTCTCTGCCCATTTCTCCAGCCTGTCGAGGCCCCTCTGAAAAGCAGCACAACCCTCTGGGGTATCAGACACTCSTCCCAATTTTGTGCCATCTGCCAAATTGCTGAGGGTGCTTTCCGTCCTCTGGGGCAGGTCATTAATGAAGAAAAACAGTATTGGCCCCAGTATCGGCCCCTGGGGGACACCATAGTGACTGGTCTCCAGGTGGACACTGTGCCATTGATTACAATCCCTCTGAGCCTGGCAGTTCAGCCAGTTTTCAGTCCACCTCACTGACCGCTTATCTAGCCCGCACTTCATCRGCTTGTCTRTGGGGTTGTTATGGGAGACAGTGTCAAAAGCCTTACGAAAATCAGCGCCCATTGACTTGTGCGTGTCCAGTTTGTAAAAGTGTTCCCAAACCTGACCCTCCTCCACCGAGGGTAGGTCTTCATTGCTCCAGACTTCCCCTCTTGTCTCAGAGGGCTGAGATTCCTGAAGGCCAGTCTCACCAGTAAAGACTGAGGTGAAGAAGGCACCTGGTACCTCTGTGGTTTTGATGTCTTTTGTCACCAAGGCCTCTGTCCCATTTAGAAGCAGGTCCACAGTTTTCCTAGCCTTCCTTTTGCTGCTTATGTACTTATGGAAGCCTTTCTTGTTGCCCTTGTAAAGACTGTGAACCACTCCCTTCCCTTAGCCAGAAGCTATATTTTTCCATGTTCCCTGCAATAATGAAACAGAATTCAGGGTCTGGAGACCTTGGCTCATATCCACAACACTTAGTAAACCAAGTACATCTCAGCAAAAGGTATGTTTGCAGAAYGTAACTTTTAACCTTCTATTCTTTGTATACTGTACACAGAGGAGCTAAATGTTTCTTTTTTTTTTTTTTTGGTCACACATTCTTTGCTAGTGTTTTGTCAATGAATAAATATTTGCTGAATTCCAGTGCATAGAGTATTTTTACAAATGCCCAGAATATTTTTCAGATTAATTTGGAAGTCCTTGCCAAATGATAAGATAGTGATAAGAAAATAAGCAGAACACTCACAGAAGGTATTGGTATCTTGGGTGTTTTATCAGGATTTAGGATTGTGACACAGTCCCAGAACTGTTGTACAAGAAATCTCTGCTTACAAAATCTCATGCCTCGGACACCTTCCAGGTCTCAACTTTGATATGCCTCCTGTGTTTCCATTTGAGCAATCTAATTTTATCAGCAGCTCCTTCTCCAAATGCTGGCAAGTTCCTGCTGCTAAATCCTGTAGTTTCTTTCACAAAGAGATGTTTCTCTAGCTCAWAACTAAAAGCTGGGAAGTGGAAGACAGAGGTAAGAATGGTGCAGCAGCCAAGAAGAATCTGTAACCCACCATCTCATTCACTTGTTCCGTTGATTACATGGGTCTATAAACACACTCTTCTTCTTTTCTGACTTTATCATTCCCATACAGTGGGATTCATTTATTCTAGCCTCYCTACAACTAAGATAATCAGTGAAGATCCAGTCAGTAGCAGGCAGGGAAGTGAAAAGTGCAATTCATTTCATCCTACAGTAGGCACCTAAAACAGRTCAGATGACTCATACTCATACAGTGCCTATTTTTCACCAGTGACTGTAAAGGAAGTCCTGGATTACTAGTCCACATGGAGAAACCTGTCCTGTAGACACCTCTGACTAGATTAGATGGATCCYACCTGAGATTCACAGATTAAACTAAACCTCCTACAGCCAAAAGCTGCCTGAGCAGAATCACTACTGTGACTCTTGCAGGCAAGATTGCCAAAAACACCTGACATCACTGGAAGCTTCCAGTTTGGGATGCCCAGTTTCAGACATATAAAGGTCCTTTATTTTTCTGATTGTGGAGGCTCACCACTTTCCAATGCCTTTATTGGCATGGATATGTCAGGCAACCAGAACATGATACAAACATCTCCCAGCAAGCAATGCATGAGCCAATGCATTAAATCAGTTTTGCATCTGAACCCATTAGCCTTGTTGCATCTGAGCCAATTAGCCTTGATTACAGAATGAGGACTTATTAACTCAGCTTCAGAGCAATATTAATGTCACAATGCTGCTTTCATGTTTACTATCTCCGAGTATCTGGATCTAGTCTTTGCACTGGACTGCCTCATATCAATCTGTAGCTAGCTCGGGACACCGCCATCATAAATAATCTAAGGTTTCTCAAATAGGCCTTGAAAATTGAAGCATCCAGATCCATGAGCTGCTGTGAAACATCTTAACCTGTACAGATCTAGGATCTGCTATATAGCGGGTGCTGAATAACATGTTCTGCGTACACTGCCAGGGAAACCACACACTGGCCGAAATTCACCTTGATGCCAACCAAGAGCCAGAGCTCAAGAAAACAATGCTTTAGTTTGAGGGCACAGCGAAGGTCTCGGCATTACCTGCTCTTCTGCACAGTAAAGAATCCTGCCCGTAAGCACAACTTGCATCATGCRTCAACTGTTGCGGTCTAATGTAACTCCTTCAAGTAAGTGAAATAGCAAATGAAACTTGAAATCTTGGACTGTCGATGAATATTTATCTTAGAAAAACAATAATACATACCTGAGAGGGTTTTTTTCTCTTTTAATTCCATGCTTGTTTCCATTTCGATACAGTCAACAACTATTGTTAATGTGGGACATCACAAAAACAGGTTGCTTTCCACTGTAACAACAATCCCATCCCAACTCTGGTTGAAATGACAGATAAAACATGTGATTGAAAATGTGCTTTTTCCTTTTCTAGTTTTATAAACAAAGCTCCTAAGGAGAAACTGCTTCCTTATTTCAGAGGTAATGTTGGATTTATTAGCTTTCAGCCAATGAAAACAAATAGATGAAGAGTGCTAATATATACAAACTGTTCTGAATGGGATGAGTTTTCCTCAGGCTATATAGCAGGCTGGGCCCTGGGTCATACAGACATGTAAGAGCAATCATTTTCTTTCCATGGCTAAACCTTTGTGTTTCCTACTAGATCTTACTGATCAACAGAAAACCAAAATAATGCAAAATAATGCAATTTAGGTTTCTACAAGCATGCATTGCAGAAACAAATTATTGCAAGACAAACTTTAGCGTAATTTACTTTTTATCATCTGATCCACTGTAACTGCTCACGTACCAGGTCTGTAAAAGGGAGATAATATAAGGCAGTTTCCTCCTTAGTAAACTTCCCCTGGGTTAGGAAAATCCATGCAGGTAGCTGACACCTTATGTAAATCTACAGCTTGTGTCATAATAAGTTTCCACAACCATATTCCCAACCATGTAGGCACCCTGCAGTGCCTCCTTCAGAAACTCTTTCAGAAACTGGCACAAAGGTTTTCAGAAACGACTAGTGATTTGAGGCCCACATGCTGGAGGTCCCAGCCACCACCAGAATATCTGGCCTACTGCAAGTATTTCAGGGTCAGCAGCTGAACCTTTAGAGTCCCTAAAACAATAATCACTCCTGAAAAACTTGGCTTAAAGCTGTGTCATTTTTTCCAATCTCTTCAGCTTTCCTCTGCTTTCTAAAGTGACCATTTCCTGTCCTTTCAAATTAACCCATTAGATATACTAATGACAAAACCAAAATGAAATGATAGAGAAAAATGAATTGAAAACAACAGACTCAAGCTGTCATTTTGCATAATTTGTGAACAAAACACATAGTGACACCAGAGATTCATTCACAATATTCTGCTAACATATCTCATACTCGTCCTAGATTTGACTATTATGATATGGGCAGATATGCAGAAAAACCAATACTAGCAGGCTAGCCTTGCAAAACAATGGAGTAACTGTGCTTGGGCTAATCAGTAGAAGAAAGAGAGCAACCCAATCTTTTGTATTTTAATAGCATGGTCATCAAATTAAGTCTGAACTTTATTCACGGTAATGAATTATCACAAGTGGGTGCTGCTAAAAAAATATTAAAACACTTTTTCTACTGTAGAGTAGACCTATAGAGGGATAAGAAACCTACTCGGTGTGTGTACATACCCACCCTGCACAGACTACCAAATAAAGCTCTGTAACATGACTATTTCTCCCCTGATTTTGATCAGGATGATGCAGCTCATCTCACACTTGAGCTACCAAAGGTAATGAGATCTTTGCAGTTTTCATTCACTACCAACCTGCGTGGGTTTCAACCATAACATGGTGGGCACGTCTACAGGGGCCAGATAGTACCTCACATTTGAAGCTAGCCTCAGACCAGTTGGCATAAGCACCCGTAGC
Organism: Apteryx rowi; assembly: GCF_003343035.1. NCBI lineage: Eukaryota > Metazoa > Chordata > Aves > Apterygiformes > Apterygidae > Apteryx > Apteryx rowi. The sequence goes on along the minus strand of NW_020447297.1, from coordinate 1,066,603 downwards.
TGCTTAGGTGTAACACCACCAAGCCCAGCATGGGCTTTCTACTGCCCCTCAGCCACCTCCAACACTATGCTACGGTTCCGCTCTGAGAAGTAGGAAGCTTAACTTTTCGTTATTATTCCACTGAACTGATGAGGCCCGTGAAACATTTATAGTCCAATATCTCTGATTAATATCCACTAGCAAATGAATTATTTAAAAAAAAAAATGAGGAGGAATCTGGGATGTTACTATTACCATTGCTTTGAATGTTTTATTTATACAGGACATTCTGTACAAGACAAAGTTAAATATACATTTCCCACAAAGGTGACATATACAACACCTTACCATAACAGCATGTTTGCTTAACTGTTCATCTGCATATACAATATGCCATGTTTGTTGTCAGCTAAGGGGTCAATTTTCAGCAGAGGGTATATTTGATATACCACAGAAGGAAAGAGAATGAAATCAAGCCATATATAGAGCCCAAGTACCAAAAGTTACCCCGTGTCTTTTAATGCACAATTACCGAACAGTTGCTGCTTTGTTAACTTCAGGAAGTCACGTTCATGAAAAAGAAAATGGGAAACAATGAAAAGGAAGACATAATTAAAAAAACTAGATGCAAGCTGCTGGAACAGGATATGATTCTGCACAGATCCCTATAAAGGTTCTTACGTTGCCATATAACATACTGTGGCCTTCTCTGATTGTTTGATTCAAAAAAGGTCTGTGAAGGTAAATAACCATTTGTGTTTTACGTGAAATAAAAATATCAATACCTGCTTGATGCAGGTAGTGACAGAGAGAATGCTCTGATGGTTTTTTTTTTTTGCAGAACTAGATCTAAATGAATATTTCATTTACCCACTTCCTCTTTATGGAAGGATTCCCTAGTAAATCTCAAGAGCCATCTCTCTTGCCTAATAAGGACACTATGACTGAGCCCTGGAGAAGGAAAATACTGGAAAGAGTTTAGTAATGCTGAGCTTCTCCATGCTTCAACTTGGTCATGAGAATCACCCTGCACGTGTAGTCCTTTGGTGACGTGGTCTATGTGCATTTATTTCTGCCTTCGTGAGTGAAGCCAGAGCTGAATCTGGAAGGTGTTCAGCTTAAACGGATGACAGATAGACAGTAGACTTTTCAGAACGAATATATACGGACGTAATTACAGATAACGGATAGGAAAGATCTGGCTGTTCAAAATTCTGTGATAATAGAGACATAAGTTCCAGCAAAACACTCCCCATAACCTGCGATGAAGGAGCCTCAAACTCTTTGCAGCCTATTTCAGAAAGAGGCTCAGAGTTCAGGGCCTACCCTCATCTGTATTTGTCCTCTGAGGCTAGCCACAAAATACAGTCTATTTCCTAGCCCTATTCACTAATTTTCACCTCTTTCCTCTACCTTGAAAACCCCTCACATCTTCATGAATGAAATTCATCCGAGGCAATCACCTTGGGCTCCCTTTATACGTCGTAGAGATCTGCTCAGCATACAGCCCTGCAGTCTGGTGCACAACTCTTCTCACCCTAAAGTAAATGACGAAACAAGGCTTGATGACTCAGTGTGGCCTGTTTCTCCTCGCCAGCTATAGGGGAAGCCCAGAGAAACAGCTCATCTGAACACATCTGCACTGTAGACATTCACATTTTACTCGGATGAAACTCAGGCCTGTCACAAGGCAGCTCCCCGCTTCCCCACAGAAACGCTTATCTTTGCTGCACTTCCAGCAGGGAGTGGAAGTTTATCTCCACATTGACCTACTTTAAAACAGTGCTTTAAAGTAATTGGTGCGGGTTTACTAGATTAGAAAACCTAGGAAGGAATTTTTTGTGTTACACATGATCCCAAAAGTTTTCCATCATATTTCTATCACTATACTATTTTCTGTCCAGGGACAAATACATTCTGCATATTTTGATTTTTTCTTAAAGCTGGCCTGTGAGGTAGGTGGGAAAATCAGACTCTGTTTGCGACATGAAACAAGGCAGGGGCTACAGTTGATAGAAAATTTAAGAGGAGGAAAGGTTTATCACAAGTTGGTGGATTGATTGACACCATGCTGAGCCACCCTTAGCTGTGATTTTTCAGGACACGTAAGAGAGAGCTTTGCATCTGGGATCTTTCAATGTTTGTGATCTCCCACTCGCAGGAACTCTGAACATCAATTACCTTGAATTGCCCTGAACCCTGATGCAATCTCTTAGTGGGGAATTGTGGTGTCTGCAGTTTATATGATGAGTGAATCTGATCTAAAAAGGCAGTCTTGAGCCCACGATACAAACATGCCCTTAAACTCAGACATAAAGGCCATATAATACAGCTGTAGCAGAGTCAGGAATGGATGATAAAAATCAAAAAGCAAAAGTCCTTATTAAACTTTCATGAGATATTCACTCTCAAGATAGAGGAATAAATTACAGGCACACCATTTATTTGCAACTTTTCCACTAGGAAATCATTTTTTCCAAAGTATTTTTTCCAATCTTTAGTTGAGTAAACCATTCCCATTTTGGTAAAGTGTTGCCGCAACGTGTCACTTAAAGACTTTATTTCAGTATACAACATGTTGTTTTGGTACCTCCAGATACATCTTCACATTACAGTGTTTTCATACATGCACTTTATTTAATCATGAAGAACGGTATCTATCACAGATATCACCCTTTAAATGTCAAACCTAAAGCTTTTGTGTTTTCTTGTATTTGTGGAGAAGCAAACCACCACAGATCTTATCCAGTAGTTTGGTATAAATAAACCCTAGTGTTACAATGATACAGAATTAAAGACACTGGTATAGCTTTCTCTCATCCAGAAAGGAAAATAAGCTACACCAGTGTGAGGCACCGTAACACACTGCACAATTGCACCCAGTATAAGGAACACAGTTTTACTATTATTCTGATAACACAAAACCACAAGCCTTACTGCAATTTTTATGAGACTGCAAGAACTTTGTGTAGGTCCGGCTATAGCTGAAAAGTCTATATGGCTACCAATACTTTCAGTGCAAAATGAGAGTTGCTAATATCAGGGAAAGAAGTGAATATATATTTCTTGAATGACATTTTGTATTTATTCTGGAGTTTTCTAGGTGAAGAATTAGGCAGGACTGAGAAGGCAAGGAAAGTGACAGAAATCTCAGTGCAGCTCCTTTCATCAGATTTTTGGAAACAATTGCAGGATACAGAGTGGATCCAGAAACAGACCTTAAGGGGATGCTGACAACTTTACCGCTTCATCTGAAAGCTTGATTTGGCAGTGGAAGCTCAATCTGCTCTCAGAAACTGTATGATAAAGGCAGTGACCAAGAGTTTATTTAAATGCTGTTTATATTATAAGCAAAATATCTGAAGCGTGAGGTGAAACTCTCTCAGCCTGCACACAACCATGTCATTCTTCGTCATCGTAAACTGCGTAACTCTTGTCCTATTTCCTGGATTGGTGGGAATAGGAATGTGCTAATTCAGTCGTTTCCTTTTTTTCTTTACAAATAAAGTGCAGGTCAGGTCAGTCACAAGATTGGTTCTGTGCCATTCCAGTCAATAACGGCTCCGTGCCACCTAGAAATGAAAGCAATTATTTTACACTCGTCAGTTAATCATGTTATTGGAGTGGTAACCCAACATCCCTCAAACAAATTACTTTAGAGTTTTGGATGGACTCACTTGGGTAACTATTTACATCTTCTCCACGGGAAAGGAAGGGAAAGGAGGTACTTGCACCCACTATTTTTAGTGCCCAAACTGGGAAGTCAGTCTCCTTAAACTTATTCTAGTCTTTTCTAGGCAATAGAGAGTCCTCAGCAGCAGCTGATTCAGAACAGGTACCTTGGCTTTACAGAGGCTGTAGGGAATCCCCAAGACGGTTATGAGAATTAACCCTATATAACCAGAATGCTCAGTCTCTTAGCTGTTATTAGGCAATTTGCACATTCCTATACAGACAGGCCTCTGATTAGGAGCTGTGTGGCTCTGAGACCCCGAGACCAGATGACTTCATTTAGCAGCTATCCTTGTTCCTGTCTTTGGTTCCTTTCAAATATTCAATGGCACACTTCAATGGCACAGTTTTGCTTTCTCTATGGTATTGTTTTGTTTTTCGTCTCATCATCCTACCTTCAGAATAACACTGAAGATGTATATTGAGGACAATATTTCCAAATAAGTCCATACTCATGCATAAAAACCTTCATTTTTTGCTATTCTTGGCTCTCTATTGTTTGCTACTGCTCAGCTGCCTGCTCCAGGAATGTGACCAACACTGTTAGGGCGAAGAAAGTATCTATCCTGCATTTGCTACCAAATGTGCCTTCAAGGCATGGTGGACGATGACGAGGTGATGCAAGACCCAGTGAAACCATGATGAGTCTCTCCAATGACCTTGCTGGGTTGAAGTGAGTCAATTCACTGTATAGTCGGAGTCATTCATTATATGAATGGCACTCTGGTCCATGGCATTTCTTGCATTTGCAAGTTCATGTTCCAGATCTTCTCAGAATTAAACTCGACAGCATTGCCAGTGTTGACTATTTAGATCTGTTTTGAAAATCTGTCTCAGAGCTCAGGAGCACAGTAGTAAGACATTTGTGAGGGGTTGGGGACAACAGTGAGTTGCCAGAGTGCAATCCACATTCTTTCTGTCACCGAGGACAGGATGTGTCAGCAGGGGTATGACAGCTCAGTACTTTTGTTGAGCAGGTTGATTAAGTGAAAAACAAAACCAAAAGCTGAATCCACACAGTATTCAACTCAAGGTCTTAAGGGAAGTGACTACCTGAGGGATCTTTCTCAGTCTACAAGCAGGCACAGCAAAACCGCAAGTAAACTGATATGGAAAATGTGGGCTGTTGTGAAATTTGTCCTTACTTTTTCTGCAGAATATTCTTTCCATTTTTGATTTTGTTGACCACATGAAAAAAATGCAGAAAGACTGTCCTCATTCCTAAGCTTAGTAGGAATACACAACGGTGATACCTCACTTCTTGAGCTAAAAACAGAACATGCCCTGGCTGGGCATAGTCTGCTTAGTCTGGTACTTTCTAGTGCTGAAAGTTACCTCTGCCAGAGGTTCAGAATATCACTTTGCCCACAGAACAACCAAATGCAAGTGGGAAGTACAGTCTCCACATTCTATCTCCATCGGATTTTTCTGGTAGTGCTATCAAACCATCCTTTATTTTTGTAGACAATCTTCCCAAGGCACCATCTTCTATCTCACCAGGATGATTAAAGCTTTGAGAGAGATCCTGCATCAGCAAAGGCTAAATGACACAGAATCAGATCTGCTCTGTGGACACACTGTCCTCTGTGAAAACAACATGGTATCATTGCTGCCGACACCATTTTTGCTAGTATGGCTTAAGATATTGCTGATCACTATGAAGTGAGGAAGTGGCCTTTTCTAAAACAGATTTTGAATAAGGAGCTTAAGCAGAGAAACAGATTCTGAAACAGGACTCAAGGTAACTTTCATAAAAAGCCTGATCTTCTGTATTTATTTTCCAACTCTTTTTTTTGAGCTGTTTATAGAATGAAAAGCAGCCTTTGGCTGTTTGCCAGTACATAGAGGGCTTCAGAACTTTTTTCACCTAATGAATCGGCACAGAGAAGGTGTCAAATAGTCAGGGATCTCACTCACAAATGCTGAACAAGTGTTTTCTGCAAGGATAGAAACAAAATGGTCAGGACAATGCATTGTGATCATTCTGCCACACTGTCCTACCACAGTGCAATTCAAATGGAACCCAGATTCTTGCTGCTAATTCAATTATAATTTATCAGATTAGCAATAAAAAACAATATTTGCCTCATCTGGTTCAATTATAACCACATCCAAAGGTCACGGACGTTAATGGGAATACTTCTATTGAACCTAAGAGGAACTGGTTCAGGCCCTGAAGAATGCTCAGTGTGGAATAACATTCAGAGAGTATTTCTTGTAGTAATCACTTGATATTGTTATAGAGCATACCAATAATTCAGGCTTAATTGCCCATGCGTTCCTCTCCTCTAATCCACCAAATCTCCACTTGTCTCACTTCAAAGGAAAACAGATGTACTGTGTATCACACAGCCCTGCTACCACAGAGGAAAGCTGATGCTAGAGGGTTAATAAAATACATTGCTGAATTCAGATTATACAGTCAGATCAAAGTTTTATTCCCCTCCGGCAGGGCTAACAGATGTTATTTCCGCCAGTGGAGACAGTGGCTAAGGATTGTGACTGAGATATAAGAGTATTCTTCATGGGAGAATGGAATAAAGAAGTCTGCACGGCATCTCCCAAACAACCTAGGGAAGCACATTCCAGACATCTTTTGGTCAGAATCTGACTACTTCCACAGATGTCTAGAGCTGAAAGCCATAGTAAAAAGACATGTGCTTGCACTGACTCTTTGGCTGGGAGCCTGCAGGTTCAAGCAATACCTGCTAGAGACTAGTTGTTCTAGTCCCCTGAAGTGTTAGCTTCTTTAAACTCAAATTTCTCTCATTTGATGTTTTGCAGTGTAGGGACTAAAAGCATGAGCCTCACCTCCCTGAAGAAGCAAAACAACTCATCTCCTATAATAATAATAATAATAATAATAATAATGAAAAAGCCCTAAATATAGAAACATTCTATTACAGATGCAGTTCTCTCTTTGGAAGAGGATAAAACAAACACCAGACAGACGTTAGGCATATAACTCAATGCACAACGGGATGGTGTTCAGGTATTAGGGTAAACAATGGGTAAGGCTTTTCATGGATTAAAATAGAACTCAGTAATGTGAAAGAAAAGGAAAAATCCTGATCAAAATTTGGAACCTACAGTTAAACTTCTCAGTTCTGACTGTTCAGGCTGTGAAATTCTGCACAGTCCCTGAGAAATTATCCGGCATTTGCTGGTGAGAAAGGATTAGTAAGGAATTTTATTATGAATGCTTGTTCAAAAGGAGTAATGGCTGCTTTTTGTTTGTTTGTTTTAATAAAAATTAGGGGTATTTTCCATGGTTGTACATGAAACATTACTTTTGTACCTCCCAATTTGTTAACAGGTGAGTTAGTTTGGTTTCTTTTTACTTTTCTGTATATACTGACTTACAGTTGGAAGAAAACATTCTTAAAAAAAAAAAAGGAAGGAAAAATGTAATATGAAAAAACTTTAACAGCAAGGCCATGATCAAATAAATGTGCTCAAAGAAAATGGAGAATACTGAAGAGACTCGGACAAGAAGCCAGACTGATCAGGGTAAATCAGATAGTCCTGAGAACGGTACAAACAAAATAAATTGACACTGGAATTTGCTGGTAATTTACTTCTCCAAAAGATTAAAGCAGATAATTTAAAATAAACAAACATCACCGCTACGAAAACTGTGCTTCGCTTTGATGCAAGGCCAGGAATGGAAACCATTCTAACACCGACTTTAAGCTGCATGCATTATTCACCTCATTGTGTGGGGTTTCTGAGACTATATACTATCTATCTTAATCTGTAAACAGTCATGCTTACCTTTCACTGGAACAGAGGAACCAATACAATATATATGTGTGCAGGGAGCCTGGACTAATATCACTGTTGTCATGTTACAGGATGCCTCTTCTACTTTTCTGTAACTGTATAATGGCAGCCCTGCATGAACACAGTGTTTGGCAGCCAATGCCCTCATTTGTTGTTTCTCGTATTTTTATTTTTTTTTATAACAGGAAAAAATGTGGCAGGGAGATGAGGGAAATGACAAGAGAAATCTGAAGCTGCTTGGCTTGCTGTTTTAACAAACGTTACGGGCTTTCACAATGAGGCTTTTACTTCTTGCTCCAAAGATGTGCAGATAGCAGCTTTCAAAGGCCTGCTGCTGAAGTTGATATAAAGCTGATTTTTTAATCCAGCAAAATTCCCCCATTATGCTTCCTTCATCTCTCACTAGAGTAACTGAAAAATGTTCCCATTAACTTCAGCATGACTTGGATAAATTTCTTAAAGTCCATCATTTAATATCACATAGACCTCAAAATGGTCATGAAAATCTTAACATCACAGGAACTGGCCTTGTATTTAAGGAGAGACTATGACCTAAGAACTATCAACGATGGCCTAACAAAACATTAAAAATACTGTGTTTTGTGATCTTGAGAAGCTTTTTGCTGCTCAGGGACACATGGGCAGTTTGAGCAAACTGAAGCTTTCGAGCATGGGGCTTCATGCACTGAGAATGGTACCCACATCCCTCAGTGCAATTCTAGCTTTTAAGAAAAGACTGATAAAGATGGAAGAATTTTTCTCCTTTTCTCATTATACCCCTACAACAGGAACCAATCACTATTGGGTATCCAAACTTTGACCTGTTGAAATCGAGTTGAGTTCTCAAACTGACTTTAACTAAGTCAGCTTTGGCAATGTAATGAAGGTGCCTCTAAAAGTGAATTGAATATCTTAGAGAGTTTGTTGTTAATTACAATAATAAAACAAAATGTGTAATACATATTATCACAGTCTGGCCCACTGATACCTATTCTAATTATTAACCACTAATTTTACAAGATTATCTGTTGCAATATTTACTTTTTTACCACAGTCCAGCCTTATATACATTATGTTTATCAATAACTGAAAATACCTGTTTTAAAAATTTTAGCTCTCACTTACTTTGTCCTAATACAGTGCTCAAGTGGAGGAGTAAGATCATTGTCTTTAGCTTCAGTGCACATCTGAGTTGTGTCTGCAGAGACATAACAGATATGATTAGTGTCTGAGGTATACTTGTATTCATCTCTGCATTGCAGTGGCTTGTAGGAACCCCAACCATGGAAGTKACAGAGTAGACCAAGAGTCACTGCCGCCCACACTGCAAAGCACCTAGCCCAGAGCAGGCATATTCCCACTTCAGATTGAAATGCTCTGCAAGGTGAGCACTCCTGGCACTTGAATATCAGCCCACACTCTCATTCACATCATCTGAACAGCGTGGGCATGGACAGGGCCAGGAATGCTCTGAGCAGATACCACATGCACAGCTCGTTGTAAATAGCACGCACTTTATAGCTGACCTTAGCCAGCAACTTGAGCGGGCAGTGTGCATGTCATGGCATTCACTGCTTTAGTCAGCTCTTGTATCCTCTTAGCTAACGGTCTACAACCTGCTCATGTGAAGGCACTCCAAAGCCTGAAAGAGGGTGAATGAATGCAAACTTTATATTGGGAATGACCCCCAGATTGTGCCCAGGAGTTTTTTGGGAGAGTTAGTTGGTTCGGGCCCAAAACTTTTGCAGAAATGCGCTGACTATTTAACACTAAGGATGATCATGGGACAGTGTTCCGACCCATGTCCTGACCCAAGTTATTTTACTAATATAAACATGGTCTCAAGGAAAACATGGACCAAAAGGTGAAAAAATGTGCTGGAGGACTTTCATGAGGTGTTTATTTTGCAGCCAATGTGATAATTACTAAAAATGCAGTTTTCTTATTTACATGCTAAGGACAACTGTAGTCCTAGGCTTGAATAGGAAGCCCCAAGTCCAGTCCAAACTAGGTTAAGATCCCTTCCCCTGGAAGGGAAGATGGTCCCTTGACTTTTGGGAGAGCAGTGCACAGACCAGAAAAGATGGTGCCGTTTTGGATGTAAAAGGCTCTGAGCATTTCTTTGGGACGGAAAGGCATTTGCATTGTTCCGGGGAAAACAGAGAGGTCAGTGTTTCAGAAACTGGATCTGTCAACAGTGAAAGTAGTTGCTGAACTTCCCAGGGAGAAAACATCCTGAGACTAGCTTGGATGTCAGTCTGCTCAGCTGTTTCCTGTTTTGGAGTAAAACATTTTAGACTGCAGCAGACCAAGCTTTTTTGTTTTTTGTATTTTTTCTGTCCATCATCCAGTCAGTGGGCAGGTTGTGAGCTACAAAGGATGCCGAACCAGAGCGTAGAATACGGACCTGATTCAGTGAAACTGATCTAGACAGGATGGGAGGTGACTGTTTCTATATCCACAGCTGCAGCTAACCACATTGTACCATGTGTCTTGTCTATGATCATAAGGATGCAACAGGTACCTTACTTGAGTTTCCTTAATATGCTGAATATCATTGGTATAAGTGAAAAGGCATTTGCCATATCTAGATGTGTGTGAAAGAGTTTGTGGCGTTTGTTATTTTACCATATAAAAAACAATTCAACTCAGGGGAAAGGTGGTGTCATGCCCTGTGGTTCAGAGGGAACATTAATGGTTCTTCACGAAACTGTTGATCAGCCTGCCACAGTATTCTGCAAGTCAGAAAGGTAAAAACTAGCAGTGCAACCAGACACTATTTATGCCAGTCTCAGATATATCTGGCTTCCTCATCTCACAGAGATGACCTGACTCTCCCTTGCCTGCTGATCTTGTCAGTATAAACACCCATGCAGAAAACTCTGAATGATCTTGGGGGCTGGAGTAATGAAAAATGGATACAATTTAGAAGTACATAAAGTAATGGCAGTTTTCTTCCAGAACCTCAGGAGCTTAGAGATATGCTGGAACCCTGAAAGTTTGAAAGTGCCTATTCCATCCTAATATTGAAGAGTTTATAACAGTTTTTAGAGGTCTCCAATAGTATTTGGATTTGTCTGGGAATTCCTGATGCTGACATTCCAGATCTTCTCATGGTAAGAAGCAACAGCCACTGTCCTGATCATAGCACTGGTAGTAGAATAGGCATTTGGCATGGCTGCCTTTCATAGTCATTACCAACCTGCTGAACTTTGTGAATTTTAGACTTGAGTTCTTCCAAGTAGGAGACTTTGAATGGAGGTATTTCATAGTAAGGAATATGAAAAAGTATTACCAAAAGTTATATCTTAAGGAGGCAGGCAAGGAATGTTTACCTAAGTTAACTAATTGACAAACTGAGTTAAAGTGCTTCACATAACTCATTTGAAGCAAGGAGCATCAATGCAACACTGTTCCATCCTGGAGTCACCAACAGCAAGAAGAATCTGAGTAAGATACAATGCAGCTTCTTCACTTACATTCTAATTTAAACCAAAACCTTAGGAAGTGACATTTTATTAATCACCTTTCCAGAAATCTTCTGCACACTGGAACAATCTCAAGTGTGGGACAAAGCTATTTTGAAGGAAACTGTTATAATCAATATACCAGGTAGCCTAGTAGCTGTCTCCAACATCTGAAAATCTGCAATTTCACTGCTTACACTACYTTCAGTGGGATTGGCAAAGGGACTGAGGATGATGCCTATGGGTMTGGAAGAATCTTCTGAGAAATCCTGTTATATTTTTTCTTAGCAATTATACAACCACTTTTTGAAAACACTTTTGAAAGGATACCAAATTCAAGGGATGTGCCAATGAGATAAAAATACATAGGTAGGCACTAATTGTATATATTAGAAAAAAGGAGTAGTATTTCTCCAAGCAGCACAACACATTCTTTCATACAAGTGCTCTGTATGACCTATAACAAAAATCCCAGAATCTCCAGCAAGTCTCTAAACAGCCAACAAAAGCACAAGCGCAAAATGCAGAGGGTGATTAATTTAGATACACTGGCTTGTTTTCCTTCTTCTGCCTATCAGAAATTTCCAGCAAAATGAAAAAAAAGATTGAAGAACCTTTGTCTGTTTGGAACAGCATGTAGAATTCATTAGCAGATGTTGCCTACTTCCAGAAAGGGACTTTGTATTTCTTTTCATTTTGGCAAATGATCATGAATATTAGAATCAGGGCAAATTCTCAGTCCTGGATAGTTTTGATGCTGATTCCATGTAGAAGAGGAAATGTTACTCCTCTCAAAATATTATTTTGCTCTTACCTTCTGGCTTTTCCTCCTTTCTTGCCCAGCATAATTTCTTTAAGATTTCCTGGAAAGTGACCTTGATTGTAACCTTCCTAATAAAATCTCAGTTTTAAGGAATTCCCCTTCTTGCATATGCTAGYCAAAAGCAAACAACCATGCTAATCAGCACCAGTGGAGATGTATCTGTGCTGCACCCGGGACCTCACCTAGCATCTCTGTATAATGCTGCCTAATCATCGTAGCTTGTTGGTATTTCTATTATGGAAATACCAGTAATACTTAGCATCGTAGTATTTCCACCTGGTACTGTGCTGCATGGTTTAGATATATCATCAGTGTAACCTTTAAGAGGTAAAGGAATTTCAGTTTTTCTCCAGACCTAACAAAGGATTATTTTGCAGCCAGAACTAGGAAAGCTTTTCCCTGGAATGATGAAACTATTTGGATTTTACAGCCTTTTGCAGAATTTCACAGATAACAGAAGATTTATTAGGACACATCCCTGGAAGAGGCTATACAACAAAAAGATGTCTACCTCTCAATGAAAGTTTAATCCTTAAGGAGAAATAAATGCTATGACAGGTTGAATAGTAAAGAAATAACATATATAAGCTCTGACTACTTTTTTATCCCGGGATCTCAGACTGCTTGGTAAGTCAGGATTTTGGAAATGTTCCTCATTTATTAATGAGGAAAATATAGATGAGGAACCCTGTTCAGGACTGTATGTTACATGATAGAACAGAATAGAACAAACGTGTCTCAACGTCTCTAGTCCTATGCTGAATTGTATTATCTGTGTCACTTACAAAGAATTCCCTTACCTCAAGAAAATCTTCCTCTTTATTTACAGTCACAGTGAATAATTAGGGATTCTCTTGAGTCATTAGAAAATAGTGAGACTGCAGTTACTTCCAAAGCACAAAACCAGCAAAGAGATTATTTTTCTCACATTGACAATATATAATTGAGAAATAAATTATGGAAAGTTCAACTTAAAAGGCACGTTTCAAAAAATTATGAGCCTATGAAAAAAAGGTATTTTTTTCTGTTAATTATGATTGATTTGATTGATGATATGTTGACATTTATAATACGTTGCCTCCAAGCAAAGATATAGTGAGTTTTTGTACAATATCTGTTTTAGCAAATTTTCTTGTACCTGAAACAGACCATGTGGCAAACAGCTGGCAACTACCGTCCTGTGGAGGTTGATTAATTTGCTGAGATAAAAAATAATGTGATTACTACAATAGAATGACATGGATTCAAATTAAAGTAAGAGAACAAATAACAGGGATAAAGACTTGCATTCACTACCACATCTTGAGAGATGCTAAAGGCCTCCAGCACTCCCATCATACTAATAGTTTTTGGCACATGGTCTTAATTAGAATGTACAACAACCATTTATAACTAATTCTGTCTAAGAAAGAGAATGTGGGTGCAAACAAAACATACTGATCGCTTATTTTTAAAGAGTAGACTATAATACAGTGCCTTCTTAAAATTTAGAAGAAATTTGTTTAGGCAGTATAAATATATTGAAGGAAATGGAACAAAAGTTAAAGAACGCACCGTTAGCAAATAGGAATTAAAGGGCCAAGAATAACTTAATGTGCAAATGAGGAGGATCTTTCTAAGCATCCAAATAGTGCTTATCCAACTGTCTTCCAGTTGGAAAAAAACCTAACTACTGTAAGAGGCGCTCCACAATTTGACATGGTTTCCTGAAGGAATGAGTTTTGCAAGTCAGAAGATCTTGTGCACTCTTGTGTTTCCAGGTGTGCCCACAAGCAGGGAAAGGACTAGTCTTCGTTAGGAGATTAGTATCATTTTCTGTATCAGCTGGCTTTGGAGGAAAGGTTTCCTTGCTTCCTCACCCTTTCTGCTCCCTTCACTGCATGGATGTAGGAATGAGAAATAGAAGTCTTATACTTTCYGCCTGTAGAAAAGATCTTGAAAGATATGAGTATTTAGAGAAATGTGGAAGAATGGGAGTAGTTAAATATGGTTTATAGCCCTGTGAGTATGAACAGGATTTCCTTGGAAATCAGTGTCACTGAAAGATTTAGCAGTCTTTGTAAAGTAGTACATGTTCACTTTTAACACTTTTAAGACCTTATTCTCAAAATTTCTATGTGAAATTTTATTTCAAATTAATTATTGAAACTAGTCACGGAAATTAGGAAACAGGCACAAAAACAATATTTTAACATCTTAGACGTCATAAACTTATTCAGTTTTGTATTATCCCATTCTTTCTGATGTGGTGCTCTTGACACCACCAGAGATGAAATGCACAAATAATACGTTGTACATACCAATTGTTAACCGTATCTCTTCTTCTTGGTTGGCCAAGCCATCATAATAATATAGATCAAATCTCTGTTCTGTTTTCCAGTCACCCAATAAATTCTTTTCCAAACAAAAAAGCACACTGAAGTGGCTTTCACTGCATACCAACCAAATTGGGTACTTAGGGGTCTTCAAGTAACAACCAACCTAAAAGAAAGATACAGAATAATAACAACTTTTTGGGGAAAATAATACAAGAAAAGAGATAATTGTGGAAAACAGTAAATGTATTTTTCAGTTATTTATTATGGTCAACAAACACTAAAGCAGGCTCATTATATACCACTGATGAAGCAGACAAGTATAATTCTGGTAAACCAGGGAACTTTAAAAGCAAGTATCCGTCCTTAAGTTATAAGCAGGCCTTTCATTTTAGAATCTTTTTACAGATATGTAAAGCATTTTCATATTCCAGATAGGTACAATATTTTCATCTACTACAAGAAAGCAATAATGTAATCAGTTTTTTTTCTGCTGCTTTACCCCATAGTCTTTAAGGTGCAAGTCCAGCAAAAAATTGAAACTAGTTATATGCTTGTTTCAGCTCTTGTCTATTGATTTCTCATGGAATTCAAAGTGAAGCTAGGAACTGCCCAGGAATTCAGAGTTGAAATGCTGCATGGGATGGCATATAAAATAAATCTCCTAAAAGGTTTTTTTGTCACTTTTTCCTCACAAATGAACACACTTTATAAGGCAGAAATATATATGTTTAAATACCTGGGGTTGYGCATATATGGCTTTGAAATTTCATGTATGCTGATATAAAATGATTCATGGCAGTTTCCTGCATCCACTGAGTATCTTACAAGTATTTTCCTCCCCTCACGCTAATGTGTTCTGAGATAGATACCATCCTCCTGTCGCATACTGCTGCTTTAGATCAGCAGTACCAGTTAATGATTTTAGCCCTTCAGTTTTAAATAATAGAGAAAAAATAGCTATTAGATTGTTTAATGTAGCAGGGGAACCTTATTTCTTCCAGCTGGGATTTTAATATTTAGCTACAAAAGATATTTATCATAAGCTATACTCTTGTCATTGAAAGAACCTTCTAAATTCAAAATAGAATCGTTTTCCCCTAATGAACTGTTGGTTTTAGTATCTTCCATAAATTGTTCAGGGAAATTAAAAACAAAAATACAGCTTTTTGCTTTCAGTGGAATGATTCTGACTATGGCTGTTCTTTGTATTCTTACAGTGGGTGGAATCACTGCTGTGCTGGATGCTGTATAAATGTCAACATCAGAAGTCCTTTAAGAATCAAGTGACCTTCCAAGATCCACTGTTGTCTTCTATTGTGTACTTAATCTTGCTTACTGTTAAACAGATATAACTACTGTGAATAGCCTTTGATTCATCCTCAGTTTTATGTATTCTTTGCACAAGAGTTGTTGCACTGCTGGTATGCTATTAATCTGCAAAACAAGGAATGGAAGCCAATCACACAAATATACGAAATGCAAGATCAATTTCACATAATCACAGAACGGTTGAGGTTGGAAGGGACCTTTAGAGATCATATAGTCCAATCCCCCTGCTCAAGCAGGGTCACCTAGAGTCCATTGCCCAGGACCCTGTCCAGACAGTTTTTGAATATCTTCAAGGATGGAAACTTCACCACTTCTCTGTGCAACCTGTTTCAGTGCTCAGTCACCCTCACAGTAAAAAAGTTTTTTCCTTATGTTCAATGCAATTTCTGTCTCTGTAATACAGACATACAGATCAAAGAACCTCTGCTGGTTCAGAGGCTCAGTAAGTTTCCAAAGAATTTTGCGTAGTAATATGGAAAGTGAGATAATCCACAGAAATCATCTCTGCCTACTGCTACCTTTCCCTTTACCTCTAGATGACTTAAATCATGCTTCAGGATATGAAATGGGTGCTAGTGGGGCCCTCATGACCAGGTAATTTCATTGTAATTGTCAATTTTGCAGCATTTTGGTACTTTTCTAATTGGCTATGAGAGACAGGATCCTATTTTTAAGTGGATTGCTGATATGATTTGGCAGTTGTTTTATTCTTCTGTTTCTGGGCCTGATTAAACATGTCTAAAAAGGCTTTTAGCAGGCAAATTCTCATACAGGTTTTCTAGAGTTATATCATAGATATAGCATATATAGTACTGCCCTTAATTCTTCATCTTGGGCACAGAGGTGCAAATGTGATTCAATATACAGGTAAAAGGCAGAAGCCAAAACATACGCTGTTGTACTCTAAAAGTCTAAATGGTGTCCCCAGCAATAAGGATTATATATTTTTTTTTATTATTCAGATTCAGTATTTATACCTGAAGTGTTATATGAGTAAAAAATCAATTATCTTCCCAAAGGAGAATTTCCTCTCATGTTAGATAACAAGTCTCCAGCTAATTAGATAACTGTTCCCTGACTCATTACTTTGCTAATGTCTATTTAAAACAGCCTTTTATACAACAGTTTTGCTTTTACATAAATTCTTGGCTTGAAAATACAGAAAAAAAGTTGTGAAAGCTTACAAAAATACTCTAAAAAGAAGTTATCAAGAAGGGAAATACACAGATACAACAAAAGATGGCAAATTAGAGGGAAATGGATAATAACATTCAGTTTCACAAACATTCATATTTTAGTTTTCATATAAATAAAATCCAAAGGGGAACAGACAGTCATCTTTTAAAAATGTTTTTTTCCCATAAATGTGTGCTAAAATAACTTCCAAGCTTCATCAAACAACATTTGACAAAACAAGATTATAGAGATAGAGAACTGTTTCAAAGCACACATCCACTCCAATTCTCACTCCCATGAACAGTCTCGTTGAAGTCAGGACAAACTGTTCAGATGAGTAAGGTCTGCAGGAACATTTTTCAAATATGTATAGTTTTCAATTACAATGCTTGCAGAAGGAGGCTGGGGCATGAACTTTAAGACAATAAGGAGAGTATAAAAACACTGCAGGTCAAATCCTCATCTCCAACAAAAAGTGTGAGGTCTTCATTTCAATTACATCAACTATCCTAGCTGAGGATCAGCTGCTGCCTTTGACATCGAACTGTGTTCTGGGTGTTGGATGGTTTGCTTCTCCCACAGACCACGGGTTACTCTATCCCACTGACTATGATCACCTTCCGGGGACTTCTGGCTCTCCAGATACCTCAGGCTATTCCTATACTAGTAGATTAAACAGGCGGTCCAGGATTTTTTCTCCAGCTTTCAAGTCAAGCAGCTTGGAAAGGCTTATGTCCATATGGCTAAAATTTCTTCTCTCTCCAGAACAGGTTGTTCTGTTCATATTTCCTAAAAGGAACATCCCTGGCACATAGCATTCCCCAAATCATGTCCATGTTTTTTCTGGAACATGTCATTTGGCACAGTACAGCACCATGATAGTGAACATGCATGACAGTGAACATATCAAACAGTAAGGACAATCAGATCCATACCGTGTCCTTGGTTAGCTTTTTATTACAGACTTGTCCTCCAGGAATCCCAAAACATTATTGCAGTTGTCCACCCATTAACTAGCTGACTCTTCCAGAGCGTGTTTCTAATACCTCCTCAACTTTAACTATCCACACAATTCGGTTCAACGCTGAATTCTTCGGACAAGTTTCTTAATTTAGGATAGTGTGTGAGGTAGAACTGTAAGACTGCATTAATGATCAAACAGTGCACAGTGACTTCTACCTATTCAGCAGCCCGAATCCAAAGAATCTCTCCTTTTATATATATTCTCTTATGGCTTATCACCTGCTCACAAGCAGCTCTCATGCAGAAATAAACATACAAGTCCAATCGCTTACAGCATCACGTGTTCAGTTTGTACTATATTTAAACATTTCCCTGTCTCCCCATTCTCCTCTGTACAATATAGCCAGTGCCTTTTGCAGAATTTGTTTGGTCCTTTGACAGACTACAGACATCTGCTTATCAGTTCCCCGTTATACAAGTTCTGCCTTACTTCAGTTAAGTAGCTAAAATAAACAGATTTGGTATTTCTCAGGTTTTTACAGCATTGCTTTAGCCTGTACCAGTGAAAACTGATAATGAAGGATGTGTTTCCAATATTATAAGGTGCAAAACCAGCCAGGAGTACAACATACAATGCAAGACTGGAAACGAGGATCCAAATGCTCTATATACAGGACAACAGCAAAGTCAATGGCGCCTAATGAAGTTGATGTTAGAAGTGTTAGGCCTGGACCAAGGATCCTAAAAAGCCCATTGTTTTTGCCACTACTGATGGCTGATGTAATCAGCAGCAGAAAGACCATGACACACAGCCCTCAAACATTCTGTAAGAGGAGATCCTGCTAACCACAGTTCCTTAGCTTCAGTCACTCACAAGAAGGGCTTTATTACTTCTGATGTCTCACACCCAAGAGATTTGTCCTAATGTATTAAAATCACACAGAAACATCTAAGCATATTAAATCAGGGATATGTGACTTGAATCTATTTTATTAAATATCATTATTTTTGTTAAGGGTTCAACAGCTGTCTTTCTACTTTGCAGAACACAAAAAGAACCCATTTTTATGCTGCTTATAGTATCATAATGCATTAAAAATATTAAAGTGTAATAATGCATCAATATTCAAATACTTATTTTCACACAAGCTCATTAATCTGTTTCAGGCAAAGAGTAAGGGGGGTAATGAATTAGGTGGCTTTTCATGCTGCATGTTTCCAATTCCTATGGATACTTCACAAACCATAATCTTCTCCCTTACAAATCCCTTAAGAATGCTCATAAATTTCACAAAGACAATTCTCTTCTTTGGAAAATGTCAACCTTTCAAAAGCAAGCACCTGCAAAGGGTTCATTTTCAACACTAAGGGTGGTCTATTTTCCACGTCTGACTTTAATGCATATTTGCACAATGGTAAAATTAACTCTACAGACAAATATTTTTTGCTGGAGAATTATTCCAATATATCTGCCAGCATGAGTGTTTGGTATTTCACCATTCAGATTTTATCTGCTCATTGAACATGGCTATCTTTTGTCATGTGTATACCAAAAGAAACAAACAAGAAACATAACCTAGATTCTCTGTTTCTTGGACTACGTTAAACCATCTACCTTGAACAGAAACAAACATTACCTCATCATTCCTTTGCCGTAGCCATAGTTCAAGGAAGAAGACATGATATCAACAACCAAGGGGGATCACTAGTTATGGCTAATGTGGTGGCATGTTTCTCCAGGAGTTTTGTTATCATTTAACATAATTTTACATCTTTGCTTGCTGAATTTTATTTTTTTTAATTAAAATTGCATTGTTTTATAGTGCAAACTTCAGTCTTTTCTTGCTTTACGTTTGTTTGCCTGAATACAACTGTTATAGGTGCTCATTGTCCAAGGTAATCACACAGTACTGTACCAAGGTCAATGTGATCCCACAACAATCTGGGTCCTGTCAAACTGAGTAATTGCTAGTTGTACTGAATCCAATAGCACTGATAGACAAAAGGATAGTTACACAAAGCTGTAGCATTTACAGGCCACAGCACATTGCTTGTTCTGTCGACTTTTTTCCTGCCAACTGCAGTGACATTTACTGGTATGAATAATTACTAAAAAATGTTCCAACAGCATTACATTTGAAGTATCAATAATGTAAAAGCAGATACCCTTTGAATAATTCTTGGGCTATCAAGAACACCACAGACTCAGGACACCTGTTCCACCAGCAAAATAAAACACTGTCAGTCACACTACTGGCTATTATATTGCATATAGTTAAGGGACACTGTGAGGGTAAAAGGAGTTGTTGCCATTAATATGTATTAGATGTCAATCAGATTAAGAAAAATAAAATCAATTTTGACAATTTCTGACATTCAGAGTATGTATAATTTAAAGGTTGGGCAAAAAATGGAGAGTTTTTAGCCAGATATTTATGAATTAAAGTAGCAAACATGATTGCTACATGGGAGCTCTAGATAATTTCTATGTGTCTTTGAATCCTTTTTGTTGCAGAAAAGGAAATCATTTTAATGGTGAACTGGAAAACATGTAAAGGGTAAAATTAATGGAGAAGAATAGAAAGAGATATTTGTTCAGTCCCAGAATTACAAAACCACATAAAAGACTCCTGGAAACCCTGGCTTTTGACTAAGGTCCTCTTATGCTGCCACAGTACAAAATTATTTCTGAATATTTTTCATACTTGCCTTACACAAACCATACTATACTTACCAGAAATTAATGAAAATGGCTCTAATGTATCTGTTGTGTGTTGACAGTGCACTAAATCAGGCAGGTTTTAGTAGCCTATATGCAAACAAAGTCAAGCCATCACTGACTGCACTTTAACATGTGGTTAAGTCCATATGCCAATGTCTTTATGTTCTTTGGGGTATGCAGGTCAAGTGCCCAAGTCAATGGAGTCCCGATCCCCCTCCAGACCCATTGTGCAATACTATTATACAGATAATACTAAGAGTGGTAGCTCTGAGATTCCAGAATAGTAGCCTTGGGTGAAGTTTGTTCTTCATTTCAAGACTGGGTGATCCACAGAGCTGTTGTGGTTTAAGACTTGCTGTTTAAGATGCAAATAAAATGGCATGAGCAGCATCATACCTGGCCTCAACCCAAATAACTAAATACCCATTTGCAGCTGCACTACTTAGGGGCAACCTTCAGCAAGAATCCAAAACAGGACTTAAATTCACAGCTTT
This sequence comes from Apteryx rowi, assembly GCF_003343035.1. Classification (NCBI taxonomy): domain Eukaryota; kingdom Metazoa; phylum Chordata; class Aves; order Apterygiformes; family Apterygidae; genus Apteryx; species Apteryx rowi. Next base: position 1,045,817 of record NW_020447297.1, on the reverse strand, counting down.
GGATCCATGGCAAGACACCTTGCATGCTTTCTGTCCTGCCACAGGGGCGGAGTATTCCCAGGCACAACTGAAGAGGAATTAGTTTTCCCATCATTACAGGTTCCTGATCACCTCCCATAACACTGGGAATTCATATGCTCCCAGTGGCACTGTGGCTTCCCCTGTTCCTCAATCCAACATAGCAGTTGTGGCAAGGCAAAAAGACCTTACGGTGCCAGACAGCTGCCATATATTTTCTATATCCTTGCCTCATTTTGCTATTTCTCTGCTACGTCTCAAGTGACGCAAAGTTGTGGGAGATTCAGCCCTCATTCAGACATCAGGACTTTGCTGTCCGCTTAATCCATGTGGAGGAGTTTATAATTCATTTAAAGATGTTGCTTCACTGCAATGACAAAGATAGGCCAAGATTTAGTCTACATGACTTTCAGCATCTATTTGTAGACCCTCTGACTTAGGCTGGCCCCTAGGCATTGACTGTCTGTAAAATCAAGTAAGGAAGAGATGGGTATCATCACAGAATGGCTGAAGTTGGAAGGGACCTCAGGAGATCATCTAGTCCAGTCATCAGTCAGTCATCTAGTCCAGTCATCATCTAGTCATCAGAAATGTGGACATCCCTGTTCACCAGCTATAAAGGGAGTTGACTAGACTCTTACCTAAAACACACTCAGCCTACAAGGAGCCTGAAGTTAGATGGGAAAAATCCAGATCCATATGCTGGTATTTATAACGTTAAGGGATATCTAGACAATATTTGACCTATCATCTTCTGTTATGTCTGTTTGCAAAGCATGCAAAACTCTTTAAAACATGTGGAGTTTGTTACTGCTATTGTCTTAAACAAAAATGTTGTGATTCTATTTTGTTTGGAAGAATGTTGACAACAAATCAATGCCGATATCCTAGCACCAGTGACTGACGCTCTGGGAAAAAAATTGTCCGTGGATGAGTGGGAGGACAATAGGACTTCATTAAAGAACATTTCATTTCCAAGCTAGAAAGGCAGATGTATAAACAAGGAATGCAGAACAGGCTTTTAGAATGGTCAATGCCTTGTCAGCCTCGTTTCAGTCAAAATTGCATATCTCACGTGTTTTTTGCCCACAGTAGTATCCACAAACATCTTACATAAATAGCAGGGTCACTTGCAGAATGCATCTATGAAGCACAATCTCTACCACATGCTCATTACTGAAAAATAAGTGGAAAATAAAACTGATCATCATTATCCATTTTGCACATACATATTTTTTTTTGTAGGTTTCTTAAGCAAGAGGGTCAATACCTCTTTCTAACATTCCCCCTACCCCACCAATGACCTGGCTTGTATCCAGTCCATCTGACTGGAAAAGGTGCTTGTGAAGCAGAGAAATTTCCTAGCGCAAAAGGTTATAGGAAGAATGTTCCACAGGGCAAATAAACAGGTGAGGTGCCAGAAGGCAGAGAATGTGTGGTAAATTTAAGAATACAAGTAGGTCTTTTTATAGCACAAAGTGTCCTGGTTTCATCAAAGGGACCAAAGATAATATTTCCCATCTGTGGAATTTTAATGAATAAATTCTGTTCATTTATGCTTCCCTCTTTTTTTGAAAAGAAATAGGAAAAATGGACATGTCACTTCTTAGCCAATTGCAGGGTTTTTCTTCGTTTTAAGAAATGCAAGAACTAAAAAGCATCAGTCTCTTGAAATGCTGACAGTTGAGGCAGAGACTTAGCCACAACCAAGAATCAGAGTAGGGTGAATTTGAAAGCTCAGCTGATAGGTGGCTTAACTACTAAAGCAGGACTGCCTGAAAGCAGGAGAGAATCAGTGGAGACCAAGAAGACTCAGAGTCCAGGTTCAAAAGAGACAAGTTACCATGTATGCTTCCATTATTTTGTGTACAACAGGACATACCTAAAATGCTTTCAAAAAGCATTTCAGAAAGACAGCTAAATTCATCAGCCACTATTGTAATGACTGTAGAACCAAAGAGACGTTCTGAGATTCAGAAGACCTGTACTCTTCCAAGTTCATCCACTAGCTTATCGGATGTCCTTGGGGCAAGCACTTTGCCTTTTTTCATCTGTAACCACTGTAAAATGGTGATAATACTGGCCTCTTCTGCAAAGTACAGGTCTCCTTCTAGGAAGTGACACATAAATGTCAGATGCTATTGCTATTATTATGAATTATTATTAATATTAGTATCTTTGAATTCTGCAGATGAGAATGCAGAAGATTCTTCTCTGTTGTTGTTGTTGTTGTTACCCCTTTAAATGATCTGGCATAAATATCAGAAACATCTGTTTCTACTTTTAACATGACCTGCAAATTTTAACATGGCATTTAGACCAAAGACTGACCCAAAAGCAGGACTCTCTCACTTAGGACTGATGTGATTAGTCCTGCACACTTCTCTGCCTCACCCCTTTCTCTAAGGTCTCGTCCCTGCTGCAAAAACCGCTCAGCTTCTCTGAGAGAACTACTAAACTGTTACATGCCGCAGCCCAGCCAACAGGGAAAAACCTGCATCAATTTTATGTATGTGGTCTGATCAGCTTTTGGAAATATTCCTATCTCTTTAACAGCTTTAAAGAAAACCCAGGACGGCTAAAATCCTAATTTAGGCCTCTCAGTTAAATGCATAAGATTAGGTGGAATTAATATAACCTGCATATAGGCTTGGCATAAACAAAAGGAATCCAAAAACCTGTAACTTGCCTACAGAAAAAAAAAAATGGAAATGGACCTTTAGCTTTTTTGAATTAAAATATGGAATCTCACTATGGAACTAAGTGTTCACATGTGAATTAGACTGAGTGAATCCATCTGTCATTGTGCAACAATTTACAACAAGTAATTACATTACAAAAAATACATCGAGTATAGTGATATGTTAGGATTAAGAGTGATGATTAGACATTAGCAATTTCAGACAAATTACATGAAGCACACATTTTTCCAATCAGCAAAGATAACACATTCAGCATGATCCACTGAAAAAGGTCACTGGATCAGCAGCAGAGGGATTCTTCCAGCAATCATTGGGGAAAAAGTGGTTCACCATTTTGTCTTTATTTGCTACTGTTGACGAAATCTGACGGAATGATTAATTCAATGCTCATGCCCTCATGGTATTTTCAACTTTGAAGACATGTCAAATGAAATTGTTGGTTATATACAAATACTCGATGTTGTACACAAGGGAGATAAAATGATACACAAATTTTTTCTGGGCGTATTTGCTGCAGCTACCCTCGAATTTTGCATAGCTCTTCCTAAGTACGTTGGTAAGTTGGGCGAAGTCTGAAGTAGAGCAATAAAAATAAGGTTTGGACAGGATGTACTGATGAAAAAGGGAGGAACTGTGACATTAGCTTGCAAATGTCTAGCGGATGGGGATGAATTCTTCAGGGGGCATGTTGGATTAGAAGTGAGAATGATAATCAGAGGAAACTAAGTAAATGAGCAGTCAGGTTTAATATTAGGAAATACAGCCAAAGCAGGAGCTGTGTAGTCGATATCATTAAAACCTCCAAATTCAGTATTGCAGGTACCTACAAATCTCTTACTTGTGCTTCCTTATGTTTTAAAGTAGAGACACATAGGATCACCACAAAGAGAAAAATGATAAGATTATAGTTAAATGCACTACAATCAACTAATAAATGGCCATCTGAGAAGAAAGACCGGAACTTCATGGATACAGACTTTTTAAAGAGAGTCTTGGCAAACCACTACTTTGCAACAGGACATAAAATATCCTGTATTATCCCCTGAGAGATTGGCTGGATATGACCTAAAGGGAGTTTTCCATCTCTAATGTCTATGATTCACTATATAGCATGCTGGAGATCTTCTAACTTTTGGAAAAAAAAAAATGACAGTTCTTTTCCATTCCTGGTTTCAGTTACTATCCTCATAGCCACAACATAATTGCATGCTGAATCTACTTACCGAAATGCTGAGAGGAAGAAAAGAGTAAGTTTGAAAGACTTACAGGCAAACACTATTCTCAGTTTCACCACTGCAAACTAACAGTCTCATTTATTTTTTCTAAATTACTCTAAACTAATTTCTTTGTAAGAGACAGTAGAATCTGGCCCTTCATGCTAAAGCCACAGCAGCGAGGCCCCAGCCTTGGGACAAAAGTCCACTGGAATCTGACTTTTGTTCTAGTCCTTAGGCATGCACTGCAGCATGCTCTAAGACATAAGAACTGAAATGTGAAGTACTGACAAATGTTCTTAATAAAAAGTAAGACAATTTGCATCAGATGCCTAAATAACGTAAATAAAAAAAAAAAAAGAAACTATGTCTACTGAGAATTCTGTAACTGATTAAGAGTCACTGGCTTGGAAAATATATCACTGCTCATGATTCCAACTCCCAAGTGAAAGCACAGTAGTAGCAGAAATGGAACCCTTCCATCATATAATTTGCAAAATAAGAGGAAGATGGTGTCTGATTCCCTGGGTAACTTTGATTTTATTTTTAGGGGGAAGATGACAAAGAAATAGCTCTTACCTGTACTGACCTCACTGACCATTTTGCTATTTAGAAGTCATTTTCCTCACTGGAGGATGGAATAAAATGCTATGGTGGTGCATAATCTTTTTTTGAAGTTTGAAATGTTACCTTCTTTATAGGAAAGGATAAGGAGCCTGAACTATATGCAGAAACTAATTTATTTTTAGTCCAATTTTTTTCTGTATTAATCTGATTTGGAAATACTGATATGCTTTCTTAACTAAACTTAATGTGTATTATAATCCTGTGAATAATGTAAAGCATTACATTAATTAAAAATGAAAATTGGAATTTGTCAGTAGTAGGAAAATGTAACTGAATTCAGCCGTATGGGACACAGTGAATATCAATCTTTGTTTTCAGACATACATTTATATTAGATCACTACAAACAAATTCTTTGCTAATCTCTTTCTAATTTTCATAGAGACAGTGATTGTAAATCCAGATGGGACCACTACAACTATCTAATATAGCACCTAGTACAGGCAAGAGAATTTCAAATAGTATTCTTACATCAAATGCAAGATTGTCTGATTAAGATAGAATACGTCTTTAAGAAAGATGCCCATCTTGATGATAATGTCTGTTGATGAAGAATCAGTGAAATCCTTAGGCAAGTTTTTCTAGAGGTAATTTAATGGCTGTCACTACTTTGAAACTTTTAATCTATCTTTTTATTTTCATCATAATATAATTAAAATATTAATTTCAAAGATGTGCTAAAGGGAACTTTCCCATTATAATGTCAGCTATTTTAACTATGTGTTATTATCATTATTGCTAATACAATATGACTACTTTCACCATTACAGCATGGGCTACAGGACTCAATCAAACTGGCTACCCATCACTGAATACTTAGTGTGGGCTTCAGCTCCAGATTCAGTCACTTAGATTTACATGACAAAAATATAAGTGTCTACATGTGAGCTGGGTGTCTCAGCTGCACTATAATCTGTGGAGATCTAGTGAATACAGATCAGGGGAACTTGTTCAGCTCAACCTAGAGCACATGCCTACACTCAGTCAGGTGAACAACTTTTGACTTCACGGACTGCAACGACCAGATCTTAGTTCACATACACAGACCTACACAGTAGCCACTTAAATATAAGTGTCTTTGTGAGATGACTCCCCCTTTAGGAGATCAGTTTAGTAAAACACACAGGCATATAACATTTAAGATGCTGTAGACTACCCAAGCCATTTACAGAGGGCTGGCAGATGTGAGACAGAACCTGCAACCAGAAGGGAGACGACACACTTCTGGAGCATCAGTTCAGATGCCAGGCAGGATGCCTTACGGCATCTAAGACAGCACTAGACTCCTGAGTGGGCAACCCAATGAAGCTCATAATGTCTTAGCTGATATATTCATTCCAAACCAATTTTAAACTTGTTAATTGTTTCATTTTTAATTAAAATCAGAAGAATGGAAAACATACCTGGCAAACATCATAGTGCTCGAATAGAGATAGCAAACCAATATCACTGCGACTTGTGATGCCTTTCAAAATCGTGATATTGCCATTTCCAGAGTCCAGCTCTATCACATTATTAAAAACATTGGATACAGCTTTGCCAGTCAGAAGCAAGTTCACCAATTCCTGTTTGTGATATATTTAAAAAAAAATCAGTTATACATCATGCCTGCACCAGACATCAGTATATCCTTTATTCAGGATTGACAAGTTTAAGCATGTACCATATCCTTAATTTATGTGAGGGGTTTAAGCTTGACCAGATAAATATGAATAGTTATAACATCTTTTCAAAAGTTTAGGCTGCTCCCAAATTAAAATGAAGACATATCAGCTGTATTTTCAATAGTCAGCTTTCAAAAGGCAAGCTGCTGATAATAAATTTGTTCTTACATCCAGCTCTCAGCTTTCTCAGATTAGTGATTTTTTTTTTGAAGTAAAACATTTCAGTGTCCCCTTTTCTGTACAATGAAAGCTGGAGCATAAATGGTATCTATTACAAGTCTATGCAATTTGTGTGCTTGTGTTTGCATATATGTTTTAATAGGTTACTAGAGAAAATCTAACCATAACAGCGATATGTGGCCATTGGGAAGGCAAGCTATTTTTTGCTTTAGATTGTAATGAAATATGCAAAGTCTTGTGGTCCTCTCTCCTTCCAGCATCTTTCCTCTCTGTTTCCTGTGGCATCCTTCCCCTTTCTCCAGACTGAGAAGTCAGGATTGGGGAGGACCCATTTTTTGAAAATCATTGATACATATAATGAGAAAGCATCATCCCAATATGTTAATTTGCACTGGGAAAAATAAAAATAGCTTCCAAGCCATTTTTACAGACCAGTGGTGTCTTGCGAAACCACTACAACCAGTTGAAAGTTGGACCACTGAGCCCTCTTGCCTCCTCTGAGTTTTTAATTAAGATTATTAAATGGTATGATGACCAACATGAAAAACCACTGACTCACTACTCCAAAAGGTTTTGGTCTCACTCTGTGTTACTCGTCCAATATATTTTATACTACGGTTCTGTTATTTCTGTATGTGAACAGTGATGTATTTTTGTGTTTTGAACACAATTATTCCTGGACGAACTTAGTTTCACTCAATAAGAAATTCACCCTTATGGCTTCAGGTCAGGTCTATATCACTTATATACTCACATTTGCTTTACCAGATTGTTGATTCTTTTCTGTCCAGCCAAATTATAATTAGGGGTGTAGGAGGCTAAAAGGCGACGGTATGTGCGCATGTGTTTTTGTGTGCGCATGTGCACATGTGGGTGCACATAAAATCCAATGAACAGAAAGAGACACCAGACATTTCACTTAGCATAGGCAACACAAGGACACTCCAGTGCCAGCTATGACATAACAGCAAAAAACAAAATCTAGCAGCAGACTGTGCTACAGAAAAGAACCATCTAACCATTAATAAATAACATATGTCAAGAAACATGAGGGGAAAAAACAAGAAAGTTTCCAGGAAAAAATAAAGCAAACTATCATGCCATAAGACATGAATAACATAGATATTGCCAGCTTGGACTTGATTTATGATTATAAAAATAACTGCACCCATTTATAGCCGGAAGGAACCCCCAAAGTTTATAGATTCTTACTGATGCTTACAAGATTTCTAAATCTGCCAGTGATGTTCCACCACCTTTCTGGGGAATCACTGTGCAACTGCAGTACAAAATTCATGTAGCAACAGTTTAAGAGAAGAAAATTAAGCTTGTCTTTTGCAGTCAAAATGGCAGTACTACATATTTTATAACTGTAGACCATATTCAGACTACACAATTTCTGCCCATATCCCAGCTTTCGGAGAATCCATGTCCCAGAATTCTGGGATCTACATTTCACCTATGTCCAAGACATAGTGTTTCCAAGCAACTGGATGCCTATGCAAACCTAGAGCCAATCAGCAGGAGATGTCTGGTACAGAACATGAGCTGGAATTTAGCCTGCATAAAATTGTGGTCCTAAGTGTCAGACAGCAATTCAGACTTCTTATTTTCAAGAACCATTTCTCTTGCATACTCCTATAATCCATGTCTCCAGTTTGAAGAATCAGCATCAGCTCAGCTAGCTGAGCAGCGATCATTTATACAGAAGGATGTCAGACACGCATGCTCTGTTGCCATTCTGGGATGGCAAGGAGGAAATTCAGTTTTCTACATCATCTTTACCTCAGCCTTAAAATCAGCTAAATTCAAAAAAGTTCAAAAGAGACAGTGTACATTTACACACTTAGATATAGACACACCCAGACCAGAAAACCAGGCCAAAAAGCAGAGGCTCTGAAAGCAAAGGCAACAATCTGTCAAAATACTTGGGGGAAAAAATAACAGGTGAAGATGTTTGACACTATGGGAAAAAAGAAAAAACATGAAGACCCTAAAAGAAGAAATGTCATCTCTTCCCAAAGATCCGTTCATAGCTCTGCACGCATAGGCCTATGGTAACTTCTAGGCTCCATGCTTACATACCTGAGTACAATACCCATGGCTGCCAATCAGTCGGTTTGTAAGCACATCGAAATCATTGCGCACCCTGAAAAAGAGCAGAGAATATTTAATCACAATTGCTTCTTTTCACTACACTTAATTTTTCTAAAAAAAAAAGGCTTTCTTGGAAAAAGCCTGTTTCACCACCACGAATCAATATTAGATAGCTCTACATTTTGAAATTCTTTCAAGCTGAATTTTTGCAGGACAAAAAAGATTTTCTTAATACCAATGAAAAGTTGCTAAACCTGTGGCAAGCAGAAGTTAGTTAGAACTAGACCAAAGAAGATAGCTATAGAGGAAAAGAGAAGTCATCGGCACCAAGAGTTAGAACTTCTGTAGTTAGAACTATTAAACTGATTCAGTTGTAGAATTAGAAAAGATTTTCTCACAAATGCATGCATTTGTTATTCACAGAAACACAGAATAGCTGAGATTGGGAGGGACCTTGAAGATCACCTGGTCCAAACTCCCTGCTCAAGYAGGGTCAGCCACAGCAGGTTGCCCAGGATCTGGTCCAGGAGGGCTTTCAACACCTCCAAGGATAGAGAAGCCACAACCTTTCTAAGCAAGCTGTTCCAGTGTTCAACCACCCTCACAGTAACAAAGTGCTTTCTTATGCTCAAACAGAATTTCCTGTGTTCCAGTTTGTGCCCATTGCCTTTCGTCCTGGTGCTGGGCACCACTGAGAAGACTCTGGCTCTGTTTTCTTTACTCTCTGCCATCAGGTATTTACACACATGGATAAGATCCCCCCTCCCCCCACCCGAGCCTTCTCTCCTCCAGGCTGAACAGGCCCAGCTCTCTCAGCTTCTCATGTGACAGATCACAGAATCACAGAATCAAAGAACCACAGAATCACAGAATGGTTGAGGTTGGAAGGAACCTCTGGAGATGGTCTAAGTCCAAACCCCTTGCTCAAGCAGGGTCACCTAGACCATGTTGCACAGGATTGAGTCCAGGTGTGTTTTGAATATCTCCAGAGAAGGAGACTCCACAACCTCTCTGGGCAACCTGTTCCAGTGCTCTGTCACCCTCACAGTAAAGAAATTTTACTTCATGTTCGGATGGAATCTTCAGATGCTCCAGTCCCTTAAACATCTCTGTGCTCCCTTTGCTGCACTCACTCCAGTAAATCCATGTCTCTCTTGTACTGGGGAGCCCAGCTCTGGACACAGCACTCCAGATGTGGCCTCACCAGGSCTCAGTGGAGGGGAAGGATCACCCCCTTTGACCTGCTGGCAATGCTCTTCCTAATACAGCCCAGGATACCCTTGGCCTTCTTGCCACAAGGACACATTGCTGGCTCATGGTCAACTTGTTGTCCACCAGCACACCCAGGTCCTTCTCTGAGAAGCTGCTCTCCACCTGCTCAGCCCCCAACCTGTGCTGCTGCATGGCGTTATTCCTCCCCGGGTGCAGGACTTGACACTTCCCCGCGTTGAGCTTCATGAGGTTCCTCTCTGCCCATTTCTCCAGCCTGTCGAGGCCCCTCTGAAAAGCAGCACAACCCTCTGGGGTATCAGACACTCCTCCCAATTTTGTGCCATCTGCCAAATTGCTGAGGGTGCTTTCCGTCCTCTGGGGCAGGTCATTAATGAAGAAAAACAGTATTGGCCCCAGTATCGGCCCCTGGGGGACACCATAGTGACTGGTCTCCAGGTGGACACTGTGCCATTGATTACAATCCCTCTGAGCCTGGCAGTTCAGCCAGTTTTCAGTCCACCTCACTGACCACTTATCTAGCCTGCACTTCATCAGCTTGTCTATGGGGTTGTTATGAGCGACAGTGTCAAAAGCCTTACTAAAGTCAAGGTAAGCAACATTTAAGGCTCTCCTCTCATTTACCAAGCCAGTCCATTCCTATCATTAACTCCTGGGTTATACCCACTAACTGAATGTGATATAATATATGCATTATATTGTCCATGAGAAGAAGAACAACAAAAAATGACTATAGGTGCACACATTTATGATACTACTGTGTGGACTTTTCTTCTATTTTATGAGATCAAAGGGAAAAGTCATGAAATATCATTATTGATAATTATGGAGAAACATCTCCCCAAATCAAGTTCCCTCTCCCACAACTCCTGGAATTATTGAATTAGTGACTGGCTGATGTCCTAAAACATGCAGGCTATAATTGTGATCAATTTTATCCTGCAGATATAATGTAACGGCAGTCATTATTCTATTCATAAATAAATTTCTAATCTGGTTTTGAGAACAACCAATGTACTATACTCTAGGACAGCTATGGCAATAAACTCCACAGATTAATTCTATGGTTCATAAAAGAGTTATTTCCCTTCTTCAGTATAAAATACGTTGATCCTAATTATTTTGCCTAGATCCTCATTTTGGTACTGTTGCAAGAGAAGACAAGAGAATGCCTGACTGATCAGCATCTGAGACCTAAGTTATTCTACACGTCCGCCATTTGTGATGTTTTAAATAAAAAATATGTAGCATTCTCACTCTCCTTTGGTATGCAAATTCTTATGTGCCTCCAGTTACTCAYGTTCCCTGACTTAGCACAATAATTTTTAAAAAAGACTTTCTTTGTGACAATGTAACAGCTGAATTGATGAAGCTAGAGTAAAACTAGTGTGAAATTTCACCTCAGCATAGCTGTACATGCTCAGTTAAAAACTGATTTCTTAAGTAAAAAGCTGGGACATTCCCGCATTTCCTGTCTTCATCCCAAATGTTACAAATATACTTTGAACACGAAAATCAGAATGTACTATATAACTTATGAGATGTCCAGCCCAAATAATTCTTAGAATCATTCAAATTTGAATCACAGCTCTCAAGGTCATCCCACACCAGTGCCCCATGTTTTAATGCTACGGATAATTTACAAGTTAGTTTCAGTGATAACAAAGTGCTACAGTAACACSTCTTGCTAGTGTGAAATCAAAGAAAAGACCATGGAAAGTGTGTGTGGGGGTATGGAAAATTCTCTCATGCAGCACTGCAAGGAATGGATGGGCTGATAATAATCTTTGGAATTCAGCCATTTTTTAGTTTTAGAAACATTTTCATCTTGAAAACTCCGTAGCCGTGTTTGAAATGAGTAGACTATACAATATGCGTCAGTTAGGGACGATGGGACACACGAGAGAGACAATAGGAGGAAGTTCTAATTTCATCTGTAGGTAAAAACAATATGGGAGTTTAGAGGTGTATCTCAGAGTTTCAAGAAGACGCACATCTGCCTTTCAAATCATCTCTTCTGATGAGGAAACAAACATTAGGCATATAGCTACAAGATTATAAATCACTAAGATTATTATTTGTACTGCCAAAGACTTACCATCTCCAATGCAGGTGTATTTATTTTTATTATAATAAAAGGTGTCAGCTTTTAAGTGCAAGTACACCTCATGCATTGTAAAAATATCAGAAGACTATAACAATGATGTGTTTTGTTTTCTGCTGGGCTATGAAGAGACTCAATGATTACAAGCAAATCTGAAGCATTTGTTCATTTTGGTATCAAATCAGACAAAATCAAATGTCAAAATAGGTGTAATGAATAAATCACTACTACTAATACTGTTTTGTCTCTGCATGGAATCTTCAGTTTGTAATTTTAATATCATTTTAGAACAGTAAAATATATTAATTTTAAGTCACAAGACCTTAAGAATCCTATTCATCATCAGGCAGTGAATCAGAGGCTTGACTCAGTACGAATCCCTTTTTCTTAGTTCACAACCCAATACTCTGTGTGGTGCTTTAGGTCAACAAAAAGGCACCACCCAAGAGAAGAGTGTTAACGGCAAATATTTTTTCCTAGTGCAGTATTATCAGTATTTTCCTGTGTCGTGGTGGTACAGAAATCTGAAACTGAAGCATGAGAGTGAAGTATTTTGACTGCTGACTCAAAATAGTGGTGTTTGCCTCACCTGGTAATATTGCAAATCTGCTGAACAAATTGTTTGATTAGACAGCACCATACTGATTTTGAAAATCTCTTGAACAAATACTGAAAATTAACCATGTGTTGAAATATGCTTCAGCACTATCTTCAGTAGGAATCATTTCCTAAATTGGTACATAATCAAAACAGCTATGATGAGATCTGCTAAATTTCATATTGTTCCATAAGATCTCCCAGCTGAAGCATCATGAACTTTATTTTTTATTTGTATTGCATGTAAAGTAATACAGATTATGTCTGCACTATGATCGGAGAGGAGAGTGCTGTGAACTCTCTGTGGAGTAGAAGCAGCCTGCTGGGACAAGAGACACACAGCAGCTGAAAAGTTTATTGCAGTGGATTCATTGCTACTGATTTCTAAGCAAACAGAAGCTAAGCTGGGCATGTTTTTTTTTTTTTTTTTCCCCCCATGGGAAGGCAAGATAGGCAGCAGCAATGCGGGAGTTTGCTTTGGGTCCCTGTTTGGTGGCTGTTAAAACTCAGATTATCGTACTTCCTAATGTACGTAAAGTCACGCCCAGCTTTTCTGGGGTCATGATAAAAACGTGAACATATTTTTATATGTCCACATAAGCTAAGTAACATGGCAACATTCTCCACATAGTTTAGTAATTTTGTATTGTTCTCATTTTAAGTTTTTTTCCCACTATCATATTTCAATTTAGGTTTTGGTTTTTTTTTTTCATATGAGGGTGAAGGAACTTTTCCTGGGGGATCTACAGGCAACTTTGTTTCATTCAGTTTGCAACTAAATGGGTTTTTCTCACTTTATTATTGCATAAAACTAATGTGTGTTAGTATGTGGCAAAGCCAAAAATGTGTAAGGTAGCTTCAGAGCATATACCTACCTCATAGCAATTGGAAAAATCTCCTCATGACAGAAATCAACCAAAACCATATGTAGTGAAAGGTATGTATTTTTTGATGTTTTCTGTGCTGCTGGGTTTAGGGCAGGAATGTCTGAAATAGCCCTTCCAAAAGAATATGATAAATCTGATTTTCTCCATACTCCAGTTGATTCTGTTAATCTTCAGCCTTGCTGGAAATGTAAGTTTCAAATTATCAAGAAGTGAAGTAAGGCATTTATTGAGGATGTAAAGTACTAAAGAGGTACACACGTTCTGAGTCAAACCTCTGACAGCTCTGAATATTCACAGCCATGCTGACATATGTCAGCCACAATAATTCTTATCGATCAAGAATCTGCCTCATGTTTTCAATTCATTCATCCATTCTGCGATATACACGTTACAAACAAATCATCTAAGTGTTTTAGACAGATGGAGAAAAATACCATCATTAGCTGAAACTGTAATGACAGTATAATTCCAGTGTATGGACTCAAATTTTAAAAATGCATAAATACAAGTCCAAAGTATAAATATTTTGAGGACTGGATGCTACAGCATAAAATAATCAGTAATCAGAAGAGCTTTTTTCTTTTAAATAACAATGAATTAGATAAATAACACATTTTCAAAATGTTTTACACATATTAATTCTCAATCTATTTCCAGGGAAACCCTTGCCAAGACTTTAATGGAGAACATCAGTGCATTGCATATTAAATACAAAAGTCACAGACACACTAAACACTAGGAAGAACTCCAGCCTATCAAAATGTGAACCTGCTAATGTTAATTATTTTCCCCTTGACATCCTTTGGACGGAAAACAATTTAAGAACAAAAAATAAAACAATATAAAGCAAAGAACGGAGTGTTTAAGTAAGCGCTAGCTCTGTTACAGTCCTTAACTCTGTGGCAAAGCTGTAATAGTAAATTGGTGACCTCACTTTGTTCATGGCAACAGACAGCTATATTAACAAACACACAATTACGAGTCTATTCCCAAAATAGAATTTGGGTTGGGAGGGAGAAAAACTCCTCTTCAAGCATACGGATTTCAATAATTACAATGGGGATGTGGAAAATGACAGGATGGGTGACTGGCTTATTGTGTAAATGTTCCTTTTTTTTTCTTTTTTTTTTTTAAACTGGCACACTGCAAAGGTTTTAAATGAATGTTTAAAAAAGAAGGGAAGAGCCCCTCTGTTAAAAAAAAAAAAATCTATTACTGTTTGTGATGCAAACCAGTAAAAGGAAGGAAGTGGCTTCAGTCTTAATTTACCACTTTTTTTCATGTACCTGCTAATTTAACAAAGTTCTTAAAATGTACATGTAGTCAGGTAATCATGCACACTTAGTTCATCAGCTCTGCTGGTACAGGGTGTTAACACACTATACAAAGCATTTATATTTCAGAGGGATAGATCTGATGTAAAAAGTAATTCAAGTCTTGGCAAATTCAAGGGTGTGTCAACTGTTCCATTTTTCAATAGAATTTATCTTTTTTATTGAATGTACTATGTTCTTCTGAGCCCAATTCTTTAAAGATACTAAACCAGGATCTGCTTATTCTTGTTGGCCTTAAGTTTAGCAAACAGAGCTGAATAGGACACTGAAGAAGAGGACACTGGTTGAAACTTGGCAAAAAAATGAAAGTGTTTTTCCAGTTGCTCTGCTATGCAATAGAATCAAGCTTATTCTTTCACATCTTTGGGTGTCTTTTTAAAAAATTCACCTTATGTACCTAAAATCAAAAAAGTTTGTTTCTGTAAAGTTTTGATTTCCTGAAGGAGAGGGAAACAATGAGACTGGGAACATGACAAAGCTGGTCAATCTCTTAAGCACAGGTTTTTCTTGTCATTAATTTATTTAGATCTAAAGATGGACACATAAGCTTCAGCTAATCACTTTGGGCTTCTTTACCCTTTAGTACATGGATGGAAACTGGCACCTCCTGAAGGTATTTTATGTGACCTAGCTTAGATAATGTGCAGAGCAGGGGAAGAAATTCTACTTGGAAATCCCTTATCAGTTTGATGATTGTAAAAAGAGCCTACCATGACTGGGACATGGCCATCTAAATGTTAAATACCAAGGCTGGGATAGATAAATCACACTCACAAAGATGCCAGCATTGCAGTCAGACTGAGTATATCTTTTTAGTCTACAAACTGAGGAATAAGTTTGCTATAGTAATGAGAGCAATCTGTAGCCAATACTGATGAGAAACTGCCCTTGCTCGGACAAGACAACTAAAAGCAGTGCATTAACACTTCGTTTCAAATACTCAGTTTGCTATTTTAACTCAACATTAACAGAATTCGAGCATTTAGTTTCTCTAGCTTAAATTTTCCCTCCATTTTTCTTGGCAGTAGTTTTTTTAAAGGAGAAAATATTACCTCAGATACATGCAAAAGATGACTTCACAGACAGATTAGACTAGCTCACTTAATTGTAATTTAGGCTGTGTGAAGATACAGTAGAATAAGAAAAAGTTCAGAGAGCCACAAGAAACCACTTTCAAAAAATGGAGCAGTTTTCTTATGAGAAGCGACTAGATAAACTAGAACCATTCAGCTATGACAGGAAACAATAGATGGAATACAAGAGAAGTTAAAGAATTTGTCAGCGGTAAGGAGATGAATGAGGAACATTTGCTTATTACTTTTCATAGCATGAACTAGGCAACACCCGGTAAAATTATTGGACAACCAATTTAAGCAAACAAAAGAAAAAACTCTTTCATAAAGTGCATAACTAAATTGTGGAACTCATTGCCACAGGATGTTGAGGAGGCCAAAAGAATAAAAAGGTTCAAAAAGGGTTTAGACAAATTCAAGGAAGATTGGTTCATCAAGGGCTAATAAACTTAATGGTCCGGATACCACTGCCAGTTTAGGAAGTCTATGAATTACTGACTATTGGAAACGTGGAGAATATACCAGCAGAATAATTGCTCTATATTCACCTCATTTCTTACGTGGTTTCCTTCAGCAGCCACTGCTTTCCACTGGCAAAGAAAGGATACTAGTCTAGATGGACCTTTGTTCTGATCCTATATGGATAGTCTTACGGAACTGAGGGGCAATTAAATGCATGTATCTCAGATACTCATCAGAGCAATACTCTTCATGTATGTTAGGTCTGGTGTGGACTACAGCAATAGCCGCTGGGATAAAGGAGAGCTGTGGAGACAGGGGGAAGAAAGGAAGATGTTGTTCTCTGTATCTGGCAGGTAAACTCCGGCCATCCTAGTTACTTTCTTTCACAGAAAATCACAACATTCCTTAATTACTTTCTTGGCTTTTCATACTTTTTTAAAGTCGTGTTTTAGGAAGCTGATATCTAATCTAAACTTTGACTGTGCTTACTGAGTCACACCCTAAGTTTATTGATAAACACTTTTATTCTTGACCTAATGCTGTTCTTTGAATTAAATAACTATTCTTGGTCGCTCTTGTTTATTTACCCTGCCACCCTTACATATTTAGAGAATAGTCATGTCCCCTCTCAAAATTTGTTTTTTTAGGCTAGAAAAGATAAACACTTTTGTTTTCCTTTTATAAGACGGATTTCTCATTCCTATGATCTTGCCTTTCTCTGCACTTTTTCCAGTTTTAATGGGTGAACCCGATTTGACATGGTATTTCAGTGACAACACATCAGTGTCTTGTACAGTCTATTAATATTTCTTCACCTCCTAAAATTGCTTATGTTGATATGCTTGTTCTCAACTTCTTATCCTGACATTTACAACTCGTGAACCCTCACACAACAGCAGTGAGTAGTCTCTATTTGCATGACCTTGTACTTTATGCAGTTAAAAGTAATTTTTTTTTATTATCCTCATCATGAAGGCCAACTCTTTTTGTACAACACTATTCTTTCTCTGGACAGTGCCTTCCAACTTTGAGTCATCAGTACATTTCAGTAGCACATTCCTCCCTTTTTCCAACATTACTGAAGGGAATATTAACTATATTTAATCCCATCAGTGATCCAGATTGATCACTGATGAACTCTATCAGTAATCTTCCCCACACTGATAGCTCTCTTTTCAGAACCCTGCATTTCAGTCTCCACTCTGTTCCATTCCTTTATTACAGTTTTTAAATGATCTCTCATCTTCACTTCTGAAAATGATTTCTCATGTGGTATGACATCAAATGCAAAAAAACCCTTCTCATTATCTCTCCATTAACTAATGTTCTGATCATTTTACAACTGTTTTTTTCAGTTTAACTAAAAGTTTTCCATTCAGAACCATACTGCGTGCTTTCCTGAAGTCATCTATTTCATTTCCCCTTTTTAAAAATCTGTGCTTTTATCAAAGCAGAATATTAGTTTAGTCTCATATAACCTATCTTCAGTAAAAGCATGCTGCAATCCCTACCATTTTCCATTTACCGTTGTACATATTAGTTATTCTCCTTTCAGAATTTTCCCTACAGCTTTTCAAACTAACAAGTTAAGGACTAAGCTATCTGTCTTCCTTTTCCATCTTTCTTAAATATAGATATTGTTTGCTATATAAATATTGTTTGTCATATGCTGATCTCTATTGTAAAAAAGGTATTAACCATCCTTACTATTATATCTCTGATTTTAGAGGTTAATTCTTACAGTACTTGGTGATGGAGAGTATCCATTTGTCCACACTTACTGAACTGGAGATGCAAGGTTACTCTACTTTTTAAGAAGCCAAGTGATACAGTTTGGGGGGAAAAAGAAAAAAAAAAAGCTTTTAGTAATCCAGCCCATTCATAAAGTCTGACAAAGCAAGTGATAGCTTAGAAAATCTTGCATAAGTTTAAGAATAAGTTCTAGGCAAAAAGATTGCTGGCTTATTTTTCCTTCGTGCTCTGGGGCCACTGCTTTTACAGGTTCACTTCCACCTCCCATGAAATTAATTTTGTTCCTATGTATGGATTCCAATTAGCCAGTTCTGACTTTTCACCATGTCATTCTCCTTATTGAAATTTAAGGCAGAATATTCATTTAGATTTGGGGCACCCCTTATATTATCCCTAATAACAGCCACATCCTCCCTACACAGTAACTTCACACCTTCTTTCCTTGACCTCTTTTTATTGATATGATAACTGTTTTTTGTTTAATTTCAATGACAAGGTCTGGGTTTGACCTTGTCTGACTCACATTATTTCTGAATTTTCTAGCACAAGGATTCAGAATGAAATAAACTTTGTGAAACAGTTATTCCAGTTAGGTCAGGATAAAACTTCCTTCAGTGGATTTTTCCACTCACTTGAAACATAAAATCCAGAAATTTCAGGCTTTTCTAACATTTGAATCTTTGAGCTCTTCAATCCAGTTGATGTCTCCCACTAGCTCCTTAATTTTTCAAGGTGTGCCTTTTTAACAACAGCAAAAATTGAGTAATATTCAGGCTGCCTACTTGAGTGCAATGGACTTAAATGCCTACGAAGTTTAAAGAAACTGTGAGTAATACTAACTGACCATGGTGCAGGCAGGAAGAACAGTACCTCCCAGAGTCAAGGGGGAGAGCTACATCCACAGTGTTTACAGTGTGTGCTTAGAGTGTGTGCTTAACTCTGTTTTCCCACTGACTGCAAAAAAACCAGGGATTGACAGCACTGAATATTCTGTATTGTGTGCTGGATATTCTGCATCCTTCATCGCTCCCTTTTACTTAAATACTCTAGTAGATATATTGAGAATGATCTTTACTGATACACTTTTGTTAAACACTGCACTTAATCTAAACTTAATCAATTACTGATGACTCTAATCTAGGTTATTTTCTACATTTAGTTCTACAATAAAGCCTTCATTTTTACCAAATTAAAATAAAACTAGAATTATCACATATTTGTACAGCACATGTTTGATGACGATATCCATTGTCTATCACATTGTTAAGAGCATTTTTTCTCCAAAGAATGTTTGGAAAAGTAAAGTCTCCCCCAGTCTTACAATTCCTGCAGTACTTCTCACTTTAAAAATATTACAGATGCCCAAACCTGATCCTGGGATCAATAATAGAAATTCTCTTATTTTCTCAGAATTATTGTGAACCAAACTGATGCCCTTTTGTCCATGCTATCTTTTTGTATTACTTTACAATCTCCTGCTCAATTTCTTTACATAACTGACATACAATGCTATCTCATTGAAGTTTTCCTTTTCACATATCCTTTGGTACCTATTACAACTCCTCTTCTATTCTGTTTCTGCTATATCTAAATTAATCTGTTTCTGATTCAACAGTTTTGGTTCTTCCACTTTGTTGCTCAGCTTCCCTACCTTAGTATAAACTATATCTGAAATATCTTGATTATATTTCTCTGACCCCACATGATTTCCCTGGTGAATTAAGTATGGCTCTTTCAATATCTTTATCATCCTCTCAAATTTTTATACATCAGTTACAGATACAAACATCAGATACAGACAGTGAAAGGTTACCAGCCTGATCAACAGTAACCCCTTCTTTCCTCTCAATATCCACATTCTAACCTTCTGCTATTACTTAACATTCTTAGTCTGAATTCTTTGTTTTTCACTGTCCTAACTTGGAATACCCAATAGTCTGCTGGAGTCCATGTGTTAAAAAAAAAAAAAAAAAGGAAAGGAAGAAAAACGTCCATCTTTTCCCCATCATGAGACATTCCCAGGACACTTCAGATCAACAGTGCTAGAGATATTTGTTGATCATCATACTTTTTTCATTCCTTTACACTCTTTCTTTAGGGATCAGAAAATTCTCCAGAGAATGAGCTGAGCTCCCTTCCCTTTAGGCATGTTACTCAGCTTCACGGACTTATTCTGATCTGTTCCAGGAGGAACTGGAGTTATTATGGGGAACAATCTGGATTTTGTTCCCCTGTTTCTGTGAGGAATCTTCGTGCTGCATATACACACCAAATATCCTTCCTCCTAGCATACAGTACACTTCTCTGTTCTGTGAATTTTCTTAACAAGGAGTCAACAGTCATGTGTGTTTCTGTTATTTGTATAGCTGAGCTCTTCTCCCATTAATTTTTTGTATTTTGTTCTTTCCCATTCTATCCCTCTCATACCTAGCAGGATGTGGAGCATGTCTGCATACAATAACCCAGATCCTCTGTATTTTCTTGATTCTTCCCCTTTTTGCTGAAATCGGTTTCATCTTTTCCGATTTCTTACCACTAACATTTGTTCTCTGTTGTTTAGTGAAGCAAACTTCTTCAAACCTAATTCAGCTCTTCCTCTTCCTTGCCACTGTGGTCATGTTTCCCCCTGAGTCACATTCCTTATCTAGCAGGCTATATAGCTTCCTTATCTTATCTTCAGACCTTATTTGACAGATGCCTACACACTTGGGTTGTCTTAGACCTTTCTCTCCTTTCCTTCATCTTGCCTTCTCCATTCTACTACCCCCATCTATAGCTTTATTCCTGAGTCCTTGGATCCTCTCTGTCTCAACTGGTATAAGGTAACATTTCCTGCACCAATATATTCCTCTGTGTATCCACTTTTTAAAGAATACAAACGCCATAGCTGCAGACTTAGTTCTCACACCCTCCTCAGAACATTGCTAAGGTTGTCTCATTTGTTATCACTGTCTTTTTTTCTTGTCTTTCTTTGAAGTAAAAAGTTTAACCGCTTTCAAACAAACTGCCTTGCTTGTTGCCTTTTGAACCTACAAAGCAAGGGCTGTTGAAGCTACAATCTGTGCTTCATTAAGGTTCTACATTAACAAAAGTAGTATCTGTCCAATGAACATTCAGCTTGAAGGACCTCTACCTCATTCACACACCAGAGCACCAAAGACATGAAAGATCCTGAAAATTATGAACTGCATGCAACCTATCCAGCTGCAGGCACAGAAGTTCACTTACCCAAACAAACAAGGGCTCATTTCTTCCCTAGCAAGAACTTGGTAAAATACACCATGACATGTATTTATATTACAATACTGTAAACACTGAGTGAAAATTGCTCACACATATAATTTTCTCCTTGCTGTGTGTCTTCCAGTTGTTCTCAAGTGGGGGGAAATTACTTACGAAAAGCTGGCTTACCCAGAATAAAAATATATTGACATCAAGAACTGAGTATGCCCTGTGTGACTGTATCTTCTATGTGAACTTGTAATTGCTTCAGCCACTGGACAAGCCATATTTTCACAAAAAGCATTTTTTCATCAGCCAAACAGCATGAGATTGTAAAAGAAGAGTAGGTACATTTTAGGGGAACTCTAGATTAAAGATTGGCTAAGAGTCACAAAATAGTGTCAGCTAAAGAAAATGGGTTGAGGGTGGAGGACCCGCTATTCTACCTGTGGTTCACGCACTGACACAGCATCACTTTCTTTTTGAATGTTCTACTTGATTGAAAGAGTTCAAAAGTAAAGTAGCAGATCAGAATCAGGGTTATTTTACAGTAAATGATTTAGCTGGTCAAGGATACAGACAAAATGATTAATACATATGAATACTGTGATGATTATCCCTATTATACATCTCTCAATAAAAAGTTGTCTCTTTGCATAAAGACAGTCCTCCTACAGCTTGGTTTTCGTTTTAACGAAATAAGTTTTAACCATACTAAAAATTTTTCAATGTTAGTACTCTCTTTTAAGATTATTTATCATAATGAAATATAGATATTTAAGAGAGAGTGTTTATCCTGTCCTTCCAGCAATATGAAATAATCCACATGAAAATGGACCAGCAAATAGCGTTTGAAAGGCAGGTAACGTCATGGCTACAGAAGTTGAAGGTCAACAGTCAGTTTCCAGATTCCTGTCTCATGTGAGGTACATCATTCCGGCCACAATAAAGCAATGTGCTCACATGCATACTTATATCACATGTCTAACAAATTAAGCATGTCTGGAAGCTCTTTGATGAATCAGTTCCCACAGGCTTTAGCTTCCTATTTGTCACATGCACTTTCTGTTCTATGAAAACTCTGTAGAGCAGGAATTGTGTGGATACGGGCACACAAAAAAAGTCATCATCAGGATAGGTAGAGTGTGACCTGTAGTAACAGCACATATACATGCTCTTACCCTGCAGCAAATACGAGATAACTTTCTCCTTTGTGAAACAAGGATGAACACATTTGTTTGCCCTACAGGGTAAGTGCATATATGGGTAGAGCTACTAGGGAGTTGTAGATGGCATGTCGCACTGCTACTCACTCTTTCTGTTGGTATGGTAAAGAGGGGTCCTGATCTTTACTACAGCCCCTAAGTACTATATAATATACATATATAACAGTACATTTCACAGTGAAATATTATCCTGCAAAGGTAGAAGGAATGAGCACAGAACTGTTACAGGTTTAAACAATTGATAAAAATGGTTTGCCAATGGACTAAAGCAGGAATATTCTTGGAATGTGACTTGCAACCAGACATATAGTTGCAGAGGCAAAACAAAGTTGACGAATATACTGAGCATACTAGAGGACATAACAATGATAACAACATATTGCATAATTTTTCCAAGATCCTTGGAACACTGAAAAATCAGGTTCCTCAGATAAGCAAGTTATTTATTCCTATTAGGTACACTAGTTCTCCAAATGTTGAAGCTAGATGCTCTGCACAGCAAATTCACGGCAGAGCCACGAACAGAAAAGAGGAATTGTAGCCACTGATCCTTTAACCTGTCTGATCAACCTTTCCTCTCACATAAAGTTTAAACAAGCCAGAATTTTTCTCCTGTAAAACATAACAAGTTGCAATTCTGCTTCATTTATTATGGGAAGGGTATTTTTAGAGATGAAATAGGTATATTGGACAGCTATCAAAATGATTTGCTGTTTGTGTTTTTTCCATGGGAAACATTAGCATAAAAGATGAAGGAAATTTAACTTCCCCGGTTTAGAAAAATGGTATCACAGGAATCAAGAGTGAGTGCGCAAAGACACAGAACATAGCTTTAATCACATGATTCCCCTTAGTATGAATTTCAGAGAACTATATAAGGAAACTAAGAACAGACTTATTCAGTGCAAAAAGGCCTAGATTGAGAAGGAACCAAACTGTAAATTATTCCATTTAATAAAAAGGCACTGGTTTGCGAAAAAATAACTGCTAAGCTTAGAAATGGAAAAGAGCACARATAATTTTGAAATGGGGCTGCACACATTTCTGGAAGAGAAAGAACTATAGCAGGATAGTTATAAAGAGTTGTAGGATCATAATAAGGAGACATGGGTTGACTTATTTTTCTAAGTTTATAAGTGGTCAACTTTAACAGCCTCCTCTTGACCCCTTAAGTTGCTCTTTTTTTTYCCCACAGATAAAGCCATTGTTTTCTTTACTCTCACAGAAACACTTCAGAGAAAAAGGTGAAAAGATACCAAATGTCCAATGTTGACTGCAAAATTACATTTGTGATCTGCTGTTAATAAGTAATGAAGTATCTCAGCACAAGCTGACCAAAGAGATTGGTGTTTTGATAGTACTGGTCAGCACATTTGTGAGTGACACAACGAGTCTGTGTTTCAGATGAGGTTCTATTTAGCTTCTGCAGATAACTTGAAAATGGCAAAACCTGTTTTTTTTACAAAGGAGTTTGAGTTAAGGCAATTGCTCAATCAATATGTTCTTAGCTCTAATGGGTTCTAGTAATGATGGTTTTATTGAATAAAGTTACTGCAAATATTCAGAAAAATATGGCAATGAAAACTGACAGTGTGCCTGGTTGGTAAGAGGCAGAAACTTAAAGGCTTTTCAATGAATGGATCAGGAACAGCCACATCCCAATAAAGCAACAGTTTTCCATGGGTAAGCATAGTGGAGAAGGTGCCAAGTGTCAGAGATGATGAGACAGCATCCAGCAGAGAAAGCTTGCACTGCAGTTCTAGTATATGTCGTAACTCCAACGAGACAGTGGGGTTTACTGAGGCTTTACTTACTGGGTCACTGTGAAATGAGTGTTCACTTCTTTCCCATACGCAGTGCTCCATTCTCATATGCAATGAAGTGAAGTCCAGGTGGGAGCTTGCAGCCTGTCTATTAGCTCTGTCTCTCCCTGATACATGGAAAATATCTCGTGGCTCTTAACCACATGAAGATTCTAGTATGCATTTTGCACACTCGGGAAGATTAGTCCCCTGAGCTAGTATAACAGTGCCACTATTTTTTAATTCTTCGCTGGTTGTAAAAAAAAAGAAGTTACAATTGTTAGCGACTAGCACTCCTTCCTGTACCAGAAGCAACAACACGTTCTGAGCAACTTCCTCAGGAATTCTCATTCCTCTTTGGCGATTTGTTATCGGTTCTACCAGTGATCATTTGCGCATGGAATATGATAAACTCATTAGCAAAATCCACAAAGCAGTGCAAAACTCTGCATTTCCTGGCTGCGCAGGCTTACGGTGTTACTGATTTAGAGTAACTGCCCAATAGATGTAGCTGAAATTTGGAATTTCTGTTTGCAAGAAAAATCAATAACAATGTAAAAATTATGGAGTCAGACCTAAAGTCAGCCTATTCCAGCACCCAGTCCATAGCAGATGCTAGTAGCACACATCAAGGCAGAACACAAGCAYGGGGCACATGGAGGCTGCATCTAGACTGGTGGGTTTAAGGCTACTGCTGAATGGATCTTTTAGTCATTTGTCTACATCAATTTGAACCTCTTCATACTTTTGGCCACTACAGTTTCCAGTACTGAAAGTTACTTATGTTGTGGAAGAAAAAGTACTACATTTTGTTTTAAAATTGAAGCTTGATAATTTCTGTGACTGCCCCCAGGTTTTTAAACTCTGAGAAACAGTGAATAATCATTCCTTACTGAACTTTGCCATGGATGTAAGAACTTTATCACATCCAAGTTGTCCCTCCTCAGTGCTGAAGAGAAAAGATTTAATTTGTCCTCAAATGGAAACTATTCTATACTAATGGCAATCTTTTTTTTTCCTTCCAGTGTTTTCTAGTTCTAGTGTATCTTTACTGATCTGGGAAGACAAGGCTACATGCAAGATAAAGACATGAAAATATCACATATTTATATAAAGACTTTACCGTGTTTTTCTTCTATTCTCATTTCTTAACACTGTCATTCCTAACACATTATTTCTGTTTTGACTATCTTTGAAAATTGAACTGAGACTTACCAGTAACGGTGCCAGAATTTCTTCCTTTTCTTACAACAGCTGATTTAAAGGCCAGTTGGGACTGCTTTTTTTAGCATGTATAACACTTCACATTACTAATGCTGAATTTCATCTCCCATTTTATTGACCAGTCACTTTAAGATAGAATTCATTTGACTACACGATGTGTACAATGTACAGCCTATATCTGAGTAGGCCATTTAGATTTTCTTTATATACTGTGGAGATAACTAAGCATTTCAGGAAAAGATTTATCTCATTCTACAGCAGACATTCAAAATAAGTCAAATGAATCATGATTTTTTTCTCTTTGTTGAGCACAGAGAGAGCCCAGATGTGAATATTTGCATAGTAAGTAATTAAAGTCAAGGAAGAGGAATCATTACACACAAGATGCTAGTCATCTAAGAGTTAGGTGTCTGCTCTAAGCAAGTCATTCTCTCTCCCTCCAAAGTTAACGGAAAAAGATAGGCACGCCCCTATTGCAAGTCGTCCCACCTTTCCTGACACTTATATTTTGATGGGATGACTTTCCTAAAGAAGCTTATCTCATCTCACCGACTACAGATGGAGCTGGGAGGACTGAGACTGTATATAACTTCTAGATGGCTAAATATAGATGAGATTATTCCATTGTTAGCACCGCGAGCTCTTTCTGAACTGCTAGAAGTTAGTCATGGATTTAAGAAGGTGCTAAAAAGTCTGGATCCCTCTGAACAGTACTAACTACTGCAGCTGTCATTCCTGAGCTATGTGACATGGTCACAACTGCATGCTGTCTTCCATCTGTAAAGACTTGGGGAGCATCTGCTCACACACTGATGGTCCTAAGCAAGTCTGTATCACCTGCAAGCCTTGTGGTCTCATTATCCTTCACTCCTTCTAGATCACTTCTGGATGGGCTGAACTGTACAAGCCCCAGAACAGTGGTACATATCCTTTAATTAATAAACCTGACCATTTAGTCCACATTCAGTGTTCTATCTTTTAACCAGTAATTAATCCTTCCCCACCATATAAGACAATGTGTTACTATTTTCTTCTAATTTTGTCCTGAAATGAAAGCTTAAGTCAAATACTGGAATTATTCATGGAACAGAAAATATTGGGGAAAAATACTCCTGATTAAAAGAAACATTTCAATACTCATAAATCAAAACACCAGTCTTCTCTTTGTCAAACCAAACATAAATGCTTTGTTCTGGTTTGGGTGGACATACTTTTGTATCTTGCACAATGCTCTGTTTTGTGATAATTATAGTTCAAGAATATTATGTTTCTAGTCTTCAATTTCCTTACAAGAGATGTAAATAAAGTATGGGAGAGAGATTTACCAAGGAACCCCAGACAGTCAGCATTGTGGGCACATGATGCAGAACTGACCTAGACTGAAGGATCTGAATAAGATTTGAGAAGCAAAATATGTCAACTTCTCAACTAAAATTAAATATTTTTTCTAGCTTTTTCAACAGAGTATGCACACACGCACGCAAAATCAGGAAAACTGAAACTTCCTTGAAATTTTCGATTTTTTTAGAAACTGATTTTCTTTTAAGAAACTCGGGCAAAAAAATTCCCAGTGAGGTCTATTGCTGAATGAAAATTCCACTACTGAAAGCAACTCCATTACTCTTCAAATACTCATCCAGAACTATGTCAGTTATGTAAATACTTACTTGCAATGCCTGTAACAGCCACTAAATGGTACATATTTCTTGATGATATGAGCCATGAGGTTATTTGTAATATACTGAGAGAAATATTATGACATAGGCATTCATCTATTATTGAAAATTACATAAACAAAATTTAGTTTGCACTTTAAAAAAATAATTATGCAAAGGTCTGAAGACATATTCCACTGCTTCTAGTGACAGAGAAAAATTCCTATTTCTTATTTAAAAAAAGGTCTGCTACTGATGCAATGTACTATACAGTACTAAGCTAGAAGAGTAATGCTGCTTTAAAATGAAGTTCTGTGAGAAAGTCATGAACCTTCCTCCAAAGAGAGCTACATTTTATAAACAGTCCTCCATTGTGGACCAGATCTGTAAAAACATTTAGATACTGCAAAATGTAAATAGGCATCATAAGGAATTTTCATGTTCACTTTGAGACAGCTCCGCCTGAATAGAATCACAAATGCTAAATTGGCTCTGTCATAAACCATCTGTTAAGAATTGAAAGGTGATGAGAAAAATAACCTCCTTGCTCATATTATTAAAGAATGTTTACCATTTAATGGCTAGTAAAGCAATGCAATCAATAGCAATTAGGAATATTGCTGCTTTTGAAAATTCTGCTACACRCCAAGTATATTGTTACTCACTCAAATACCTTTACTACACTGGACCTCTATTCCCTAAGTAGCTCAGAAAAAAGAGAATAATGACAAATGCTATAAAATTATTGTTTCATTACTGTCGGAGTACAAAAAGGGAGTTAAGCGAGTAGCCTGCAGTGTTACTGTAACGTAAAGAAAGGAAGAAACAAAAACAAAAGAAAAAAAATATCTGTAAATGCTTTTAGGAAGCTCAACGGGTGAGCAACTGAATGTATACCTCAAATTTGCTTCTAAGCTGCTATTTATTTTCAAGACAATGTAGAGCGGCAAGAAAGAAAAGCAACATTTCACTTACTCAAATCAAACCCATGCTGCTTTTAAGTGCAGCTGTTCTCTTCATGACAGTTATTACTGTAAGTTGGAAATACACTTGTCAAGGAACACCTTGACAGTTCTTTTCACTTGAGATAAGTCTATAAATCTTTACAAAAGTGGAATTGACAACATGAAGAAAGTTTTTATATTCTGACCAGCTCTGAGATGCACAGTAGCACAGAAATACATTCAAGATGTATAAAAACACAATTAACTGCAAACTTGTTTGGGCAAGCCTCTACTTGCTTTTAAAAAAGGCTACTTTAATGACTACCTCTTTAAGTTAGAGTCCAGCATAACTATTACACCAGTTATTAAATTCAGACAAGATTTATCATGCTTTACTTATAATCATCTAAAAATTAGGTGCCTAATCCAAGTTATGCTAGCCTTTCTTTATCACTGTCATTGATGCAGAGAATGGGGCACACCTGGCAAATAATTCATCCCGCCCTAAACCAGGTATCTAAGGTACGTGACATAAGCAGCTCTCTAGACAGGTCTTGCTTTCAACTGACAATACAGGGAGCATAGGCAACTACGTTAGACATAATGCCTAATGTTTAAATGGAGTTATTTATATCAAATAGGGTAGAATGATTATTGCCACTTTAACAGCTTATAATGCTATTATATATAC
The DNA here is from genome assembly GCF_003343035.1 of Apteryx rowi. Classification (NCBI taxonomy): domain Eukaryota; kingdom Metazoa; phylum Chordata; class Aves; order Apterygiformes; family Apterygidae; genus Apteryx; species Apteryx rowi. The sequence goes on along the minus strand of NW_020447297.1, from coordinate 1,017,113 downwards.
ATGCGTGTGTGTGTGTGTGCGTGCATACACATATATTTGCAGAGAAAGAGAGAGAGAGAAGGAGAGTATTATATGCATAATGCTACCATCCCTGTTCAAAATGAAAACGAAGCAAAGCTGTCTAGGAGATCAGAAATTCTTCTACAGGAGATCAGAAAATCTCTGCTGGATAACTGGAACCAAAAATGTTATGTACTGAAATGATGAAGAGGAAAATATTAAATATCTATGAAGTTAGATTATTTTTGGTTGTGGTATGGATAAACACTAGAACTGACAACCTCTGTAAAAAACAACATATTCTGCACTCTGGATGGATTCATTCTATGTTCAATATTTTCTTTACAGAAGTCACTCAAGCCAGTTTGTAGGAGGTATAAAGGAATGGTCAAATTTTGTTTATGCTTAAATGAGTTCCTGGTGGACTGCAGGCTGACCGTGAGCCAGCAATGTGCCCTTGTGGCCAAGAAGGCCAATGTATCTGGGGGTGCATTAGAAAGAGTGTTGCAGGTCGAGGGAGGTGATCCTCCCCCTCTGCTCAGCCCTGGTGAGGCCACATATGGACTGCTGTGTCCAGTTCTGGGATCCCCAGTACAAGAGGGATGTGGCACTACTGGAGCAAGTCCAGCGAAGGGCTACAAAGATGATTAAGGGACTGGAATATCTCTCTTATGAGGAAAGGCTGAGAGAGCTGGGCCTGTTCAGCCTGGACAAGAGAAGACTGAGGGGGATCTTATCAATGTGTACAAATATCTGAAGGGAGGGTGTAAAGAGGATGGGGACAGACTCTTTTCGGTGGTGCCCAGCGACAGGACACGAGGCAACGGGCACAAACTGAAACACAGGAAGTTCCCTCTGAACATGAGAAAAAGCTTCTTTACTGTGAGGCTGACAGAGCACTGGAACAGGTTGCACAGAGAGGTTGTGGAGTCTCCTTCCTTGGAGATATTCAAAAGCCTTCTGGACAAAATCCTTGGAAATATGCTCTAGGTGACCCTGCTTGAGCAGGGGGGTTGGACTAGATGATCTCCAGAGGTCCCTTCCAACCTCAGCCCTTCTGTGATTCTGTGATTCAGTGATAAACAAATAGTTTTGCAGTAGCCAAGAACATATTAGTTGGATATTGCAGAAGAGAAACAAGAGCAGTGAATCTTTGTAGATCGCAGGATAGCAATGAGTTAAACAATTCTGCAATGTATCTGGCAAAAAAAGATACTCAGAAAAAGATGGAAAAGTATTACTCATTGTATGCCACCCTGGGGAAAAAAGCATCTGAAATACAGCAAACCATTCTGGGACTCTCTTCAATAAAGCTTCATTTAAATTCAGAGATGCAAAGAAAATTACCAGGGCATCAGCAAGTCTCTCATAAGAGGAAACTGAGGCAGTCTGGCTTGTATAGTTCTCATGAAGACTGAGTAGGTTTGCTCTCAAAATACATCAGGGAGTGAATACATAGTCCAGTTGCTCCCTTCCAGTACAGGAAGGCCCTAAGCTTACTGACAGAAGTTTCACAGGCAGAGATCCCTCTATACTTGGCCGGTTTCTAATACTCTTTCTATATGCAACTACCATGAGCCATTGGGTAGGTGGACCTTTGGTCTAACCCAGCGTGGCCATACTTACGTYGTTAACACCAGGAAGTGGACAAGTAAGTCGGGGAGATACTGGCACAACAACAAAAGAAACTTGAATTTAGTCATAACTAAATTCAGGCTAGAATTAAGACATTTTCTACCCATCAGGAAATGAGGTTCCTAAACACTTTTTCAAGAGCAGTGGCAAAAAATCTTCCATTTTTTAAAACGGCACGTGATAAGCTTTGGTGACTGCACAACATCACTCCTCCAATAGGAGGAGACAAGAACAGATGCTGGCTGATCCACTTTGTTCCTATCTTATGTTTATGTTCCTACGTTAGTAACTCCCTCCATAGGCCAGTCTCAAACTCACACACACACACAAAAAAGCCAAGATTGACTGAACAAATCTAAGTACTAACTTCCCTATATTTATCAGAGTAAGCATCAAGATAGATTTAAAAGACCAGAGAGTTCAGTACATCGTGGCTGTCTTCTCACTTTCTCACAGCTTAGCTGCTTTGCAGTTTAATAAACAGGGATACAAAGACACTCACAGATTGATAGATCTCGATAAGATGACAGACACAGTCAGAAGGATGCAACCACAGGGACCAATTTCAAACTGGAAAAAAAAAAGAAGATAGTATTTACTTTGCTTGTTGTGTACATTTTTTATCCCATTCCTAAAGAAAGGCAAATCCAACTGAAAGCAGAATCATTCTCATTTATGCTAAAAGTGAAATTGTTGCTCTGTGTTTTAAAATGCAAGGCATGCCCATACGGTGTCTGAAACAATGTTCAGAAGACATCATACAAGACTGATAAATACAGAAAGACTGGCAGCTGAACAATAACAAATTTAATATCTTCCCTATACACAGTACCTGGTGAATATTCTTCTGAAGAAATGCAATCAGATCTTCATATCTTGTGGCACTATGTAGTATTAGCTGGGAAGAAATGTAAGAAAAAAATGCAACTGAAATGATAACAATTTGTTTCTATAATCTGAAAGCTGAATTAAAGTAGCCACAATTTTGTATCTGATTGGTAAGATCTTCAACTAACATGAAATGGTATAAAAAGCTAGTGAAATCTATCTTTTTTTGGTTCTTGTTACTTGGTAAAATATCCTTTCTCAGCACTTCATACATTCTGAATTTTTAAATGCTGCTTCTTGCCTTTTGCAAGTTTATTGTATGGCCACCTTGATTCCATTTTAAGCATTGCTTACATGATGAAAAATAATTATTAGAAAAAACATAGGAACAATGCAGCTTTAGAAGACAGAGAAGGGGCAAGTAGCTCAGGAGTTTGTACCCCTTCTGGTGAGCAGTCTACCGCAGGTATGTATCAGAGCACTTCTCATCACATTCAGAAAATACTCCCATGAATAATGTTATTTAACATAAAATTTGGAAAGGTTCACAGGACCAGGTCCTTATTTCAACACTCTTTGTCTATTTTACCATCTTTTGATTTTGAAAGGAATGATGGTCTTGCAGATATGGCACAGGGAAAGGTCAAGTGATCGGGATTATATTCCTGGCTCTATCAGGAGTTTCCTTTACATCATGGATTTCCCTTTACTTTCACTGTGGCTATACCCACATGACCTTTGATGAGCAGTACCTAATGGCAGCATTATGGTGCTAACTAAACTCTGAAACGGCAAGCAGCTCAGAATTATGTTAGCATATTAATTAAAATAACGTATCTTGCCTCTTGGAAGAGCATATGATAGCCAAAGTTTTGTGCTGCATTCACCACATTTATACAGGTTTTTGCTTCCAGTTGTTCCAAAACTGTCTGGTTCTGAAAAGCACTGTCTTGACACACCCAGTCCTGCATTTAGGAGACCAGTAATATTTCCTTAAACCACTAAAACCTGGCTTATGGCATAAATGTTTACAAAGTCATTGGAAAGTTTCAGATGGAAATAAAGGCATAACTGGAAAGTATTTTGCCATTTGCAGTTACTGGGGGAAAAAAAGACAAAGAATACTTTATAAAACACAAGGAGAAAAGACTGCCTTTTGATGCTCATGGCTGTGCTGAGGAACTTGAAAGGATCTCCTTCCATTTTTACGGCATACCAACAGAAGTGGGCACTGTTTATAAGCTTGAAAGTTAAAGGAAACAAGGAGGACTTCAGAGATCCCAACTGTCCACAGATACTGGAACAGTTCACAACCAGAGAGAGAACAGGATTTTATTATTTCCTACTGGTTTTTGGATCATGACTAAATAATTTGACTTCAATGGTTTTAAAACACTATGACAGTAACATGAGATATATGGAAATCAGAATGATTGTACTAAAATAAGAAAAATTACAAGAAGGATATATGGAAAATATCAATCTGAGTTACAGAGAACCTTACAGTTTCTAAGATTCCATCTGCTTTGTATTTTCCTATGGGAGTGAACTGCTGTTTTCCTGATGGCCTAAAAAGGATATTCAAACAAAACCAAAGTTCATGTTAAAAGGACCAAAAGCACACTAAAGAGAAATCAACATGCTATATGAACTGGATGATGAACCAAGGATTTGGTTCATTATTTTTAACTATTTCTTAAAAAAAAAACTCCATAAAAAGTTCATGCTACAAATTAAAAAAAAAACCCTATTATCAATGAAATATCTACTTTATCTATGCTCTAATTCTCAGTCTATTTAATATGAATTATAAGTTTCTATATACAGAAAGAGGATAGATATAGGTTTAAGATGTTAATTACACTTTTTATTGGGAAAGAGTATGACATTAAATGACATTAAAATGACAATGGCATTAAAACAGAAGCAGAGGAACAGATGTACAATATCATTGCAGAAGAAACATTTCACAGATGGAAAACATTCAAGATCTTAACTGAAATGTCTTGGAGTTTGCTGCTTTTATTTCGGTTTTGAAGAACCTGTGCCCAAAAGCTTCTCTTATTTTTCAGCTATCTTAGTTGATCTAATAAAAGAAATGACCTCTTCTCGCAAAACCTATCTCACTTAAATATATAGTGTTGGATTCAGTACAGTGAAACTTAAGTGTCTAAAAGTCAGATGTCTTGTATACAGGCAACCTAGCTGCAACCTTATCATAAGAAACTAGTAGGCAGCTACAGCAAAATGAAAGGAATCCGAGCCATAACAGAATATCCTGCAATACAGAACTGCTAGAGTAAAATGCCACTTTCAGATTGATATCTCTTAGCAGAGATTTTGGAGGAACTGTAGCCTCAATAAAACCACAGGATATTTCACAGCAATTTCGGAGTTTGACTGTTCCGTCCTAGGACAGTAGAAATGTCATTTTGCAATACTTCTTCCTAAACCATTTTAGACTGCATAAAGACATCTTAAGAACCATTCATTTTGTGAGCTATGTACATATATAACAGACACAATCATGGGAGCATTGTACAATAACCAGAAATTCTTCTCTTACTTACAGTGCCACAATCGCTTTTTCATTGCCTCCTGCACGCCATAATATGTCTGCAATAGCCATGGTGAGGCACTTGGTCCTGTGAACTTCTGAAGGCTGAAGACTACTGTAGTTCAGGAAATGCAAGAAACAGACAAGTACCAAAATGTGTACTGGGAAGCTTAACCATTAGAGAACAAACTGCTTCTATTTCAGTATATGCAGATTCATAGCAGGTTTGTAGCTATAAGAACAAAACTGCTTTCTTGGAGACAACTGAGGTGTTGCAATGCCCAATAATGAGGCTCCAGAAAGTTGCTTTAGAAAACTGTCATTAGGTATCTGAATTTCTTCTATAGTCAAGAGAGAGATTTGGGCAGTTCTGAAGGCCAATTCAAAACAAACCTGTAAGTTGAACAAGGAGCCACTATGGTTACTAACAACATACACTAGATAAAAAGGTATATTTGATCTCCAGATTTTTTCTGAGGCTTAAGCATCTGAATCAGAGATGCCATTAGAGTACTCACTGTGGAAGCAGTGTGAAGAGTTCTCAGCATTGGACTGAATGGGCAATAGGAGGATGTGGTTGTGTTCAGCACTGGCTCCGTAGCCTAAAAATCTCTAAACGGGAAGAAGTGGCCAATGGAATACGGGCTTTTTGGATCCCTTCCCTGGGTGAGCCGCCTGAAATCTCATTTTAGGCACCTAAGCAGGCACCTTGAATCTTATTGAAGGTAATTACATCCAGTGAATAGAGCTATTTCTACAAAAAATTTCCTCTTTAGATTGTTGGGCACAGTGGGTAGGTGTCTACTGCAGTCAGAGACAAAACTGCAGCTCAGCTAGCTCAGGTGTTAATAGCAGTGCGGTTGCATTTGGGGGATCCTGACGCTCGTATGTGACTCACAGTGATGGCTAGACTGTGATAAGTACTTAAGCTAGGCACATGAAAGCTGGCTAGATTACGTCTATATATTCTGCCTAAATACCATTGTAATATAGGTGAATCTAAGAGATTACATACACAGCTGATACTTCTAGAAAATTAATGCTAAAGATGGTGCCTGATTTACAAGGAAAGATTGAAATAAAATTATATATAGAACTGGGTGAATTAAGAACCTGACTGGAAAAAGTGGAATCATGGCAGCAGTGCAAGGCATGAAGCAGAAGCATTATTTAGCATCAAAAAAACATGATTATAACAAGAACAATCAGCTAAGGCAAGAGAAAACCAAATGAGGTATGATCAACAATGGGAAATGATCACATATAGATCATATACTGAAAATTAATCTTCTAAAAGAAATAATAGATGGTCTTTAAGAATACATATTTATAACTAGTTGGAAAAAAATACAGGTAAACATACTTTAGGGAGCAGTACTGTATTGGCAAATAATGGACAGAATAAGCAAAGAGATCCTTAAATCTGTAATAAAATTGTTTTAATATTCTGTAATAGGATTGGTTTATATAATTATATTATATTATATATATATATTTATATGTGATTTTTAATTTATAAAGGCCTTTATATTTAATTTCTTTCCTAAGCTTTAAATTCTTAACTGTTGTCATCTTAAAATCTATACCGTAATATTCTTATCCTATTAACAAACTTTGTCTAAAATACCATCTGCAATAAACACTTTTTTTTAATACGGTATGTCCCAAAGTGTTGAGGTAAAACATGGTGGTAACTGACCCGGTATTGGTCTGTGAAACCCAATTGTTTCTGAAACATTTTCACTTAAATCCTTGGTTTGGAATATATACAATGATGTCCTGAAGGCTTACACTACTCCATTGATCGCAAACATTTAAGCAACAGTGTCAACAYACTTCATACAAATTGTATTTTGGAAAGTCTCCTAATACGTCATGTTATTCTAACTTCTAAAAAGTAAATGGAGAAATAAAGGACTGCAAGGTCAAAAGTCAAATGGGGGAGAACAAGCAGATCTGGGAATAAAACCAAGCATTCATGAGTCTTTGTGCCTTGCCTGAAGAATTGGACAACAGACTCTTCCCCCTGGGAACGCAGAACTGGAATCTTTCTCTAGTGGCTTCAAGAATGGCACTCTTTGAAATTCAGATATTATCAGGTTTAGAATGCTACCAGGATGGGAGATGAAGCCAAAACCTGTTTCCAGCATTTGAGTAAAAGATGTAATAATTCAAAAGACTAAACAAGAAACATCAAACATCAAAAAAATTAAACAGCCTTTCAAGTTCAATGTCTGTCTTGAATATAATGTTCACTTAGAGAATGTTTCCCTCTGAAGGATGTGAGATATGGGAACTAATAGGTGAGAGTTTCGATTAGAAAGAATATAATCACAATGGTCTCTTATCTTAGCTGTGTTTTAATACAGACACTCAGGAATTCATGTGAAGCACAGCAACTAATTTATGTGTCTGAGAGAGGCAGCAGAGTAAGAAGGAGACATACTGATTATTTCTTGAAGCTTGAAGAAGTCTGAAGTTAAATGCTTAATATGAAGTGGCTAGTACTTTGAAAATTCAGGTACAGTAGAAAGTAGAAAGTGCTCATTTCAAGCACTGAGACTCCCCTTTCTTTCTGCTCGAGTAAGAGTTTCTGCCCATGGCAGATACATCATAAGAAAAATATGTTTATCCCATGAATACACCAGGCCATTTTGCTATTCATTTTCAGGAGCCTGAAGGCTTTTAGTATTTCTGTGCATAAAGACCTGTTAATCTGAAATTCCCTGGAGACTTTCTGCATACCTCAGCAGCCCTTTTCATATACAAAATATGTAAAAGTAAAATCCTTTAAAACAATGYGAATAACAGGAGTTAAAAAAAAAGGAGAGGCAAATATTGCCAAGTAAACAGCATAGGCTATTGCTGTTTTAACTTGGAATATTTATAGCTTAAACAATCTGGCCTCAATTAACCCACTTATTTGGGTGCCTCATAATTTTACAACATCACCATCACTGCATTATGCTGAAAGAGCAAAAGGCTAGCATCTCTATTTTTATCAAGGAGGACCTGAGACTCAAGGGGACCAAGGAATGGATAATCAAAGCCTGTCCTCCAAGCTGAAATAAATTCCTGGTTCTCACAATCAGAAATAATACTTCGGTGATTTCTGTGGAGATTCTTGGTCATAAAATCTATATGTTTTCCTCCATGGAGGTTTCTGAGCTCTTTTTTGTGGACAAGAGCCAGACTCTGCCTTGAAAAATCTACTGTCATTACAGTCTGAATTACAATAATAATTTACATATTTCTTACTGCTTTGCTAGCTAATATTTGTGCCAACCAACGGGTGCTTTCTGAGTTGATGTATTTTCAGTTGGAAAATATTTGTAAAGTTTGAGAAGTTTCTCCCAATACTGTTAGTATTTTTCTTTCCTCAGTACCTTTCATATAAATGATTTCTGCATTCCCTAATAAAAGTGTGCAGAGACAGACTCTTTGAAAATTCAGTGGCTAAATTGTACAGAAAATGCTTGAAGTATTGGCATTACTTTTAAGACATTTGGGAAGCATTGTCTGCTGATTTAAAAAGTGTCTCTGAATGGCAGGCTATTTAGATGAATTACAGGCAGATGTGATGTTCTGAAAGAACTGAATGGAAGAAGAAAGAACTAAACTATGTAATATTGTAGAATTAATATGATATTACACTCTGAACACGTATTATACCACCGGACCCATCTCTTTACCAGTCCAGACTATTTATCTTTAAATTGCTTCAAGGAACAGACAATTCTCAGCTGATGAATTCACAGCAACTACTTCAACTGAACCCTTATCTTGAGGTCCACAAGCAATCAGTGCCATTAATAACAGCAACAACAGCAGTAATAATGGTAAAACTTTCAATAATTTACTTAGATTGTAAGCACGGTTTACAATGTCTCCATCGGTTTACATGGCATCTCACCTCAGAACTGCTTACCCACTAGCACATCTGGACCTGGCCGCCTGTGCGGACTCACTAGGGCCTGGTAATCCTTGGATTAATCGTCACCTCCCATCCTGTATTTTGCTGGGTGCTGAAGACAGACCACAGTGCTCTACAGGTGCCTTTTTCTTTCCATTGTTTTTAKGAACAGCCCAAGCAACTAATTTGCTTTGGATGCCAGTCAGCTAAAGCTGAGGAAAACTCAGCAGAAACCTTGCCACTATCACAAATATTTTCAAGCAGGAAAGTGGACATTTAAGCCTAAATTTTGTTTATACAAGGTCTTTTTACCTTGTAAGGTTGCTTTATGAAGTCTGAGTGAAATCTCAGCCTGAAAACTTTCCTTCTGACTACAATGAGGTAAAAAACTGCTATTACCCACACGGAACAGGGGAGGTGGCACTGTAAACAAAAATACCAGTAAAATATTGTTCTCCTCATTGAACAACCTGCATCTATAAAATGTAGGAAAGCTCTGGGAGATGGTTCTTTTCCAATGGACTTGATTTATTTTTAAAAACAAAAGGTGAATATAGCTGGCCTGGTAATAAAGTAAGTCCTTTAACACATTATTTTCCAGTGTTTCATTGAATAACCTCTGTTCCTTTAGCAAAGTGACAAGTACATTAATATTATCCAAACAGCAGTCCAAGCAATTTTCTTTGATGCTATCAATATTTAACAACATTTATAAAGTACATAGAAAACACATACAGAGAATTTAAACTCTATTAAGGAGTTTTGCTGTGAAAGAACAAAAATACCAGCAAGAAAAAAATATATAGCCATAACTTTAACACCCTCATTGAGATTCTCTCTTAGTGTCGAAAACTGCATGAATTTCATGGTCTTTCAAACCTTGATTACATTTTCTTTGAAACTATTTCTCCTTGGGATCTCAAGGTTAAATAATTTTCACTGGCCACAAATCAAGCTGTTTGATTTTCAGGGGTTCTTGGTTAATCACAAGTGACTAATTATACAAATGAAAAGCCAACCTTTAAATTTCTACAGTTAAAAGGGAAGCAAATACAAATAAATCATATGCTACTTTCTCAGAAACAACGAAAGGTTCAATTGCTTCAGACTCAAAAAGGTTCCTTGCTGGCGGCAGAAGATAATTTTTTCTTCCCTTCAGTATGGAAAATATTCCTGATGTCAGCTGCTGACTTACCGAGTGTCTTTATTCCTGTTACTGTCTCCAAAGATAAGCTGTTGTAGGACACAAGCTTGAACTGCTGCCAGTACTCCACATGGGCCACCCTGAGGGGAATAACAGGAGACTCCATGAAAAAAAACAACTTCCACTGTTTGATGCTGGTGAGAACTTTTTTGCAATCCATGTGTTTCCATTCAAGCGTAAGCTCTTCTTTCATCTCTCTTTTTCCATCCATGACTTTGCAGTGCTCTCTGCTTTTTCGAGCCACTGAAAATCAGTGTTACTAACTGGTATTGTATTTCCCATCTGTTCTTCCTGAAAATGCCTAGAACACACCATAATGGCATCTATAATGTCAAAAAATAGTTTTGTTTTTTTAATTTATTCTGTAATCATGCAAACAAAGAAATGAAAGATCTCCTGATCCCTGTTGAATTCTAGAGAAAAATCAAATCTGACTGTTTTCCAGAGGGTGGAATTAAGCCTTGCCCATTCATTTCCTTTGAGCATTATGCCTCAAATTCCCAATTACATCACTAAACATAGACTCGTGTTTACGTATAGCCCTCTGCACCAGGCAGCTATCTCACTAGGAGAGAAAGAAAATGGAGGAAGATTGAAGCTTTCACCTTACTGATGCTGGAAACATCATAATACCAACAAATACCATATTAACTTTAAACCTTATGAAAAATAGATTAGTGGCCATTTTGAAAGGCTGTGGGATAGGGTAGTGATCTGTTTTCTTCTCCTTGCTTGTTCCCTGCTATCCAGCCCATGTGATTCCACTGCATGACCAAAACCTGTTCCTATGGGTAAACTCCATGGCTGAGACATGCACAGGTTGACTTAAGAAGGAAATGGTTATGTCCTCTCCTTGTCTAAGAAACCCCAACCAGTGCAATTCTCTTTTCCTTGTTATTCACTCAGATCCTTCGTATCATATCTTTTACTCCAGCAGTTTGCTGAAGAGACAGAGAAGAGCCATCATTTTGCTGGAACACCTTCACATGGATATAGCAGGCTCTGCAGGATACAAGACTAATAGCATAGATATCACGACAGCATTCACACTTATCACACTGGTAGCACTGGGTGTCACTGCAATGTAACTGAGGAGTCAGCACACCAGATGTAGTGTTTCCCACAGATGCTGTCCCATGTGTCTGTCAGCACATAGCTACCATTCTCAGACATGGGTTCATCCTTAACATTAAGAAGTCTGTTACTTAAACACAGTTCCACCCCAAACCAACGTCGCATACATGCCGATGTAGCAGTGCTTGTTTTGTCTAGGAAGATAAGGTAAGAAAAATAATGAAGATAAAAAAAGTATGGACCACCGTGCAGTTTCCTGGAGAATTTGTGCTCTGATTCTAGCCATGCCAAAGTCTGTGCTACTGCTACTATCCATAATATGAGATTAATCCAGGATCGCACTGCTTTCATATGCTACAGTCACCCCCTCGATTTCCTGTGTATATCATAACCGTCATGATGAATCAGTTTAGCATTTGTCAAACTCCTTTCAAAACTTTAAAAGAGGATGAAAAGTGCAACCAGCATTGCTGCTTTCCTCAAGTGATCAGTTTAATTCTCAGGTCGTTCTAAGTATAGCACCAAGCTCAATGGACTGAAATGGACTGGAATGTAGTATGCATAGTATGCAACCTAGAAAACAAAGGTCTTGTAATCAGAAAATAGCTTACATATTGATACCCTCTATTTTCTCATTTATATTACATGCATATTACTTCTCTGTAATCACTTATATAACAAATGACTGCATCTTCCGAAATATATGCTTATTTTAGTCCACCTGGTAAAGCTTCCCATTCAAAAAAATAATTGGAACCACTGTAAATAGCTTCCTATAGGACCACAATAACTTAATGTAGCGAGGGAAGAACAAAACTGTTCAGCTGAAATGAAGTTAGGAAGTGAGGAAAAATATATTAACTATTTGAAATAAACACATCTCACTGGAACACTCACTCCTTTTGTGGAATTCACTATAGGGAATTCAGTGGTTAGTGAGTCTCTAGAACTGAACAGATACCCTTTCCCTGGCTGAGGGGTCTGGAAGTACCAAAGCAACACTTACTGTGGACCAGCGAACAGTAACATCAATGCCATGCTTCTTTCAGGAGCTTAAATTACCATTTAATATTTTTTCTCTAGGTTCTATCTAAATATAACCACACTCAGCTTTCTTCTAAGACCATCAGCCTAATGAAACATTTAACTAAACACGTTAAATATTTAATGACATGTTTACTAGCCCCTGCCCTTGTCCCAAAGCTATTCTTCCTATCACTTCTGTATATCACATCATGGTGCATTTSTCTCAGGCCAGATACAGATTTTCTGTGTTCGTTCAGGAGCTTGATGAATGTTTTGTAATGAGGAATCTACCCTTTCTCCAGTCTCCTCTTTATTAAAGTCCTCAGATCCTACTCTTAACACAAGAGATCTTGTGCACGGGTATCACAGCAGCATGTCACAAGATAGGGAGCAGCAAAAGTGTTACGCTACAGCTGAGAGGATTCATTTTTCCTGTGACCTGTTTGCATGTGGAGGACACATCATGCTCTCTGTGCACAGACCTTGGTCTGAGTCTACGCTTCAGACTCAGCCTGCTGAGAAACGAGGCTGACCAGCTGCATCTGGATATCAGATATCAGATGAGTGAGTCTCACACTGAACACCCAAGACCGTAGAGATTTTCATTAGCAGCCAAAGTTGCTTACGGGTTGCTTTCAACCCAGAATTGCTTGCTGTTCAGGCTGACCCAAGTTATTGCATGGGGGTTTTACCAGCTCTGGTCTCCAGAGGAAACTGCTGGGGATTTTAGAAATGTGGTTGTGCCTGGCTTGGAAACTATGAAACCTTGTTTTAGGGAGGATCTGGAATCTTGTGACCGCAGCCCAGAATTAAGGAAACAAGGCTGCAAAGAGGTGGTCCCACCTGTATAGCGGTCCCAGTGATACTGCTGGGGCATTTCTTCCCTTTTATCTTAAGAGTAAGCCTCATCACATGATTCCCCAATGCTAAGAAACACAGGACTGGCAAGAATCTCCTCCGGCATTTCCCTACTACTGCAGGCAATTCTCGTTAAGTCCCCCCATTCTGAGACTGATCAAGCTCCCTCTTAAACTTTGCCCCCACTATTCCTTTTTCTCTTAATCTCCACTCCGACCTTACCCTGGTTTATGCCATTTCAGCTTAAGCGGTTTGTCTTCCTCCCTATGAATCACCCCACACAAACCATATATGCACACTCTTTGTAGCTGGTTTAAGCTTCCCTCAGAAATATTCCATCCATCTCAAGTCTTTTAATAAGACTTGGCAAGGTGACCAGTGATACTAAAGAAAGAGAAGACTCTTTTAAAGACTTTTTTTTACTGTTGAAACGCACAGCCTCTGTAAACCCAGCGTAAAAAGCAATGATCACTTTTTTTTTGTTAAGGAAGTAATATACAGTACCTTTTTTTGCACGATGCCGTATTTTAACTGAGGTATGCTATTAAATGTAAAGCTCTGTATTTTCCATTCTTCACTGAAGCAACAAAGACTAGAGCCAAACAAAAGATTTTTTATTTCCTAAACAAAAAAGAAAGAAAGAAGTTCTCATTTTAAAAACAAATCCAAAAGACAGGTACATTTTCTTGTAGTAGTTCATAGAAAAGAAAGGAGGATTGTGGCAGGGTAATGACTAACTCGCTATAACCACCCTTTTAATTTCTGTTTTATACATACTGCAAATAGCAGCACTCAGATGAAAAGGAGTAATATTTTCCTTTTCCTGCAATATTCCTTCAGCTCATAATGCTATATGTTGCTCAGCATTAGAAAACTGTTTATGCAGATTGTCTGGGGCAGGGTTTCCCCTGAAAGGCTTACAGAATACTGCCTTAAATTTAACAGCCAGAAGAGCAACACCTACTAATGGTTACATTAGTGAGAAAAAGACCCTGACGGGCACAGTACGGAGAAAACACAGTCTGTTTTGCTATTTGTCTGATGGCATATCAGCACATGCCAAATTCAGATATTGATCCTGAATATATGCAGGTCATTGCTATTCAAGAATAGCTAAACTGAAGAAATTGCCTTTATACTACTGTAAAACTGAGTAAGAACAGAGCCCTCAATATTTGGATAGTTACTCAGATTTCTTTGGTCTAGAAATGAGATTGGAAGATATCCTCATGATCTTTTTCTGCCTTTTTTCCCCTCTCTCTGAATGGGAAGGAAAATATTAAATGTTTTTAATGGTTCTATATGGTATATAATTACTTCCATCTCTGCTCAAAATAAGGAAGATAAGAAAGGGAGAAACAGTGATGGGTAAATAAAATATTGTTCTGAACCACTGTCAAAAGACAGTTAAACAAGCACATGCGATTCAGTTAGAAAGAAAGGTGAAGGTGCAATGTGGCTTTTCGTCTCTCCAGATGTGTTTTCTATGAGCAGCAGTAACCCAGCAGTATTAATGAACAAGTGCTTATTCTTCTCACTCAGACAGATCCACAGCATCACAATACACTGACAGCCCAATTCAGCCTGAACAGAAATCACGGTGGGAAAATATTTCCACTAACTTCAGCAAACACTGAACTCCGTGGGTGGAGTAAGGAAAATAAGCAGTCATCTCTTTGTGCCATTTTCTGTCCTAAGCACATCCTACAAAATATTAGGAATATTTAGTATTGGGAATTCAAGGATCTTACAATTTAAAAAAAATTGTGATATTAAAGCATATGATACTGTGAAGATAAATATTGTTATTTCTGCTGGTTGCCTGACATTAAGGTGAAGAAATATGAATTGATAACGGTTACAGTGGCAAGTCTTACAGGAAGAGCCAATAATAGGTTCCCCCCTTCCTCCTTGTCAACTTGAACCAATTCTGGTTTTGAAACCAATGTTAAAAACCTCAAAAAAGACATAGATGCAAAACTGACTAGAGGCAATAATAAAATAATATAAAACTTCATTAGTTACAGCTGTTATCTGTGCTTCAAGTGGGCTGATGCATTCTGGCATGCTTTTTTGGCATTTCTCAGAATTTTGGACAGGCATCCCTATATCACTTTTTCATCTGAATACCAAATAAGGAATATACCCAGGAATGAATAGAGCACATGTTAAATCACACCCAAACACACCCCCACTCACAGAGAACAATTCATCACAGCTTTGGCTAACTTAGTAGAAATAACATTTTCATACATTTTTTCTGTTTACCGTCACTGTTAGTCTTACTTTTGCAAGTGAAATATCAATTGCCTTTGATGCTACTTGAAACACATACAATGTTGAAAGGTCCGGGATCTTATTAACTTCTGCAGTTGTTGCTTCATCCTCAACATCAACTGAAAGAAAACAAATTCCATATAATGTGTTGCATGAAGAAATTTTGCCTCTGCATCCCCCAAGCAGGCTCAGTGCCAGGGGTTTATCAAAAATGACAATTAACACTTTCTTATCCTCAGTCTTTATAAAAGAGAAAGCATAGTTTTAGACAGAAAAGAAAGATAATGAGCCACCCTCTGTTTGATTACTTCTTAATAACTTCTTTCCACAGTGTTACTCAAGACGTTAACAGCTAATGCAACTATTCTGAATCAACTAAGAGTTACAAAAGAAGTGACTCATACATAATTGTTTGCAGCTACTATGAAGAACATGATGTCAAAAGCAAAACTGAAGCTTGATATAACTTACCTAGTTCTAGTACATCTTTCATCGGCTCTTCTTTATTGCAGGTGGATGCTGGAGACTTCCTACATTAAAATTAAATGAAGAATGAATGACCAAATGTATACTTTTAATGAGAAAAGTTGTTTGAATAAACAAGAATAAATATGAGGTATACCCACACAAAGATATATACATATTATAAGATATTATACATATGGAAAGAGAGATAGTGAGAGAGACATAGATTAAAAAACACACACAATGACTTTTATCTTTAGCTTTTAAAATGTTCTATACAAAGGAGCAATCTCACTGAGATTTTGTATACAAAAATAAATGGTGTTGGAGTGAAATTTATTTCAGTGGAATAAAGCTGGGCTTCAGAGTCCATCAGGAAAAGCAACCAGCACAGAGCAACACACTGCAATTGATTCAGGATTTCAGTCCTATTTCAACACCAGTTTTATTTCATTTGTGTGATTTCAGGATAGGTCAGATCCTGCCAGCTCATACACACTGACAGATTCTATATCGTCCTGAATTTCGAGTGAAGATATTCATGTACATGTGACTGCCTCTGTGTTCAAAGGATCAGAACATAAAATAAAATTTACATCCCTCTTGGGATCAGGATGATCCTTTATAGGGACCAGGATGAGGTTCAAGTCAGTCATTGAACTACTTTATAAACACCCAAGTAATATAAGTGGGAATAGGTGTCAGACTGGCTTCCTGTACCAGGGTAATTTTTGTATCAACTAATAGGTAGCTGTTGTTCCTACATGTGTGATTTAACAGTATATGACAAGTTACAAATTCTAGTTACAAATATAAACAACTAATAAAAAGGACTAAATATTTACACTTGGCTGTGAAGCCAAAACCTAAATATAAAGTTAGATTTTTTTTAATATGGTTTTGCTCTCTCTGTTGAATTTGTATCAAAATGAATTCAGAACTAAGGAAAAGTTCCAAATGACTGCGGTAAAAAAAAAGCTCTTTTTTCAAAAGAGCAATACTGTATCATTGGCTATTTCTTGAGAAAAGATATTACACTGATAGTCCCTTCAAAAATAGTATGGAATAATTTCCTCAGCAACATTCTTTGTATGTGTGATATTATTTTAGCAACAATTGCTATCATATCACATACTTTCCATTAACTTAATTTCCTTTTTCAGTGTGTGAAAGATGAATAAAAACAGAACTCACACATATCATACTCAGGACTTTTCCAGTTTAAAAGCATTTTGGCACCTTTCTCACTGACAGTCTTTGATACTATAAAGAAAAGAAACACTTCTGGTTTTCTCTGTTAAAAAGTTAGAGGACTTATGCAATGAAATACAAATGGCCACAATTCAGATATGACAGAATGGAAAAGAATCATCGATGTTACTAAGGACTCAAAGTAAAAATACATAAGATGCTCAGCAGATTAGTTGAAATAAGAGGACTGAGAACAAATTTGTACAGTGGCATAAGAAGCACCGAGTTCTTGCTGAACATAACATAGCAGTACATTTTATTATGATATATATTTTAATAGAGTTGACTGTGGTTTATTTTAAAATATAATCAGACCTCCCCTTGCTTTTTGCTAATACTAGATTTCAGCTGAGATTTCTTTTCGCTAGTTACTTGCTAGTAATTTCATCTCTTCTGGTTTCAATGACACCAAATTTGCCCATAAACTGTACTTCAGCCAAGTGCTGATGTCACTGAACTACAGTTAGACACAACCATAATCTACATTTTTGTTTTGTCTGAGATTGCAAACTATTGTCTCTTGTTTCCTAGAGAATAACGTGTTTCCTCCTAGGTCAACCCATTTGGATCTAGTATTACAAAAACAAAGCTCTTAACACTTAAAGCACAACACCACAGGTTACAGCTAAATTAACCAGGGGCTGGGGGAGGCACAGTATCTAGCATTGACTTGCAGTAATCCATAGGGTTTATTGTCACCGTGTTAGCTGGCACAGATCTGACCCATGCCAACCAGTATTTTTCCATGCAATGCCGAAGCAGGGTTCACAGAATAGCATCCTACCATTCTCATTAGGCCGTACGGACCAGACTGCATCAGGTCTGGCTCCCTCCAAGGTCCCCTTAGGTAGCGTGTCCTCTTAGTTTCATATTACAAGGCCACCCTCCAAGAGGATGCATCACATACTTCACATGATTTCAGATCTTGAACCACCCCTCTCCTCCAGCCCTTCCCCCCACCCCAACCCCCCTCGCAAACAGAAAATAAAATTATGCTTTACGGCAACAACAGGGGACCTCTTAGAAGTGATCTAAAGCCAAATACTGGGTAATATAGATACAGCCAGGATAGGACAGCAAGCTTCAAGGCCAGAAAACTGTCCCTAGATCTGCGAGGTGAAGCAACGTGTAACTCTTTATCCTTTTGTATTAGGAGCAGGGTTCCTAGCATAACACTGTTATCTTCAAGGAAGTGTGTGCATCACTAGAAAAGCTACTCATTCTCATTTATTTTTCACTGCTCTTCGCTACATAGAAAGTCTAAGATTTAACTGTGGATTTAGCAAATATGAACATGTGTGTGACAGAGAAGTGCTAAATGCTGGCTCCAGCAGCCACAAATGCAAAGACAGGATCTACCTTTAAGAGTTCTCGCTTTTGTTACAGCTCCTTGCATTCACCTGCCCCTCATCTCTCTCCTTCATTTTTACGGCCTCCATTAATGTACTGTCTGAGCTCCTCGCCAACAGCGAACAGAGCCACACAGTGAAACCAAAAGGCCTAGGTTCCCCATTTTATACATGGAAGCCCTTCATGAAGAGGCTATTTTCAAACTACCTTCTGAAGGAATTCAGCCTAAATGTTGCAACAACTATCATGTTCAAGTTCAAAAGAGTCATAAGCAACTCATATACCTTTCTCCAAACTTAAACTCCAGCACCTCTGGCAGTTAATAAAGAGATGTCATACCTGTTAGGTAGTTGGCATATAGCTCTGAGTGACTTGCTCAGCATCATACAGCATTTGGGATTCGGTCTGCAGATTAAGACCCCCAAATTTCGTTGCCTACACACGAGTTAGGTGTCAAATCTCCCATGATAATCGATGGAGACCTAATTAGTAGTAGTAGGGTTTAGCCAAGAGCCTAGAAAGCCTGCCAGTCAACTAAGTGTAGGTGTTTACTTCTGGGAACTTAGACATTAGGCTTACATGCAGATACCTGCATGTGTATACCTACATGTGGGAGTTGTATGCTGAGCTAAAACCAACCCAATTGGTCTGAGACAAAGACAGGAAGAGAATGATGATTTCTGAGTTTCAGTCATTGCTCTTAACCACAATACCTTTCTTCCACCTTGGGCAAGAGCGAGGAACTTCCAAGGCTTTTAGGGCAACAAACTAGATGTACTACCCATATTTCTTTGGGTATAGTCTGTATCCACAGGAAGCCTGTTGTCTACCCCTGTCCAACAGCCTAGCCTCCTGCCTTTGCCTCCAACCTTCATCCTTGCTCCAAGGTTTGTTGATCCTTCCTATCATATGTGATCTTGCCTCCTTTTGCTGAGGTGGAGGTGTGGAGTTAGGAGGAAGGAAGCATGGCAGAAGGGATTCAGACTGACATAGGGTTGCCAGGTCTGAGGAGGGTATCATACGAAGCAGCTCCTTGGCACGGATACGGGAAGGAGAGCTGTGTGAAGCAGAGGTGTTGAGCATGAGGTGCTCATTGAAGAGACAGCAATGTGAAATGCTACCTGAAGGTATGGTTTGAAGCATGGGTACAGGGAAATGCTTTATGGTAAGCTGGTGACCAGGATCACTGCTTACAAATTCACAAATCCTCCTTAGCTTCCAGGAAGAAAGAGGCTCACTGTCCTGACCTGGTAGGTCTTATAGCACTTATATCTGAGTGCTTTTCAAAACAAAAAGGAACAGACACCTGGAAAATAATTCAGGTCCCCAAAACTGTTCCAGAAGGGCTTGGGTGTCCCGTAGGTCCTGTATCACATCTGATAGTTTTATTAGATGTCTTAGATACCTTAGAGTCTCAAATGGCACCACATGCCTATCTTTAGGCTTATGGATCACTCCCTACATTAAATTAGCACTCATGATTTGTTCCTGGCCCAAATACTTCTTCTCCCCCGTAGTCTTTCATCTGAAAACAACTAAAGATGAAAATAAAGCTGACTTGGGTACACTTCACATCTAGCTCACCTGGCACTATTTTTTGTAATGCTATGGCTTTCTGGAAAGTCTGAAAGACTCTGGTTCTACACCCATTCCTGGAAGAACCAAACCCGGGATGCAAAGTGTTTTGAATTCTCAAGTCACAGGGAAATCCCCATCAAGCTGAGGAAAGCACTGACACCAGAGATTGATGTAGGGTGTTTTCTAGTTAAGCAGGGTATTTTTGCAGGTGGAGGTTATTCACAAGTTCCCTCCTTAAGGTTTCTCAAAACACTGTCAGGACTTTTATTGCAATTTCCATTCAGCAGATGGTTACTGTTCCAGGAAAATTTATTGTAAAACCATACAGTTAGTTAGAACACTTAGGAAGAGGGAAGTCATCTGTCATGGCAGAAAAACAGGACAGGAAGAAAATATGCTTCATTATAAACATACTATACAATACTTTCTCTAAATATTTGAACATTCATATCTGATCTTCATGCATAGCAAAAAAAACCAAAACCCCAGAATTTACACAGAATAACTGAACTTACAGGGAAAGTTCTTCTCTCCACACAAGAATGAACGTACATTCCACTATTTCCTATTTATACTACCATAAATAAGAGGTCAAATAAACAAAGGGACTTATAAAATAAACATTGGTCACCAGTGACTTTGAAGTGACAGTGTTGGAAAAGCTTATTTTCACTGCCTGACTAAACAGCTTTTCTACTGGATGTATATCTTTTCTGCATAATAATGTATAGTGTCAGAAGGATGCCTAGAAATCACAAAGCAATCCTGTGATCTCATAATGTTACTGCGTATACAAAAAGAAATATACGACATTCTTGATATAGTGAGCAAAATCTAGAGAACAGACAAAAAAAAATTCGACTGTGTTAGTATTTGCAAAACAGTAAACAACACCATTTTAGGCAACATAACTTGCCACTCCTTTGGGGCAAATTATAAGAATAAAGCAATAAAGATACGAAAGGAAGAATCATAATCGATACCAGGCAATATACTTTTATGGAAAAAGACTTTGTTAAGAAGATTTAATATAAACTCTGCCATGTCTGCAAGTTGGGTTAACAAAGGTAATGAAGCTGATATTCTTGATTTCTCCAAACTGCCTCTGTAGTTAAGCACTGCATCTGATTCTAATGCTATGGTAGCAATATGAAAAAATATTTCATACACAGATGGCTCACTGATAGATGTAAAAACAGGTAAATGAAAAATTGTCATTGAAAGGGTCATTTCTAATGGACTGCATACGAATCTGCTTTTGTCCAGGCGAATTTTAAAGAATGTTGTGACAATTCAGATTAAACTACATCCTGCTGGGAAAGTTTGTGTATGAAAAAAACACTAGACAATAATGATGGGTCAAGCTATAAGATGTTTTGAACTGCATGTGATGAGTTGGATTCACTTGAAGAGAACCCTCCCTCATAGGCAATGAATGCATATTTATCTCTAGCTACAAAAGGAGACTTACTATAATAAATGTGTAGTTCAATTCTACGCTGCACTCCATCAAAGACTCTTCAGTGGAACAACCCATGCTGGAATTTTCAAGGGGCACAATACTACTCATGTGAACTGAACATTAAATTAAGCAATTCAAACATCTACCAGCAAAATAGCCATCTATCAGTAAAATAAGACAGGTAGCTAAAATTCCATTAAATAAAGATGTTTCCAAGACACCAGCTAAGAGACTCTACATAAATCACTAAAATGGGTTCCCAGCCTTCAACACTCAGTTAATTCATACCAGTGGAGACGAACAGGACCCTCTGTTTTGCTTGTCTTATACAATGCCCACTCTGACAGGTTTTGGCCTTCAACTTTAAGAACATTTAATTTTAAGGATGTGAAAAGTTCCTGGCCTAACATTTCCTGTCAGAAGTCTCAGGACTTTAACAGTCCAAAACAATCTAAGCTGACAGTTTTTAGCAAAATAAATTATATTCCTGAAAGCCAATGTCAAACATTACATGGGAACAACACAAGAGCTTACACTGAACAGTGGAGCAGTTCTCTTATCTCATTTTGTTATTAAAAAAAGGCGAACAAATAACCGCCCACTGGTGAGCACAGGTACTGCAGAGAGAGCTTTTACGTCTTTTAACGTAATCTTAGCGAGAGTAACGCATAGGGGAGAACACAGTCCTTGTGCTACATCCAAACATCTGTTCTTTCTTGTGCTGCTTCCTACTGTGTTCCCCCAGATGTTCCTACAAAGACACTCCGAAAGGAAACGGTGTGAAGCTCCAGCTACAAAAGAGGATGTATACTGACCATTCCTGCTTTAAATTTGAGATGAACTTGAAGCACTGTATGTTTGTATGAACAAGGCAAATTCTCAATTGACTGAATGCATTTTAGGCAATGGGCTGAACCTTTCCAGTTTTCTGGCCTTTCCAAAAATAAAAAAAAAATGATACAGAAGCCATTTGCCATTTCCAGTAATTGCACAGTGCTTCTTCCTATGGAGTGCTGGAAAAATACTAAAAGGGCAAATGGCAGTACACGCAGATGTCATGTCGAAGGCTCTGATGCCATAAATCCATTGGCACAAAACAAGAGCCACAATAGTTTACTACTTTTATTTTAGGTTCTTTTTCCGGTCCAAGCACTATGTTATGAAAGGTGTTATGCAACTCCAGATACTTGAAGGTTTCTACTACAGAATGAGTTGGCAACTGAACTCTCTTTCTCTTTTTTTGATAGGGGCTAATTAAATCCATATTCCTTGAAGGCGACCCCATCTCGTTTGACAGCCGTTCTTCTAATTGCCTATTGCAAGAGCCAAATAAAGACTTATTCCCAAGCTGGCAGTTGAGCACGCTCCGGGGGGGTGGTGGTTAGTCTCTCAGGGAAGGTGCCAGCTGCACTATTCTTACTGTGCTTCCTGCCTACAAAGCCACACCGAAGCATTGACAAACGCCTGCGATGACGCCACGTGCTTCTTCACGCGACTTAAGGACAATGCCTGCTGCTGTGTACAGATGACAAACAGACGAAGATGGAAGGAAGCATGTAAAGGTAATTTACTATCAGGCAGCCCCAATTTGGCATTCTTTTCTGTCCTTTTATCTGAAATGTTGCACTCTGACTAAACTCTTATTTCCTAGAAATGCCACCATTGCCCAATACATCCTCTTCCTCCTACAATGGGAGAAATTTAATGCATTCCTCAGACATTGCGCATACCCACTGCATGTCACTGAGTATGCTGGCATATACTATTTAGATACTGAAATCAGTTGCCGTTTTCTGACTAATTTTAAACAAGCTTTGCATATCAYGGCCATCTGAACCCAGCCCTCACTTCATACAGTACGCTATCAAGGTGATGAGTATTTTTTGGAATTGCTCAATACCCAACAGACCAAAACTTTATAACTTAGCTACATGCCAGATGTCATTTCAGGCRAAACAGTCTCATCTGACACACCAGTTTTGTATATGACAGTGAAGTGGGCAAACAGATCATATTTTAAAACATTCATTCTGCCTAAAAGAGCTGCTTTTACACCAAAATGCCCAGCAGAAAAGATTGGAGCCAATCATAACTGTTGAAGAAATACTTTATATTAAATAACTTTCCTAGAACTACTTTTCCTTTGAGTAGGAAATTCAGTTTAATTTAAACAATACAATTAAAATTGGAATATTGATTAGTAAGTTTTATGAAATCTTACAGTCAAATTCACCTTTATTAGGCATTGTACCTTCCTGTTTCTATGATAACATATATTAAAAAGAAGGCAGCTACTTTACTCTCTTATTTCTGTCATAAGTTCAGAATCACAAAGTATTTGARGTTGGAAGAGACCTCTGGAGATCATCTTGTCCAATCCCCCTGCTCAGAGCACGRTCARCTAGAGCAGGCYGCTCAGAACYGTGTCCAGTTGGGTTCTGAGTATCTCGAGGATGGAGAAGCCACAACCTCTCTGGGTAACCTGTCCCAGTGTTTCCACCCTCATAGTAATTTTTTTTTCTCATGTTTAAATGAAATTTACTGTATTTCAGCCTGTGCCCATTGCCTCTTGTCCTGTCACTGGGCACAACTGAAAAGAGTCTGGCTCTGTCTTCCTTACTCCCCCCATCACATATTTATACACATTGGTAAGATCCCCTGAGCCTTCTCTTCTCAAAGATAAACAATCCCAGATCTCTCAGCCTCCCCTCGTACGCCAGATGCTCCAACCCCTTAACCATCTTTGTGGTGCCATGCTGGACTCATTCCAGTATGTCCATGCCTTTCTTGTACTTGGTAGGCCAGAACTGGACACAACACTCCAGGTGTGGCCTCATCAGAGCTGAGTAGAGGGGGAGGATCACCTCCCTCGACCTGCTGGCTCTTCCTAATGCAGTCCMTGATGCTGTTGGCCTTCTTTGCCACAAGAGCAATGCTGGCTCATGTTCAACTTGCTGTSCACCAGAACYCCCAGGTCCTTTTCTGCAAAGCTGCCTCCCAGCATGTCAGTCTCCAGCTTGTGCTGATTCATGGGATTATTCCTCCCCAGGTGCAGGACTTGACATTTCCCTTTGTTGAACTTCATGAGATTCCTGTCTGCCCTTTTCTCCAACCTGTTCAGGTCCCTCTGAACCGCAGCACAACCATCTGGTGTATCAGCTGCTCCTCCCAGATCTGTATCATCTTTAAACTTGCTGAGGGTGCACTCTGTTTCATCATCCAGGTCTAATGAAAATGTAAAACTGTGCTGGCCCCAGTATAAACCCCTGGGTTATTCCAGTATTTACTGGCCTCCAGCTAGACTTTGTGTCACTGATCACAAACCTCCGAGCCCAGCAGTCCAGCTAGTTTTCAGCCCGCCTCACTGTCCACTTATCTAGTCATTATTTCATTCAGCTTGCTTTTGAGGAAGACAGTGTTGAAAGCCTTACTAAAGCTGAGATAAACAACATCCACTGCTTTCCCCTCGTCCACCAAGCCAGTCATCTCATCATAGAAGGCTATCATGCTGGTTAGGCAAGATTTCTCCTTAATAAATCCATTCTGACTACGCCTAACCACCTTTCTTGGAAATGGCTTCCAGAAGACTTGCTACATCATCTTCCAAGGGAGTGAGGTGAGACTGACCAGCCTGTAGCTCCCTGGACCCTTCTTCTTGTCCTTCTTAAAGACAGGAGTGACATCTATTTTCTTCCAGTACTCAGGGATCTCCCCCAATTGCCAGGACCTATCAAAGATTATTGAGAGCAGCCTTACCATGACACTGGCCAGCTCCCTCAGCACTCATGGGGGCATCCCATCAGGGCCCATGGACTTGTGTATGTCTAATCTGTTTAAATGCTGCCTACCTGATTCTCCTCCACCAAAAGTAAGTCTTAATTTCTCCAGACTTTCCCACTGATTTGGGGGATCTGAGATTCCTGAAAGCCAGTTTTACCAGTAAAGACTGAGGCAAAGAAGGCATTGTGTACCTTGGCCTTTTCCATGTCCTTTGTCACCAAATCTCCTGCTACATTCAGCAGTGAGCCCACAGTTTCCCTATTCTTCCTTTTACTGCCGATATACCTGTAGGAGCCCTTGTTATTGCCCTTCACTTCCCTCACCACATTCATCTCCAGGTGGGCTTTGGCTTTCCTAATCCCATCCCTGCATGCTCAGACAGCATCTTTGTATTCCTCCTGGGTCACCTGAGCCTGCTTCCACTTCTTGTACCTTCCTTTTTATGTCTGAGTTTTGTCAGGAGCTAGTCGTTCATCCATGCGGGCTTCCTGCTGCATTGCTTAACATTCTGCACATTGGGATAGACTGTTCTTCAGTTTTGAGGAGGTGATACGTAAAGATCAACCAGCTCTCCTGGACCGCTTGTTTCCAGGGATGTATCCCTCAGGATTCTTCCAGGCAGGTCCCTGAACAGACCAAAGTCTGCTCTCCTGAAGTCCAGGGTTGTGATCTTGCTTTTTGCCTTGTTCCCCCCTCTCAGGATCCTGAACTCCACCATCTCATGATCGCTGCAGCCAACATGTGTCCTGGAGCTTCACATCCCCAACCAGTTCCTCCTTGTTTGTAAGAATCAGGTCCAGCAGAATGCCCCCTCATCAGCTCCTTGATCACTTTTATCAGGAAGTTATAATCAGTGCACTTCAAAAACCTCCTGAATTGCTTGTGTCCTGCTCTGTTGCTTGTGTTGAAGGAGGGAACATCAAATCCTGCTTCTGGACTCGCTCACAAATTCATGGCTAGCATTCTCAACCTATGTTTTAATGTAAATCAGCTCAGTTTGTGGGCAGGAAGGATGCAGGAGAAAAATGCTTGAGAAGAGTATAGACAGCTTTAAGCAATTAAGTTGTGCAACTGACTCAGACAACAAGATGGTTTATCCATGTTAATAATTTAAAGTGTGAATGTTGATCCTTTAAAGGACCACAGCACATAATATTTTCAAAATATTATTTTGAAAGTTTCAGATGTCTAAAAGAATACAAAGAAACTGCACATATTTTTTTAAAAACAATCATCATTTTGATTTTCTATAGGATTTCTTTGAAGAAGATTGGTATTTTTTATTTTCCATAAAAGTGACTTTTTAGGGTCTTTCTGTTGTAATATATGAAAGGGAAAAGCCAGGATTATTACTGCCTCTGGGAAAGAATTTTCAGTAAAACGATACAATGAATTCACCTATATTGGTCTCCATTCAGGATAAAGAAAGCAAGAGGTGTTTCACAAGGCAAAGTGATTCACTCCTTTTTGTCTGTCCTATATAGAAATGCAGGACTGCTAACCATAAGGGAGGTATCTCCCTCTACCAAGAAATGGGAACACCTATTGCCTTACTGAAGATTAAGCTGTTTTCGTAACTATACTAGCCTATAAAGGGCATATTGGAGAAAAACACATTAAAACACTGAGGACAGATTTTGCAAGCAATGTGCCTAAAACAAAATAAGAGGGCATAATCCTGTGATATGCTGCAGTGACAAATGTATTAATATGATTTTATAATGCTGAGAATCATGTCGTGAGCAGGGGGTAACTACCTTTACACTGTATTAATCAGAGACACAGTGCTATAAAGTTATAGCAGTCCTTAAATACGTGGAAGAAATATAAAACAAGTCAGTAAAATCCTAACAGAAAAACAATAGCAAAATTCTAGAGCAGGAAAAATACAAATATAAGCACACAATACTAGCTTTAGACAAAAAAGTGCCTAAAGTAACATGAAAAATATCTAGAAAAACTTTAACAAAAGTGAACATGTAGCAAGGAAAAATCAGTCATAAAAACAACTTTAGCTATGGATAAGAGGGCAGGATACAGTAAATTTGGTGTGACTATAAGGTAAAAGATCCTAAAACTAAGGACTATTAGACATTGGAATATATTCCCATGGGAGAGTTGTCACTCGAGTCATTTAAGGCTGGACTAGACAAAGTCCTGGAAAAAGTTTTACAGCAAGTACATATGTGTATATATATATATATATATATACACATATATAGTGATGAATAATCTGCCATAGAAATGAACGACCTTAAAAGATCTTTTCCATCTGTAATTTCTATGGTTCTGTGAAATATGAGTAATGTTCCACTAAGGAACTTTGTATCTATGGTAATTTACTAACACTACCGAATTTGTGTTAGAATAAAAAGCACTGCTAGAAAAGGGTTTATGACCAAAATAATGAGTGATATTTTCGGAACAACTAAGGAGTGCCCAGCTAGGGCAAACCTAGCTGAGAGACTGTATTGCAGGGAAAGAAATTCTGTCTCTGGACTCATTGGCACTTGTCCTCCTGGTGGTGGAGATGAAGCACATCAGAGATACTTAGGTTTTGGTTGGAAAAGGCATCTGAAGCCAAGCCACACACTCATAAAACAGCCCATACTGTCTGAAATATCCATCTGCATTGGCAGACTTCTGAAGGAAATCACTAGCTCACATTCAATTTGTAGCCAAGACTGATGGCAATGCAAAGGAGGGTATGGCAGGCACATTTAGAAGAACAGGATAAGCAGGACAACTGTTCACAATGAAGGGATGAGTATAGAATCAATTAACTTCCTTCTACCTAAACTGTATTATTGATCTCTGACTTTGGACAATGGGATCTACTACCATATCCTTTTGCTTGCTAATGCCAGGAGGAAATTTTTGTTCTTATGCAAAAATATTCCCGTTTCTTTTAGTCTTCCTGATAGTCATTCCCTTTTAATTTCTATGAAATTGTAAAATACTCTTAATTTGAGGGCCTTTTAATTCCTCTTGTTTGCCTGGTTCTTTGATTCCAGTTTTACACTTTTTTATTCTTTCATTGCTGTGATTCTAGTTTCTATATTGCTTTTCTTGGGATTAGGGAGGATTTTTCAGCTTTATACATGAAAACTGAAAGTTCAGACATGTCAWTATGTTGTGGTTCTTCTTAACTAACAAAAAAGAAACTGCTGTCTACAGGTAAAATCTGCCCACCTAACTCAGTATAAGGAGAGATGGCACACTGCAGAATCACCCAGTCAGAATGCAGCCTGCCAGCTCAGATCTACTCATTTAGAAACTCTTCAGCTGATAACTGCAGGGTTTCCACATCATCACCCAATCTTACATTGGTAGAATTAAGGGGCATTGAAAATTAAGAGGGCACTTCAACTTTGGAGGCTGCATGAGCAATAACTGTAGTATGTCTTTAGTTGAGACAGAAGAGCTGATTCTCAACTATTATGAAGTGCTTTTGCTTCTCTTTTCCCCAAGTTTGTTTGCTCAAGCTGTGAAAAGGGGGAAGTTTTGACCTTCTAACACTGTTCAACCTTCCCATATAACTCATTATTCATCACGGGTTTTCTCGAAAAGCAATAGAATGATTTCAGTCCAAGGTCAGCCATCAACTTCAACAGCTATTTAATTTTTTACAGGTCCTGAAGGTCATGAATTCCATTCCATTATAGGCCCTCACTCTTTATTCCGTGTGCTCAGTGATAAATACTTCCTTGCTGTAAGGGATTCAGCATTAAGGAAAAGACATTGGTGGTAGCAGACAATCTTTCCTCATTGCCATTCAAGGCTCTCTCACGTTAAAATGCTCAGGAAGGTCTTCAGTAGTTTATTACTTTTGATCTGAATACATCAATATCATCTTCAACATCATCTCTCCAAATTTCCTCTGGAACTTGCAGTGTTTTGAGAGACAGAATCATAATTACAAATATGGCAACTTTTTACTTGGAATCTCGTATCACTCACTTATGTTGTATATTTTTTAAAAACATCTTTGAATCCTGTGAAAACCTCAGAACCAAAAAATAGAAAAAAGTGAAGAGCAAACCACAGTTTACTTGTGCCTTGTACACTACCAACACAACTGAGAGGAACAGGGACTCAAAGAAATGGAGAACAACAATCAGAAATACTGCTTTGAGAATAAACTATAAACAAGAGCATCAAAATGACAGAAATGATAGATGGAGTTTCTAATTCTGCACTGAGTGGCATTGACAGATTAAGTGTCATTATTCATTTGTTATGATAAATAAACTTGTTATGAAGGAGCATGGAAGAATCATTAACATATTTCTATAAACGCACATGTTTGTAGTTTGATATCAATATACAAACACTAGATTATAGGGGTGTGTGTGGGGAGAGAGAGAAAGAGAGAGAGAAAGTGAGTGTCAGAGAAACATTTTTCATTTCCTTACAATGAAAGGTTCAACAGTCAAATAATAGGATTGTTATATACATTAATTTATACAACAAGAAAACTTACTAACAATCTGGCCTTGCATGATAAAATAAAGCCACATGGAAAACTATCATAAATTAATTCACTGTTAATTACTTCAGCTCCATGATTTCTCCATTAAAATAATCCTTTCTTGCTCCTGATTTACTTTATATATTTTCGTAGTTTAGGCAGAAAATAAGAAGTGTACCCTGGCCTCCAAAGTGTTACATCTAAGTTACTAAACATTAAAGCCTTGGAATAGACATCTCAGTGCTCAGACATTTGAGTGCTGAGGAAAATAAGTTTAAACCTCATATTAAAAATACCGTTCTCATAACAGCTTTCTGTGCCTTCAGCTTCCAGAGACCAGCACAGTGACCATCATGAACACCACAACATATATGGTACAATACACAAAATAGGATGAATTAAGAAATTAAATTAGTTGCTGTTTGTTTACAGCTGAGGATACACGAAGATTTGCTGCCACCTATATACTGCTCGTCTCTGGGTTAATTGAAAAAAAAAAAGGAATTCTAAAATTAAGACATACATTTACAGTCACAATTACTACTCTGTAAGCATGCAAACTGGAAAGCACACTATACAGTCTTCATGGAATAACTCATACTGACATGGAATAGAATGTAATAATGGCATAGGGAGTTATCTATGACCCAACAGCACATAAATTTCTGCTCCCTTGTAATACAAGAAAGAAAATAAACTCTTTGCTTCTCATTATTTGCAGTCCTTATGCTCCTTTTTTTTTTGAGAACTCACATGTTACATTGATAAGTAATATACAGATAAATGGAGATGAAGGCAAAAAATTGTTGTTCACCTCTATCTTTAAAGCTATGCGGTGCACTCATTATGTAATAGCAAACACAGTTATGTCTGCAAGGGGATCCACATTAAKCCTGGAGTATATTGAATAAAATAGCAAGTGGTTTCCTATAAAAAGTCAGTATTTTATCACAGTTATGAGTAATTAGGTAACAACTGCAGTTGGCTTTTAATATTTATTAAACACTTGCTTTTTAAAACATTGTTACAGATACCATMATTTGAAAGCAGATGCTGTTCAGTAAAAAAGCAAAGACTACCTCTGTATGATTAGTCTCTAACCGATTTCACTAAATTCATTCCACTTTTCTAAGAAGAAACAAGGAATTTCAGCAACAGCATTTCAAGCAAATGAATTTGCCTTTTTTTTTTTTTTTTAATGTATCTGTGCTAGATGTGTTGCTCTGTCATTTTGGAAAGCTTACTGTTAACTTCTGAGTTCCTAAGCCAGACATCTTTGTAGGGAATCATTTAATTTGGGTCATCACAGAAATCCAAATGCCTTCTCATTGTCAAGAAAGCAAAATGCTAGCTATTAGAACAAGACAGAACCACCACTTCTTATTTAGGATAAACTTGTGTGTGAACTATTGAACTCAAGAGGTCTTAATTTCATGTCGATGCGGTAACATCAGAATATCAACAGTTATAGGGCTGACCCCTGGACGTACCTATCCCTCTTCTCCCCTCCCCTCCCTTCATGCTGTAGCTAAGAGTTATGGATGGTTGATGGAATAAGAAGCACACGGCTATGTTCATCATTTCTTTTATCAAAATGTGTGAGTCAAAACACAGTGGGATCTGCACTTTGCCAGTGTACTTTTATAGCTAGGTATTTCTGCCCACTCCGGTTTTAGGCATTTATTCAGTGATACTCAGTTTGTCTTTTGAAGCACGGCAGCAGTTTTGCTTTATTTTATTTTTTGTCTCATAGGTAGACAACGGAAGCCTGCAGCCTGTGAGTAACAACAGAACTTTTTGCATATGGCAAAAGAGAATGAAGAAGTAAAGCAAATGGAAAGAAAAATAAGATTTGTTTGTTTTTATTTTGCTATAGGAAACAAAAACGGAACTGCAGATGCCTGTGAATGAACTAGCTGTGGTTAATCCTAGAGAGAGTTTTGGCTACTCATCTAACCAGTTAGATTAGCACCTGTATCAGTGAAGCCAGGTAGCAGTAACAGAGAATGGAAGAGGATCCAGATAAACACTCACTGCTACACTGTAAAGTCGGATGCCTCAAAATGGTGAGACATTCTGATTCAAGTCCTGAAAAGCTCTTAAATACTGAGGGATTTGCCCAAAGTTTTGCAAGAGCCAGCCCTTACATTATAACAGCCTCACTTCCACTCTCTGTTATTTCCACTTAACTTCAGGTATATTAGCAGTCCTGCCGGTTTCAGTGAGAGTTTTCAGAAGCTCAGAGCTCAGCATGAACTCAAATGCTTTATTGGCTTTAACTCAAATCATCCGGCAGGAATGTCCCAGTTTTGCTTAGGAGATAGACTAAATGGACTCTGCTTAGGAAATAGCTCCCTCTCCTGTTCTTGCTGAAAAAAGACCAATCCACTGAAGGAATCAAACTATTTCACTCCACTTTAGCAGTGGAGCACACTACTAAAGTACATCGCACAAAACGGTGCACTGTGGTCAAACCCCTTTCAGAAGATCTTCTCCTTTTCTCCTGTCTCCACAAGTACTACACGAGCTTAGTAACTATCAGCAGGTCCAGCTAAAAGGACCGAAATTAGTACAAGTAATTTCTTGGTCAAAGACACTATTGGTAAAGAATTCTACCCAGCCCACCATGCCTTTATCACTGTGAAAACAGTCATAAATAATCTATTTTATATTCGTTGATTAACAAACACCAAGAATATGCTCGTTCTTCTCAGTTTTGATGGGGAGCTGTCAAAAGCCCCCCAAAGCTGTGTCCTCTACTTGAATTAATGCAGAGCCTGAAATAATAAACCATCCTGAAACCAGCAAAGATGAGGCGATGTGTTAGCCTTGCCCCAGATCTGTCAGACCATATGGAACCAGACCCAGGTGTTCCTACGTCCAGAGTGACTTCCAAGCTGGCTCTGTGCATCCATACTGAGCCATGCACGACCTAATAAATCCTTCAGAAAGAAGAAACATCGCAGGTGGATCTGCAAGCATTAGTTTCATTCCAGCAAGAGTCGGACTTGTATTGCTTGGGTTCGGCTACTGTCCGTGGTATCTCAGCTCCCCAGAACGCTATGTAAGGGAGATCTGACCTCTTGTGGATTTTGAGACCTAAGACTGTAGTATTTTTTAATCTTTTGCTAACACAGGTAAATAACTGCATTAGGCTGGTGGCTGGTTTTGGTTGTTGTTTTGGTTTCTGACAAGAAGCTGCTCCAAGAGATTCCTCATTTGCTAACTCCTGCAGCACCTAACATAAATGTGAAGGGACTCAGTGTATCATATTTACTCATGATCGCAACAGGGCCTCATCACACTGCGTCCCATTATTATAACAAATCAAACAGGAAAACAAAAATAAGGAAAAATAAATTGCTTGCCCTTTTAGCACTTAAATACCCCCTAGCCATCAACACAGCTGTTAAATTTAGTACAACAGAAATGCTACGTTATGGCCCCCAACAAAGGATATCGGCAAGTCTCTTAGTTTATGCAGTAGCAGGTGACAAGACTCCAAACTATTTCCACCAATTATAACATACGCTGGGTCCTGTTGCTTTAGCTTCCCTCAAATAAACAAAATCCCACACTTCCCACTCTTCAAATCTGGACAGATAAACCTCCCCAAAGAAATGATCAAAACAACTAAGGGTAAAAGATGGAGAAAAGTGAAAAATACATATTTGGAACTCATAGAAGGAGGCTCTCTCTAAATCTCTTACATCAATATGAAGCAATGTAGCACCATAAAAAAAAAATGGAGTTAACTTTGAATAAAAGTTAAGTGTGGCAACAGCATGACGGTGTGCAGGGATACTAATCGGGCCTAGTCTAAATGCTGCAATGACATGGGCTACCCTGCTTCAAGGACTTAAGTGCAGACCCTGTGTGGTGCAGCACTGTGCTGGCAGCTCAACCAGCTTCTCTGGGTATGGCTGGGCTACCTCGACACCGCACTGCACTGAACCATGTGGACATACCCACGCACTTGGCTGATATTCCTTCATTTAGCTGTTTAAGTCTGAACTAATTATCCTCAGCTCCCTTTAAAGGCAGCAAAGAGAAATTAACACCTCTTTGGTCTCTCCATTGACTAAAAAGGGAGTCCTGGGTGGTTCAGGATGTTAAAAGTTAATAAAAKAAATACTAAAACTTCTCTGCCTTTCAGTTTCTTCACCTCTTCCAACTACTTCCCCTCAGGGAAATCAGAAAGCAAATCCCAGTCACTCTTYGTCCTCCATCAGACTTTCTGGACCTTTTAGTATAACATTCTTACAAATATTCTTACCTGTGGCCTGACAACCGACTCTCGTTTTTCTTGAGGGATCTTTCTCTCTTCTCTCTTCCAGTTCCTGAATGTCTGTGAGGAGCATTCACTTTAAGGCTTTTTTCATTGCTGTCCGTATCAAAGCTTGGAATAGATTTTCTTTCTTCTGTCTTAGTCCTCTCTCTTTCAGACAGCAGTTTGGCAAAAGAGTCATCTGTATCTTTGGGGAAGTTTCGTAGTTTTTCAGAGACTGAACTCGTGTGTGAGCTGGACAAAGTCTTTGATGAAAATTCCGTATTTCCTTTCAAGGCACTATCACTGTGCGAAGAGAAGTAACTTGTGGATTGTGTGGAAGATCCTTTACTTTCTTGAAAATCAGTGCTTGGGACATCGAGGTCATTTTTCTCATGTTCTTCACCCTTGAATTGTCCTGTGCTGCTTATGCTAACAGATCGTTTTGAAAGCCTCCTTTTTTGCAAATCCTAGAAATAAGCACCATTAAAACCATAGATTAAATTTCAAGCATCTTCAAATAAACACAAAAAGCAATGGAACGCTCTATCACTAACTTCTGCGCTAAATGATTTCCTCTTTATTAGGAATCAGGTAGATAGTAAATTACGTAAAACTTTCGGATAATAATTGAGAACAGAAATAAACTTTCACTTAAAATTTGGGCAGTACTAAAAATGTTTTAAATTGTTCTCTGCTTTTATAAACCTCTTTCATCCAAGAGCATCAACAAAATACTTCAAAAAGCTTAATTTTGGGGCTGTACCCAACTCAGAAGAAATCAAGACCTACAAGACATTTTACTAGAAAACCTCCCCATTACAGATACCCAGTCTTTATTTCCAAATAAAAGACATTTAGAAAAATCCAGTTAATCCACTTAACTTCCATATTCTCTTCAGAATTATCCAAATTACATGCTTAAAATGTCTCAGTTTCTCATTTCTATAAGTGTAAATTTACACAGGGAAAGTTTCTGTTTATATAAAAGCAGCATGAAGGAAAAAAAGAGGAATGAATTTTGGAATTGTTTCTCAAACACTTATTGATGGAGAATTGTAAAAAACAAAAACATTTCTTAACTGAGAGTAGTTTTTGAACCACAAACTCCTACTGATTAAATGTGGGTTTCAGAGAAGTCTGAGGAAATCAGATACTCGTATCTAGGAAAACTTTAGGAGCTGCAGATACTGCTAAAGTAAAAAAGCAATTTCCTGAGGAAAATGGAAAATCTCAGCTGTCAAGAGATATGAGATACCAAAAATGAAAAACAAATTTATAAAGGCATTCTTTAACTAAAGATCACAGATTTGCTGAGGGTAGTTCATATGTTGTTCCTAGTGGTTGTTTCTGAAAGAGTTTTAATTTCTAAAGTAACCAGAATCACTGCCCTAACTTACCGCATATTTACAGACTGCAGATTTAATGAGTTAACATGCAGAAGTCATTTTAATATTATTTGCAAATGATTTTATTGCAGCAGTTTATATATAAAATCTATGGTCAAGCCTGATATTTTGTAAGTGTTGGAAATCACCTCTGGTGAGCTTGCTCTTGGTCCAGCCATCATTCCTCTGACAAGGAGACCAGACCTGGACCTTTGCTTTTCCTTCACTGTGCCTTTCAGCTCCTCAGAACTCGGTGTTGCTTTTAAATCTTCCCGACTATCTTCTAATTTTTTATCCCCATCAGAGAGTGAGTGGCTGTTGTGTATTGTCCCTGTGTGGCATTTTTCACTTTTGTGCTGATGTTTTCTGGATGGAAGGATTTTATCTAGAGGATCCTCGACATCATATCTACAAGTGAGAAAAAGAAGCAAAACTTCAAACAGCAAAATAATACACAATGAAACCAAGAAAAACAGCTGCTTGTCTAATTAAAGCACTGTTTTCAAGTTAAGTCCCTTGTTATCTATTGATGGTACTCAAACATGATCACTTTTCACTTAAACATCTATCTACAGGTCTTCAGGACACTTTCAATTTCATCATTATGTCTTGCAATTAGTTATAGTATGTGTAATACTTTAATCTTATGCTTACTTTTTTGATACATACAATACCATAACAGAAAAAGCAAATCATATATAGCATATCAGATAGTTTCTAAGCGGCCATCAAGAACAATTCCCATTCCTTCTCCATCTGCGTGATTGGCAATTTGAAAACCGTTTTAACATTTTTGCTAACATCCTGTGTTATCATATAACTTAGACTGACTCTGCTGACCCCTTTCATGCTTTGTTCTGATGTGGAACATCTATTTTAGATCAAACAGGTTCATTTATATTTGGTCTTTTCCATGATAATAGGTTGCTACATTGCTGACATTTGACCTTTTCAATGTTTATATAAGTCACTCTTTGCATCTACTTTCCTACACATAYATAATTCTATAAACAAGCTTTTCTGAAATGCAAGCATGATTCATCTGGATCTCTGATTCTTTCTGCATAACACTATCAGGATTTTTTTCTCAAAAATAACCTTCTACAAATCATGTTCATACTAAAAAAATTCATTTGTGCCTTGTTAATATATCCTGTTAGAAACCATTCAGAATTCGATTTTCTTCATCAGGATCTCTTTCAATGGCTGCATAACATTAGATCACTATTAAATGGAAGTTCTTACATTGACTTGTTCCCACTTCATTGAGACCTATTTCCTGTCATCTTACAAACGTAATTTATATTTTCGGGAACCCAAAAATTATAGCGTCAAGATAACCATCTCCTAATCTTTGTTTTTTTATTGTAGGACAGTTTTCTCTATCCTGTTCCATAGTAAAACAATTCCATGAGTTGAAGTATCTCATATCACAAAAATATTCCTTTTATTTAACCAGTTAATTTTTTTTCAAAGGATCATGTCCTGTGCTATGAAGATAGGCCTCATGTGTAAACCAAGGCAAAGATGATCAATCTCTGCGAGCATTAGAAAATCTGAGGACTGTTATTCCTGACCTAGGACCACATAACTCCTTGTTGCCAAAGGGCAACAYGTGTCAACATAGGGGCCATTTTAAGTTAGAGGATTTCAAAAAACATAAGGTGGTCAGCTAAAAGGACAGAGATGAAAGTTGTACTTTTTAGTAAGGAACTGGCAAACTGAATCTATCTAATTATTGGCCTGTACAGTCTCCACTCCTGCCAGCACTGTTAAAAATTATCCTGGTAGTTGAAATAAAAACTAATTTCAGGCACTGGTTGCTTGACACAGTAATGCCTAATTTCTCCTTGGCCCGAGAGGGCTGAAATAGTGAGGAGGATCACAGAACCACACTTCTGCCGTGGTGTTTCTCTCAACTGATTTATTTCATGGCCAATAAAAGGAATTGGATAGGCGGCCCGGAAAGCACAATAYTCCTCATTACAGCAGCCTTGTGGCTTCTTCCTCTTGCCACACTGTGGGTCAGAAGTGCTGTCAAATTGCACGGCTACCATGAGACCTGATCCAAGGAATAAATGAAGCCACCTGTCCAGGATGTGCTTGCCTCTGTCTTCCTTTACCCTTGATGAATGTGGGGCTCCAACACAGACTTCCTTACCTGTCTTGCTCAGAATATGCTTAAACGTACCCAGAAAGAGAAACCAAAGCTCGGACTTTAAGAATGGGAGCAGGTATGTATATGGCAAGCACGTTCTCAGTGCATAGAGCCACCGGCAGATTTGAGAGGAAAGTTTTCTCGATAAATGTGTTTGCAGGATTGGATTCTCAGCTGGCGTTAAAATTAAAAAGCACCATTATAAATAAAAGAGTTGTCCTGGTTTACGCCAGGACRGAATCTGAAACCCTGAATCCCCCGTCCTGCCACAACCAGCCTATTTTACACCCGCTTGGCCCCCTTTCCTTCCTTGCACCTCCAATCGTCTTCGGCCTTGCCAACCGTGAGCGTAGTGCTTGAGAAGTTGTGAAAATCGGTGTAAAATCACACCGGCTTTAAGAGGAAACCTGCACATCAACACTGGATTTTGCCCCCTAAGCTTTTCTGCCCCAAACCGTCAGATATTTCTTCCTTTCACGCTCCCACTTTGCTGTAACCTGGCACTTTTGGCCCTCCCCTCTCCCCTCGCGCGGGCTCCCGAGGAAAACGCCTCGCAGCGGGAACGGCGACGCCACCGCCGCGCGCCGCCTCCCCGCAGCGCCGAGCCTCCCCTCGCCCGCGCGGGCCGCTTCTGCGCCCGCGGCTTCACTCTGCCCCTCCGTCTGCGGGCGCAGGTGCGTCAGGTGCGTGCGGAGCGGCTGCGTGCGGACTTTCCGCGCGTGGCGGCCGCCCGCCTGCGAGGAGCGGCGCCCACCCACACGCTGCGCTTGTCTGTCCCGCTCTGTGGAGGATTAAAAAACATAGAGTATCCTTAAGCGTGAGGCAGAGCGGCCCCTTACGGCGCCACTTCCTGAGTAGTGAGGGCCTCTCTGGGCCAGCAACCCAGCACTCGCCTTGCCGCCCCCTCCCCTTTTCACGCCTATTCTGCCAATACGCATGCGCCCTCCGGGCTATATTTAGCTGTGGGCCGGGGGAAGGCGCCATTTTGAGGGGGGTGTTGGTGCGTTTGACGTGCTGTGTTCGGTGTGCTGGGTGCCGCTATTAGGTGTCAGAGAGGGGTGTTAGGGGCTTCCTCGGTGTGTGAAAGCTCTTTGCCCGAGTGAAAAAGGTCTGTGGGGGCTACAGGCACTGCAAGGGGACTGGGGCAGCTGCTGTGTCTTGTAGGGCAGGGGAGGAAAACGAGGCAGGCCTGAGCTCTGAGGCAGCGTGAGGTGGGAGAGCATCAGACACGRGGAGAGAGAAGAGCACCAGGAACATACTGAAATCATATCTGAAAAAAGAGAAACGGCCTGCTCTTCTTCTGTACTCCCTTCTTTTTAAGGATTACTTCTCAAATGATTATTTCAACTTACAAAGTCTTGGCTTTCTTTCCCTATAAGGAAGGACTTGCTGGGTTTTTGCAAGCTTTAATGCTCAGAAGTAGCTAGTTTGAGTACGCTGTGTTTAGGATGAGGATTAAAATTAGATAAATTATGTGAAAGTCAAAGCTGGGAAGCTGACTCCTTTTTTTTGTGCTGATAGAGTCCTATAAATGCCCATTTTAAAAGCTTTCTATTAAAGYACAGCTAGGACTATTATTCCACCATGAGACACTAAGAAACACAATGGAAAGACTTGACTACACATTTTTTTTCAGATAAATTTCAGGATGGAACTAATCTGTATTTGTAGCAATACTGAATTTAAGATAGTCTGCCCTGCTTTTAAATATGCAAAGCATGAATATAGCAGTTGTGTGAGTGCAGGTAGTTAGTTTTTCAGTAGAATGTGCTTTGATGTGAATATTTTCCAATCAGGTATAAAAGCTCAGATTTGTGTATGCTTCAGTGACCAAATCATGTAATTGGGACCAAGTCTCAATAATTGGTAAGGTGCATAAAGGACTATTTTTGAAGAGGTGGCTTGCGTAGGAGATTTTAATAATACGATAGTTTAAGCTTTGTGTTATTAGCATAACTAGTAAAAAATAGTGTAGCTGAAGGTATAAATGATAAACCTTTTAACACTATTTCAGCTGGAAAAAAGTTGTGACTAAATGGGGAAAAGAGAAAAGGATGTACCTGTAATCTTCAGTTTTGCTCCCATCAGACATAATGGTGCTCCGATGCACGTGTTCTTCATCTGAGTAGTTGGATAGCTGAACTGATGAGCTCTTAGTTTGAGGATTTGTCAAAGCAGAACTTGAGGCTATGGTTTTAGAAGTCCGGACATGCTCAAGGAAGTAATTAGTAATA
This sequence comes from Apteryx rowi, assembly GCF_003343035.1. NCBI lineage: Eukaryota > Metazoa > Chordata > Aves > Apterygiformes > Apterygidae > Apteryx > Apteryx rowi. The sequence continues at coordinate 977,337 of NW_020447297.1, read as the reverse complement.
ATTTCAAGAAGTGTTTTCAGTGGATTTTCTTTTGCCTATTCAAGAAGAAAAATAAAACTCTTGGTGACTATTAAAACTCTTTCATTAGTCTTGCTGTAGTCTGAGATAGGATATTTCCTCTTRCTCTGTACAGTGACTGAAAATGTTTAATGCTTTCTAGGTTTAGCTGCTTGCAAGCATATACTGGATGTGACTGTATAAATAGTACAGGAAACTAGAAGATGTCAGGGAAATTCATAAGCTTAAAGGTTTCAGTTCTTAAACCAGCCAAGTAGGCATGGTACAGATGAAACAAGCTCTTTTGGTCATTCTTTTAGCTAAACACAGGGTGGTAACTATGCCAGAGTACACCTTTGCTAGTGTTACTTGGTCAGTTTTAGAAGGGTGTAGAATGAACTGTATATATTCCTTTCAACACCTGACTTGAGTATTTCTGTTTCATATTATCAGAACTCTGAGAAGCATCAATTTTAGAACTCCAGTCATGTGCATGAGTTAACTCCTAATTTTAAGGCAACAACCTTCCCCCCCACACACACATACACGTCACTTTACTATTTTTCAGTAGTACATGAGAAAATAGGTTCTGTGAAGATGAGGTTCTAGGAATTAAGCTTTTTTTAAAAAAAAAAAAAAGCTAGTGTCTGCTGTAATAATGTAAATAGAGTGCAAGGGGTTTTTTTATTATTATTATTTTTTAATGATATAGTAATGGATAGCATTATCATTAAGATGCTGCTTGCCAAAAGAATCGTGATTCCTGAAGTCATGAATGTCCAGGACTGCTTTTAGGGACCAAATGGAAATTGTCCACTGATGTCCCTGACATCAAGCATTGTGGTCTGTGTTATCTTAAAGAGTGAGTACATAGTAAAAGTGTAATCCTATCTTGCAGGTCTTGTATAAAGTCTCAAATGAAAACAGGCACACAGAGATACTTCTGAAATTGAATAATCTAGCCATAACAATGGAATAGGTGTTAAAATTAATAAGTGCTTATTGTTGAGGATGCTGTTTGTAACAACGGTTCATGAACTGCCAGGTTCTCAGTTTAGTCCCATGAGCTGTAATGTAATCCTAGCTCAGTGTTATGCTCTCCTTTACTCCAGAAATCTGTTGGTACATCCACAGCAATACAATAGTGTATATGGGGTTGAGTTCTSTGCAGTTTAGATATGTACTACAGCCTTGATCTGTCTGGCCTAGTTTCACAGAATGATTGCCACGTTCTTGAGAGGAAGATCTATTTCCTTACCTTGTTCTGTTTGTACAAGGAGTGTAGATGTAGGACATCTCGAAGTTCATTCCTGTTATTGATACTAAGTGCCGAACGTGGAAATTCTCGGTCCATGGCAGCGATAGTTTTCTTCAAACCCTGAGAAGGAGAAGCGTAAGATTTAGGGTACTTAAGACAGTACAACTAGTTACCAGAGCTTTTATTCTTGACTTTGTTGAACCTAATATGAAACTTACGGATGTACTAAAATGACAGTCGTTAATAACAAGTGCCCCCCAAAACCCTGTACTATAATCATACAGTCTTGGATTACTGTAGTGCACAGATTTTAAAATAACTGTATCCTACGGTGTTGATGTTATCTGTGAGTAGAAATAATCAAACATGAAAAAACAAACCACCTTGCAGCTAACTTCGTCTGCTTAAGAGCTTTGTTAGGCTGAATGGTCTGTATGAAGGCCTCTGCTGGTACCTGGTCTTGTGGTTCATGTAATTCCAGAAATAATGAGTTTGCTTTTTTCCATCAAGATAATACAGTTTTTCTTAAATACAGTTTTGTTTTCTGTAGTTACAAAGTCTAAACATCAGATACACTTGATCTTTTGGCCTGTATGGAACAAATTTCAAAAGCTTTATCCTGAGTTGAGGCTAGTCTGGTCAGTCTCTGGTCAGAAATCAGTCTGATTTTCATTAAATCAGCAAACTGGTTTGGGGTCTTCATGTGACTCAGTATCCAGTTGTGGTTTATATGACAATATAATGATCATATTAATTGGAACAGTTAAGAATGAATCTTCTTAAAGTTGTTGCTCTTATCTGGAAGAAGAAAAAAGCCTCCATCTCTTGTATGAATTTTTAAAAAACTGGAATGAAAATTTTGCACCATCAAGCCTATTCCAGTTGTGGTCCACCACACTTCAAACTTCCTCAGCTGTTTAGAATCTAGTCATGCATGGCAGCTTCAGAGACTAAATGTCTGGATATGACACTTTCTAGGGGGAGAGCCTGATTTCCTGTGAAATGTCAGGGTCAAATCCCAAACTTCTTCAAGCAGCGCAATGTCAGAACACTTTTGAGAGAGAATATTTTGGTACTTTGCATGAAGTGTTCCTGCTACAATAATTTTTTTTTTTTTTTTCCCTCCCTGCAGATGGTTTGCCTGGCTCAGAGCTAGGGATGCGTGGACAAGTCATGGCAAGTAAAGAATGGTTCTCACAGTTGACTTGGGTGTGTATTAAAGAAGGATTGGGATGGAGGGGGAAACACATGCAGAAGCACAAAGGATTTCCATGCCCCTTATTTTGACACCATAGTATACAATATGAAACAAATGCGGCAGTGTATGTGTAAGTTACTGTTGTAAGCTCTGTGGTCTGTTTTGCCAGTACAGCATTGCTATTGCTTTCATGCTTTTATTCAATTTTATGTTTAAACATATCCAACTTTGAAATGGAAGTGTCTTTCATTTGAAAAAATCTTTGTAATCAGTTGAATTGACAGACTTCAGCCTCTCATGCTGTCATACCTACATGACAGTAAGTGGCAAATAATGAGTTCTGCATCTGAAATTTAATGAGCAAATGTTTAAACATGGTTCGCAAACACTGAGAATGTGCATGTGGAGACTGGATGCAAAACAGACAACAAAAGTAGGGTTTGTGTAGCGCTTAATAGCATTGTGGTTATTTAATTTCTGACATAAGCAAACATTGCTGACACTAGGGGATTAGGCTGAACAACAGCAATATTTTCTCAGGATTGGAAGTAAAAAATATAAGGAGGTAGACAGTTTTACCTGGAAATGTGAAGGTGTATTTCTCCTCTGCTCCATCCCACTCTCCCTACGCTTACAATACAAAGGATTTTCTTTATGGCATTAAGTTTGTGAAAAGTACAGTGGCCTCTTTCTTCCCCTTCTCCCTGTTTCCTTCCCCCCAGATAAATCTACTGTCTGCTAAGCTATTACTGAAAACCAGAAAAAGACATGTTACCATTTTCTCTAGCAGTGCTGCCTTTTGTCTTTTTACGTTATTAGTTGGTCTGGGAAGTTACCTATGTATCCCAAGGGCAATAGCAAGATTGGTAATTGAGTTAATATTGGGTATTTGCAGGCACATCTGGGTAAGAATCAGGTTTTCTCAAAGAGGAAGCTGCCTTCCATATTCAGAAATAAATAGGCATTGTGGGAAATGTAGTGCAGATGCTTACTCTAAAGGCTTATTACAGTTCAGGACTAGCTGCTCTAAGGCTGGAAGAAGTCCGTCCCTCCCCGTCCCACCCCACGTTCCTTAATCTTTAACATCTAACATTTTTCATGTGTCCTTCTCATTTGTACTAGCTGGAGAAAATCGAGACAAAATTACCTTTCTACTGAGAAATTCTCTCACCAGTGATGCAGCCACTTCTTCCACAAAGGAGTTATCCATTTTTAGCCCAGAGTGTGTTTAGGGGGCGTATTCTCTACTTCATCTAACAAATCATTCAGATCTGCCGACATTGCAGCTCTTCGGTGCAGCTTTTAACCACTGCATTCCTGAAGCAGTGGAGGGCAGGACTGCAGCGGCGGGGCTGTGTTCAGTGCGGTGTCAGGGATATGTTGCTGTGGAGACCATGTCATCGGAAGCAGGGAGAACTCCTCCCCCTGGGAGGGAAGCAAATGGTAGACTTAAAACTAAAAGAGCTCATGTTATAACACTGCAATAATCATCTCAGTAAATGCTTTTAAGATGCAAAAACTCTGTTAAATAATGAAATGTGAGAATGGAGTGCTCAAATCTGGCAGAGGTGATCATTTTCTGATTTTTTTTAAAGTCATCAAAAGAAACATATGTATTTGCAGCCTTCTGTGCTACTACTAATTTTAACCTTGTATATTCTAGTAAAATTACACATTTGTAAAAGCAAAAAAAAAAAAAAAAACAACCCCCACACAAAAACCCTAGCTGTTAAGTGAAAGCCTAATCTCTCATGCTGGTAACTTCTAAGGTGGGAGCATGCATCAGTTGAATCTGTCCTTTCAAGTTGCACCTATATTCGCCCATGGTGCAACACACTAAGGGGAAGGACTGTGGAGGGTCATACTTTCAGGCCTCATTTAGGCTGGAAAGAACCTTGAGTTCATGTAGTCCAGCATGCTGCTTAAAGAAGGTTTAGATACAGTTGTGCAGGGTCTTCTCCAAGGGTGGAGAATTCACAGTCTGGGCAATGTCTTTCAATACATGACCAGTCTTACCTGGGAAAGCTGTTTTCCTTATCTAGTTAAATTGCCTGTGCTACAGCTTCTGACTCTTCCCTCATACTTCCTCTCAAGGCTGAACAGACGTAGCCCCCTTAATTGTCTTTCTGATGCTTTGTTGGACTTGCTGCACTTTATTGAGCTCTCTTGTACTGGGCTGATGAGAGAAGCAAAATAAAACGTAGTTTTCCACACGAGGCATCTTGAGTGCTTCAAAGAGGGAAATAAACACTCCTCTTGATCTGCTGGTTGTACTTTTACTAGTGCAGCTCAAGTATGTGGTTACCCAACTGTGCTGCGAATTTGGCTTAAATCCTGCTTCTGCAGTTAATGGAAAGAGGAAGACCCTAAAACAAGCACTGTCTGTTTGGGATTCTACAAGCCCAGGTATTATGAGTCCTTAAACTGATGAAATTTGTTTGAGCTTCACAGAACGAAAAAACGCTGGTCATAATTTCCTGTGTTCTGCATCAGGGAAAGATACTACAGTTTTTCTTCAACATCTCTGTACGGCAGGCCATGGCCTAGTCTGTCTGCAGCGAGAACAGCATTGAGGCTGAGAGTTTTGTGACATGTATGCTGCTGTTCCTTTTTCCCAAGATCCTAATGCCCTCTACTGTATAACACTCTGTGCATGAATTTGGTGTAGAACGACTTCAGTAGCTCCATTTTCAAGGAAACTGAAGTTGATGAGAAAATAGTTGGTACTGTGGCTTATGCATAACTTGTGAGCTACATGAACTATATCTGTTGCCCAGTGTGGCTGACCACTGATGTTTGACTGTACAAGGGCAGTGTAATGTAATCACTCCTTAGTGACATGCAGCACAATTCTAGCTGTGAAGTGCCTACTGCTGTTTAAAGACATTGCACTGAGTCTTTCAGCTACTTGGAATTACGTATGCTTTGCAAAAAATGGCAGAATTGCTGCTCACAAACTGATTCCATGTGGAGCTGGTTTGTGGAACAGGAAAAACTCCCTAGTTCTTGCCAGGAAAAAAAAAAGAAAAAAGATAGTGATAGGAAACTAGTGTGATCAGATGAGATTAACAGGGTCTGCCAGGTGGAATTCCCACTGATCTTTGTGTAGTGGGAAGCTGCAGGAGGCCTGTGGAGAAATCTATATCAAGATTTTGGTTGGGTTGCAGGGGAGAAAGCTGTAGGCTTTGGTCACAGGTATCTCAGTTGAGTATAAGCAATAGGTCTGCAGAGAGGAAGAGAAAAGTCTTGATTGGGAGGAGCATTTTGGATCTCTGTGTTAAATAGAATATGTTCCTTCTGCTTACCAACAAGGTTGTGTAAGCATTTAGGAGTGGCGAAAAAAAAGTGGTCAGGTTTGTGGGCCTATGGATTCAACTACACTTAAGGTTTTGGAGTGGGGACACGTGTTTGTACCTTAGAGAAGCAGGAGCTGCAGCATGCCAGGAGCAAGGTCTTGGTCCTGACCAGAGGGCAGTGGTAAGGTTCTTGAGTGAGACCTCAGGATTAAAGCAGGCCTTCAAAGATTGCTRTCTGCAGCACTGGGTAAAGTCTCTGGGTAAAGAGGTTTTTGTTTCCTCTTACTGGTTGAAACAGTTTGCATTTACTACAAAAACCCTTGTTTATGGAAAACTTGKGGGGGAGGAAAGTGAAATTGCACAGGGGAGAGAGAGAGGAATGGCCCAAAAACTGAAATGTGCTAACACAAAGCCTTGTGCAGATTAGAGTAAGGGGGTAGAAGGGGCTGTGCAAACCCAGCAGAGTTTTTGATGCAGGAATTTAAATGCAGGAGCATTTTGCTGCACAGACTTTATCAAAGTCGTGTGTTTTTTTGGAAAGCTGCAAGAAAAAAAGGAATTGTATAGTACTTGGAAAGGGAAGTGTATGTAGAAGGCACATTTTAAATAGGTATTGGTAGAGCAAACATTGTTAGAGTGCTGACAGTAGAACTTCCTCCAAATGTATAAACTTATTGGGGAGAGTTTGCTGGTAGAAAGTAGCTATTTCAAAAGCAAATGAGCAGTAATCAAGAACTTGCAAAAGGGAGAAGGAAGGAAGGAGAGAAGAAGGACTAGCCGTATCCCCAGGAGCATGGCCAATAGTGCTGGCAGCAGTTAGTGGAGGTGGAGGTTTACTGCTGCAGTAAATACAGGGATATAGAAGCAGCCTGTGGGAGGGGGTTTTAAATGCAGTTCCTGAAAAAATACTCAGTGCCTGTTCCTTTCCTGCTGCTTTCCTAGTAACAGATAGTGAAATACGAAGCTGTTGTAATAAAATACAGTGACAAAGCACAGGTCTTAAGAGCTTTTACTTCTGAGTGATGAAATGTCTGTCTTTTACAATCCATTTATCTTAGAAAAGATGGATGCTGTTAGGCATGGGCATAAAAGTAGAGCACTGTTGACCTGTAGTCAGTTTTTCATATGTCCTGAGAGGTAGCAGCTCTCAAAAGTTCATTTTCCCAAGCCAAAATATAAATGCCAGGAATGCCCTCTCGCGTCCACGCATCAGTATTGCAATACTAAGGAAAGCTCTCATAAATGCAGCTTGCTTCTGTAGCAGTAAGGGTGACTTCTGTACCTTCTGTACCATCTAGTTGCTTGCTGTGTCTTTCCATGCTAGTGCTGGTGTTCTCAAGGGTTAATTTAACACTTACCTGTAAAAATAATAGCCAAGGTTGATTATAACYTGCAGATTAACTGGGGTGGTTCAAAAGTAGTTCAGTTATGAAAAGTGTGGGGATTGTTTTCCGTGAAGTAGCTCTTCCGGTACTCCTAGCAGTGGGTACTTGTATGCAGTATGACCCAAGATCTCACTAGGAGCAATTTCAGATGGGTGCAGTCAGAAAGTAGGAATTGGAAAACTGTATTTCAAATCTGGTAAAGGTTTAATATTAAGTTAAAGAAAAGTCAGGGTTCTTTCCTGCATCAGGGCTTCTTTAGTAACCTGGTTATAGTATTAGTTTTATGAGTTTTACCTTTATCACTGATAAAACAATATGAAGTGTTTCTTTCTTAAGTGCATCCACTGCGGGTGGTTATTGTATGCAGTGAATATAGCTCTTGCAGGAACTGGATAGTTCTTGTGCATGTGGGACAAAATCAATCCAGTGGTACCTAGCAGATCTCCTGGCATAGCTGTACCTTGCAATCAGCTGCCAATGGCGTACTCCACCTCACTGCAACCTGAGGAAAGAACTCCTGAGGTCATGAGGTCCTTCAGCAGAGTAGGGTTGCATTAGACAGTGGGAAACGGGATGTGCTGTCTCTGTTGAAAATAAGTAACAAAATTCAATCTGAAGTCATGTGGAAGGAGATTGCTACTATACAAAATTTTTCTGCTAGTAACACCCTCTTTATAGCTGGAACTGTTTGTTCTTGGAGCCATGTTTACTGGCACTGAAGTTTCAGGGACAAGCTCATGATGTCACACCTTGAAAACTACCCTTCTACAGTTGTCTGTGCTGCTTGTACTATGTTGCACTGCCCCATAAATCTGTACTAGGTTGCCTTACCTAGATGTATCTGGGTAATGCATTTTTTTGTGGCCAGATATTCCAAGTAGTGAGAAATCCTGTTCCCAAATGCCATGTTTTATTAACAGAATTACTTAACAGCATTAGTTAGAATAGTTTTGTTTGTTGTCAACCAACAGAAGCCTCTGACTGTGATTTGGACACTGGGAGAAAAAAAAAAAAAAAAAGCAGTGAACCCCAGTCTCATCTTCCCTCATTTTCACCAAAGGGTACATTCAGTCCATCAAAATTCATCTGACAGAGATGGGCAATGTGAGAGACTGAGGCAGTAAGCATACTGTTTTCTGCTGCTCTGCACATAGTGGTCCCTGCTTTAGCATGGTGTTGTCCACAGGCTGGAGCTCTTGGGAGTGCACCTGTCCCAGCATGGTGTGTCCTCCTTCCCTGAGAGTCCCCCAGACAGTTCCTTAAATGTATCTGAACTGAGGTGCTGCACACTTCTCTGATTCAATTAAGTTTTGGCACACAATAGGTTTTTCTGCTGTTGTTGCACTTGCCTTAGGGCAGGCTGGAAATGGTTTTGGCTGGCACCTGTTTGTTTGTGACAACTCTTCCACAGGTCACTGTTGTGTCCTGCTGCTACTTACAGCCTATAACATTAAAAACTCTACCCCTCACCCTGTGAACCACATACTTAAGAGTAGATTGTGGAGATTATCATCGTAAATATGAATTATTTGCCATAACTTAACACATGATTATAGGAAACAATATGCAGGCAAAGAGCAACACCACTATGGGATGCAACATAGGTTGATGAGCCTAAGAGCTCTAGGACTGTGTCCTGATTCAAAGTGAGTGGTGAACAATGTCCATTAATTGCAGCGTGGGCATTTCACCAAAGGGCAGAGCTGATAGGGACTCCCTCCTTAGGGATTTCAGCTGCTGCAGGGTGAGAGATGCAGTTTCCCCTCCTGGTGCAAGCACCCCCTGGGCTGGCCGGTAGCTTGTCACCTAATGGAGTTCAGGGTGTATGGTTTTCCACAGGGCTGCTATGATGGGCTCCCGGCTTGGTGTTAACTAACCACATAGCTTATTGGAGGTGAGCTTCCCAAACCTTGAGACTGCTTTTCCCCAAGCTCTTCAGCATGGCTTTTTGTTGCACTGAGTGCCAGTATCTGCTAAGGTGTGATGCTATGGAAGCATAGGACTGCCCGACAACCTCACCCAGCTAGTCCAGTAAATTTGATTATCCCAATCTGCTGCCAGGCTAGTGGCAGGGCCCTGCTAGTACAGCAAGGCCAGTTTGGCCAGCAGGATGCTATGTAGCCTGGAGATTGGGGCAGCGGCTTCTGATGGTTTAACTGAGCTCTGACCTTGCCCCTGTGCACACAGCTCTTTCCATCTCAAGCCATCAGCTGCATCCTACCTGCTCGTTTTCTTGCACCTCCCCAGCCACTGCAAGGGGTTTCTTGAAGCCATTAGCTGCAAGTTTCCCACATATTCGTAATCTCACTCTGAGTAAAGGACTGTTGAGTGGTCACATTATGGGGTCACTAGTTCTGTTAGTTACAATAGCTGGAGCAGATTGATAAGGCTTGTGTTTTTGAGTAGTCCTCAAACTCCCAGATATCACTATCCCAATTTTCAGGATTCCAGTCAGTGACAATCACTGCAGACACTTTGAGCTCACTGACTGTTCACATGGCAGCTTGAGTGGTGTGGGACATGTGCTTTATTTGGCCAATTCAGCACCAGCAACTACTGAATTTATGTGGGTTAGAAACGTTCTTCTAATTAGGGGTCAAAGGAAGATSTTATCAATGTGAGTGACAGTCCCAACAATCCAGCAAATGTGAGGTCTGGAAAGGGTGCTTAAAATGTTCTTTGAACACTGTGGTGTCTGCAAATACCATTATTTTCCAAAGTGAGTAATGCAAATGAATAAAATAAATCTGGCTTTCAAAAGACACCTGCAGTTGTTGATGTTTGTTGTTTTTTTTTTCTTGATAGAGAATTTGAAGTAAAATAGAGTTTAGTATGAACGCAAAGAAATTGGAACAAGTTATATGTGCTCATTGCTCGTGTTGCAGTTTGTCGACTCCCCTTGTTGCTGTTCACTGTATACTGTAGAGAACATAATTGCACTTAAGCATAATGTTTTGTATGCTATTTTACAATGACCTTTACGCATCTAGTCAATGTTCCTGTCTGTTGTGAAAAATGCAGAGTGTTTCACAGAATCACAGAATGGTTGAGGTTGGAAGGGACCTCTGGAAATCATCTAGTCCAACCCCCCTGCTCAAGCAGGGTCACCTAGAGCACGTTGCACAGCATCGTGTCCAGGCGGGTTCTGAATCTCTCCAGAGAAGGAGACTCCACAACCTCTCTGGGCAACCTGTTCCAGTGCTCTGTCACCCTCACAGTGAAGAAGTTTTTTCTCATGTTCAGGTGGAACTGCCTGTGTTTCAGTTTGTGCCCGTTGCCTTGCGTCCTGTTGCTCGGCACCACTGAAGAGAGTCTGGCTCCTTCTTGACACCCTCCCTTCAGATACTTGTACACATTAATAATATCCCCTCTCAGTCTTCTCTTCTCCAGGCTAAACAGGCCCAGCTCTCTCAGTCTTTCCTCATAAGAGAGATGCTCCAGTCCCCTAATCATCTCTGTAGCCCTTCGCTGGACTTGCTCCAGTAGTGCCACATCCCTCTTGTACTGGGGATCCCAGAACTGGACGCAGTACTCCAGATGGGGCCTCACCAGGGCAGAGGAGAGGGGGAGGATCACCTCCCTCCACCTGCTGGCAACACTCTTCCTGATGCACCCCAGGATACCATTGGCCTTCTTGGCCACAAGGGCACATTGCTGCCTCATGCTTAACTTGGTGTCCACCAGCACTCCCAGGTGATTCTCCGCAGAGCTGCTTTCCAGCAGGTCAGCCGCCAACCTGTACTGGTGCATGGGGTTATTCCTCCCCAGGTGCAGGACCCTGCACTTGCCTTTGTTGAACTTCATGAGGTTCCTCTCCACCCACCTCTCCAGTCTGTCCAGGTCTCTCTGAATGGCAGCACAGCCCTCTGGTGTATCGGCCACTCCTCCCAGTTTTGTATCGTCAGTAAACTTGCTGAGGGTGCACTCTGTCCCTTCATCCAGGTCACTGATGAATAAGCTGAACAAGGCTGGACCCAGTATTGACCCCTGGGGGACACCGCTAGCTACAGGCTTCCAACTAGACTGCTGYGCCGCTGATCACAACYCTCTGAGCTCTGCCATTCAGCCAGTTCTCAATCCACCTCACTGTCCACTCATCTAGCCCACACTTCCTGAGCTTGTCTTATGAGGATGTTATGGGAGACAGTGTCAAAAGCCTTGCTGAAGTCAAGGTAGACAACATCCACTGCTCTCCCCTCATCTACCCAGCCAGTCATTCCATCATAGAAGGCTATCAGATTGGTTAAGCATGATTTCCCCTTGGTGAAGCCATGCTGACTACTCCTGATCACCTTCTTGTCCTCCACATGCTTGGAGATGGCCTCCAGGATGAGSTGCTCCATCACCTTTCCAGGGATGCAGGTGATGCTGACTGGCCTGTATTTTCCTGGGTCCTCCTTCTTGCCCTTTTTGAAGACTGGGGTGACATTGGCTTTCTTCCAGTCCTCGGGCACCTCTCCTGTTCTCCATGACCTTTCAAAGATGACGGAGAGTGGCCTAGCAATAACATCTGCCAGCTCCCTCAGCAAGGCAACTGTGTGGAGCTAGCAGAAATGACTTGGGAGCTGTAGGATATCCCAGAGGGCCTGAAAAAACACTAAACACCTGTATTTAAGCCGCTAAATCCCATCCTTGGAGTCTRATTCAGCCTTATATTAAGATATCAGAGCGAAGGTGTCTATATATGAGCTAGAGCACATAGAGCACTTCTGAAGGAGCAGTTGCAGGTCAGCCAGGGTATGTATCTGGACAGCTAGAATCTTAAATGGCACTTGAGTCCTATGTTTAGACAACTGAATATGTCTGAGGTGTGCTTGCCTGACTTTTTTAGATGAATCTTGTCTCTGCAGAAGTCCTTGATCCTCAAAGAGGGTCCCATGGTCATAGAAGTCAAAGCTCTGTCTATGACAACAGCTGTGCAACCATATGTTGACCCACAAGATCTTTCTGCTTCTCCCCCAGTCTTTCCGCTTCACCCGCATGATGGAGAAGAAGCACCAAGCACCACCTGGGTCTCCATACCTTTCACCCTCACTCTCATGGGTGTGTAGTCATTCTTGACACACTCAGGGTACGCCTTGGCAGTATCGTCGCTGCCCATAGGAATGAACAAGTGTCCAAGGGCTGTGCCTTGGCAGTCTCTCCTTAGCATCCCAGATCCAAGCCCCTGGGAAGCAGCAAACCTCTCTGGCCCGGGAGGCAGTTCTCTGTCTTGCCATCTGTCTTTGGGGTGCTCAACACAGAGGTGGCTGACTCCAAGGTAGGGGCTCTGACCTGGAGACCTGCCCATAATACTATGGGAAGCTGTACCAGCTTGCACTGGAGGAGTGGTTTTGATTCTGAGCCACTGAAATGTCCTGAGGAACAGGATGAAACTGGCCTTTGAGCCTTCATGGGACATCTTGATATATATTTTTTTCTTCTCCTATCTTGGTCCAGGTTCATTGTCGTGGCAAAAGTGAAGTGTCTGGACCTCTTCCTGCTGAGGATAATCGCTCTGTCCCTGGATCTTACCTTTCTCGGTTTTGCCAAACTGTGTCTTAACGGCCCTGGTGTGGGCACATAAGCCTGTGTGGGACTACCAAGCTTTTGTGTGCGTTCTCCATCGTTCGAGACCTTTGGAAGAAGAGGATTGTGTTGACGGTTCAGGTGTACCTGGGCAGGCTCACACAGGTTTTCCGGGTGGGGTAGTAGCAGAGTTGACCAGATTTTGTGGTGAACTGGTTTTCTTTTTKSYTWAAAAAAAAAAAAAGGGAAAAAAAAAGTATTGTATGTAACGATAATTTTATCCCGCAATTTAAATCTCCTTTCTTTGTGTTGCCTAGTATAATGGATTGATCTTTGCATGTCTACATTCTATAGATACAATTTTCTCTGCTTTGTGATTCATTTTCTTTTATTCACATGAATAATTGCTTTTTCATTCTCTCCACATTTTTTCCAAGCTAAATTATTTCTTGCGGCAGTACTTGAAATGCTACATTTTAAGCATTATATTAACCTTGGGTGTGAGACATAGATCAGCAACATTGTGCTAAGAAAGGATTTCTATTAAATAATTGACAGATTCTTTTAAAGCAGTACTTAAGCTCTTCAAGATTTTGACACCCACTTCAATTTATAGAATTTGGGTTTTGAGCAAAATGATGCATTTAGCTTGAGYGTGGCTCATTAGTGCAGATATTTATACATTCTGTTTAAAAGTGTAGTGTATTTTGTGTTGTCTGTATACTATTTTAGCGTTGCCTTGAACAAGAACATAGGAAATTACTGCTGATAAGTTGGAAGAGTATTAAAATACATAGTAGAAAACAGTATTGCACATGGGAACTGGAAGGGTTGTTGCTTCTGAAGTGTGCATGAGGTGAAAGACACTAGATACATACCCACACCAAAGTAAAGCACCTTGGATAACGTTTGTTGGTATTCTGAAGTAGCTTAGTAGTGGGAGCAGATCTGTGGAGCAATGCAGTTGGTGTTGATCATCTGACGTCCATTTTRTGTTCTCAGGGGGTTACTGTAAAAGTCCAAATCTGTATCTAAGGCTTGCTTATCCCTACCAAACATATGGTTTGGGCTGTTTTATGTTCGTGGCCATGGGTGCCCTGCCCAAAGTGTGCCTCATGCTGGGACTCCAGATATGTTTCTTTTCCTGACCCTGCTACTGAAGAGAGAACTACTAGTGGTGACAGCAAGATATTTCCTGAGCTTTAACAGCCACTTTCAAGCTCAGACTGTCTTCCTTGATGCATTACTTCATGTTTATCTATATCAAAATTCATCTGCCATTTTTTGGTTTCTGTGTTGTGAGATCCTTGGAGTTCCTTGTTACTGATGTGTCATTTCTCTGCCTATAAAAGCTAAGTGTCATCTGCAGACTTGGAGATGGTTCAGTGTACTCCCTTCTCTAAGTCACAGGAGAAGATGTTGAATAACACTATTTCCAGCACTGATCCCCAAGCAACCCTACTTTAATTCCTCCCCATTTTGAAAAATGACTATTAAGCTATCTTTGCTGGTTAAAGAACAGGAAATATTCAGTCCCAGAACATGACTTTTTTTCCAACCTTGAGGCAACATAGCTTAATAAGGAGGAGTTATTTCAAAATAGAAATTCATCATTTCCACTGGATTCTCTTTACCCAGATGCTGATTGACATCCTCATGTAAGTCCATCAGCCTACTGAAGCTGAATTTCCCTTTAAAAAGAACAATGCTAATTCTTTCCAAACAGACTATGTTTGTGCACATGCTCAGTAATTTTTACTCTTTATTCTTTATTATGATCTCTGTCACCTTGCCAAAGAACTTGCTCATAAGCCCATAATTCACAGATATCTTCTAGAGCCCTTCTTGTAGATGGGAGTTGCGTTAGCAGCACTGCAGGCCTCTGGCACAGCAGCTGTTTGTAATGGGGGATAGCACATCTTTGCCAGCGGTTTCTCAGTTTCACATTTGAAAGAATGCTACCCGGTCCTGGTGTCTTCTTAATTTATTTATTTGATCTGATATTTCTTGTGTATTGAAATCGAACCATTATAAAGAATGCTGTGGGTGGGGGAGTCTTCTCAAGGTCTTCATTAGCAGAGACCAGTGCAAAGAATTCACAAAGTGGTTTTGCTGTGGCCTTGTCTCTGAGTGCCCCTTTTACACCTCCTTCATCAAGCAACCTTGTTGGTTCCTTAGCTAGTTTGCTGCTTTTGATGTTTTTAGGGGACTTTTTACTGTGAACTTGAGCATTCATTAGAAGGGGCTGTTCAAATTCATTTCTACCCTCTTAATTTTTTTGTTTACATTTGACCTGCCATGTAGGAATGGCTTTTCTGTTCTCTGTATGTGGGCAAGCTTTCCATTGCTTTAAATTCTGACCTTTTCTTTCAGACAGCCTCCTTAACTCCCTATTGAACCAAGCAGGAATTAATTGGGTTGTTCTTTCTTCCTTTTTTTTCTTTTTGGTGCATGTTTTACCTGGGCTTCGAACTCAGTATTCTGTGTAGCCRTTAGGTTGTCTGCAGGCTTCTTGGGCTGTTCTTTTCAATATTTCTTTTTTGACTAATAGCCTTGTTTTTACATTGTTCCCTTCACATTTTTTATCTCTTTCTTCAATCATCCGCTCTTTACTCTAGCAACCTAATTGTTGTCGCTACTAAGGARGAGCTCTCCCAGTGATGCCACTTGAACTGGTTCCTGAGCACCACTTGAGACTAAATCCAAAATAGCATCTTTCATGTGAGTTCCAGTACGGGATCTTCTAGGAGTTTTGTCTCTGCATTTCATCCTGATGAATCGCTCATCCAGTCTATATGTAGGTAATTGAACTCCTATTACTACCTACCTTGAACTCTTACTATTACTATTACCACCAGTCCAAAATTTGCAGTTTCTTTCCTGATCAGTGTCATTGTCATGATGGGGGCAGGAGATGGGGGCCAGGAATTCTGCCATGCTTCTCTTTTGCTGTAACATATCATGCTGTTACACTATACGCTTACATAATCCTTTAAAAAGAGTGGAACTCTGCCACCCACACATCATGTCTGTCATTCTTGTGAAGTTGATAGTGTAGCAGTGCTGTATCCCACTGGTTATCCTGCTTTTCCCTGTGTCTTTGGAATATCTGTTAATATTGGGGTGGTTGTTAGATGTCGAGCATTTCCCTACCCCTTACATTTTAGGTCTCTGGATTCAGTGGTTTGACCAGAGCACACCACGGTGCCAGCTGTGCCCTCAGGAAGGGGGACCTGGTGGTCCAGGCAACCTGAGAGCAACCCCATCCTTCCTTAGGAGCTCCATTTAGGTCAGGGCCTCTGCCATTTATGTGGCATGTCCTGCATTCCTGGGCAATGCCTCTGGGCTGCCTATGTTAACTGGTTAGTCCCCGTTTGCACACCCTGACCGTTGGGTATTTACAGATGTCAAGTAAGASGTCTGACAGGAGCCTGCTCCATCATCTCCCTGTAGACAAGTGAATCTCTGTCACTTAAAGAGGACGTGTGATCTAAGACGATGCTTGTGTTTAGCAAAGCTATCTACATTTAAGTGTTAGATAAAAATAACTGAAAGTGTAAAACAGTAAGAGTAAGGAATTTTGGAAAGTTTTACAAGGATGAGATGTTCAATTCGGATGCTTAAAAGCTGTTGCACTGTTTTTTTCTGCTCAGGGCAACCGCTAAAAGTCAGTGCTGCAAAAGTTAAACTATCAAAAATGATGCATGAAGATTGCACTCTTCAGAAAAAACATCCTGAAATACCAGCCTGGGGACTCTTCACTATCAAGGTAGCTTTCTGCTGTTTCATTGCCTGAAACTGGGAGAATCTGCCTCATCCACAAATAGACTATTTATAGTGTATGAATTATTTAAAAAAGTATATTAAATCACAAGATCCATTTTGATAACTGTCTTGTTGCAAATTGTTTGGGTTACTCAGAAGCTGTTGGGCTTTTTCTTAAAAACTTTCTGATGTGGGATGGAAAAGCTGTTACATTTTATAAAAAAGAAGAGTAGTACTGTGCTTTTTTCCAGCATTCTGGACTGCTCCTCAGTTTCAGGCAGATTTAGGAACACAAAGTATATGGCTRCAAAAAACCTTTGTTTCTATATTCCGTGGTAGCTTTG
Source organism: Apteryx rowi (assembly GCF_003343035.1). Classification (NCBI taxonomy): domain Eukaryota; kingdom Metazoa; phylum Chordata; class Aves; order Apterygiformes; family Apterygidae; genus Apteryx; species Apteryx rowi. The sequence continues at coordinate 960,586 of NW_020447297.1, read as the reverse complement.
GCTGTTTCCCTAGAGGTCTGTGCAGTTTTGCGTATTTCAGAGTTAGAAACATGAAAAGAGCCAATATCCACAGAGCTGCCAGRTGCTGTTTGAAATACAATAACGTAAATCTTTGTGTAGCTCCTAAAGAGTGAGGTATGGGGTTGTTTCAGTTGGGAACTTTATCCTTTTTTTTTTTGTCTTGCCTCTCTGAAAGGAGTATTAGCTTAACAGGAACCTCAGCTTTCTGTTGTAGGAAAGGTATGAAACATAGGTAAGAATTAAATTTCATGGGAACATACTAATTAAAGCAAACAATATGTACTCTTCTACCACTGAGCTTTATAATTGCATCTAAAGCCCTTGAGCCTAGGCAGCTATGTAATTTTTAATATCATGTAATGTTTTGTGTAGGAATGTGATGGATGTCTTGTTCTTCATCAGCCCTGTTGTTGACAGACTGAAGGATATCTTGAAGCATACTTCACTGTTAACTATCCGTGCATGTAATTGCATATGTACCTTCTGGGTACAATGCAGCTATTTGCTTCTTAATATCAGTTTATCATGCTCCTATGAATATTGCATTTTAAATAGTTAAGAACTAATTTAGTTGAGATCACTGGGACTATTTGCTAATGCAAGRTGTTAAGCAGCAGGAGTCAGATACAGTAATCTTACCTTAATGTCTGGAAAATAACTGAAAACAAACATTCTTCATTAGCCTGCTGGAAATATGCAAGCAAAACAACTTAACAGCAGGGCTGTACTTGTATTCATGCAGCTTCTGATAACATTAGGCTTTGTTGTTCATTCTTTGCGCAACTCTCACATGGTAGCTGATAACCTATTTTTCTTGTTTTCTCCTCTTTTTATTTCATCACRGCTTACTGGATAACTGTCCTGATGTCTGATGAGACTCATACAGAACATCATTGTTTTCCTACAATTTATAAAGCAGGAGAAGAGAGAGAGAGTGCAGAGGCCATGGATGGATGCACTTCACATCAGCTGACCTCACTTCACCGCAGTTTATTTTAGATTACTATATTTCAGCCAAACATTTTTTTTTCCTTTTTTGATATGCATTCTTTGTTTGCTGGAGCAGTTGTGTGGGCATAGAAGTACTCATAAGCCCATACTACCATGGAAACAAGCTCCATTGGCTTGATACTGTGGCAATTTAGATGGTTTAGGATCCTGAAAGCTTGGAGCTCTTGCAATGTGTTTGTGAGCTCCCTTTATAAAGTGCATTACATTAAAGTATTGTCCATTTTTCTTGGCCTTGTGAACAACACATGTAAAGATAGTAATTCATCTGATCTGCTTGTGGGTATATTCATCTGGGTGCTGCTGCATTCCCAGTAAGTGCATCTTTCCTACCACTGAGAAAGCTTCCCTGTACTCTGTCTGCCTTTCATAGGAACTGTTGCTACTTCCCTGCACAGAAAGACTTTTGGCTGGTCAGGGCAAATAAGGTCTGTTGGTGCACCTAGGACCCTAATGACTTGCATTAAAATATTTTCCTTACTGTAGTCCAGAAATCACCTCGGTCAGTTGTAGCCTGTCATGTTGTCCTGCCAGCAAATTGCAGAGGGGTTAAAATTCCCCATGACAACTGGGGTCCACAGCTGCTTGGATTTCTCTGGTTGTCCCTTTATCCCTTTACTTTCCCATGTGACAAACATGGGAGGAACAACCTCCCCAAATCACCTAGATCCTTCCCTTTCTCTGCCTATGGCTCTTCCCCTAAACATCCTAAAATAAGTCTTACACATTCCCAAAATGCTGTTTCCCTGCATCCCACGCTGTGTCCCATTCCCCCAGGCAGTGACCCCTTCAGTCCGCAAGGTGCTCCGCGGAGCCGCCCCCGTTGGCTCACGTTGCTGGGGTCTCGCACCTGCACCATGGGGCTGATGCTGCTCTGGGACAGCCCCRGAGGAGCCGGACAGGGTGTCTGTTCCTCTGAGCAGGTAATTTGTGTCCTCCCCTCCGTTGTGCYCCTGTGCTCTTCTGGGCTTGTGGCGAAGAGCTTTTTATCAGTAACCTAACAAGTGGTTCATGTCATTTTTTTCTACGATGTTCTGCATCAGAAAGCTTCAGAGAGGAAGTTTTTTTCTCCTTCTGAATTATCTCCAGTAATAGCAATGTGAGCACGTGGAAAAGCAAGAGCACATTTTGTCATTTAAATAATAATTGGAACTATTGTCAGAAAAATAATTAACTCGGGACCAGTACTAAACAGCAGTATGCTTTGGCACGTGGCCTGAGAAAGAAACAAAATGCAGTAATCTCAGAACACAATTACAGAAAGAAAATACATACTCTGACTGTACAGTCACTTTTCAGAACTTCCTTTTTTGTATTTTCCCTCTTATTTTTTTCCTTCAGATGTGCTTAATGCAATGAATCAAAAGAATACAGATGTTTCMTTCTTCTGCACATAGCATTGTCAAGAAAATAAATTGTTGCCTTGACTTTTTTTTTGGGGGGGAGGGCTTCAGGAGGGGTTTTTGAGGAARAGGTGATGAGGAAGAAGGACAACTAAAAGATCCTGCCTTAGCAGCCTTTCAGAGACCTTTARAGCCATGAAAAATAAATGAGAAGTKCTGTCCTTCCTTTAATTTCACCCCCATATTCCTTAATCCATCCCTGACTTTTCCTCGTCCTGTGTGTTTGCAGTGGCTTTTGACTTCAGGTGTGAACTGCTTGCCACCATCTGACACAAGCACTGACAAATCTTTGTTCTTCTTGTATACAGTATTTGCTGTCCTTAATTTTTGTTATTCTGCTTCTTTTATACACAGTTAGGCTGGCAGATCCGACTGTCAACTGGTMAGTTCTCCGTGTCATCCCGTTGTCYCTTTCTCTCAGGGAAAACTCTGTTTTCTTCCCCTGAAATGTGCACCTAGCTTCTAACTTYTAAAGCAGTTCAGCTGCCCTGGGCAGCACACTCACTGTTTCTTCCTCAGCACAGGGCAAACCGCAGAAGGCTTCCCGTCCGTCCTTGAGAAGCGTCTCCTGTCGCAGTTTGCAAAGGCGAGATGTCTCCTTCCTTTCCTGTTCTCCCTGAATTTGCAGCCCRCTGCACGCTTCTGTTGAAGTGACACGGATGCCATCTCACTCCTCACGATGTTGTTGTCCTCCTGGTTGTAGGCAGACTGAAGAGGGTCGCTTTGCCAAGCTGCAGGTGATGTGTGTTGCTTTGCCAAAAAACACCTGTCTTTTTCCCCTGTARTGCACCATCATTAATAACATGAAATCTATTGTTTTAAATGTCTTCTTTTATTTGGAATTAAATAAAATAGGAAATGTTAAATAAAATAGGAARTATTAAATAAAATGGGAAAAATAGGAAATAAGGTAGGAAGAGCCAGAAAAATTGTAGGGGCAGTATGTAGCTGCATCCAGGCTGTATTTATGTAAATGGAGCAGTTTCTAGAAAACCAGGTCATGAATGAATTGGGAATGAATTTCTTATAAATCYCACATGAAATGCTTTAGATTTTTAGCTGTTGCTTTCTTTTCCTCTTCTTCCTGGTGTCTCGCATCTTATGAAGCTGTGGAGAGAGATCTTAACTGTAACAAGTTGCTATGGATTCTCCATGATAAATGCTGCAATGCTTATGCTCCATAAAAGAAACAGTTGTTCATTGCTTTGACCTTAATTGGTGAATGAGCTTTAAAACTCACATCTATAAGAAGCACTTGATTATGTTCAGTTCATTAGAAAATGGAACATCCAAATGAGTAAATATTTCCTAAATACTAAGACAAGAAATCCRAATTTCAGCAAGGAAGTTGCTTCTTTAATATAAAAACATAACATTACTTAGGAAGATCCTAAGTATTTCTTAATATGACGGATTTTTTAGTGCCTTGCTGCAATATTACTTTACAACACTAGGGTGTGCTCATGATTTATGATTTTTTTCCAGAAGCTTGTTCTGAAAGCTGGTCCTCCACATATTCTGCTAACCATAAATGAAAAAGAAACTTTAAATAAAATAATGTCTTTTACTGCATATTGCAGGATTTTTTTTTTTGGCTAAGTGAAGTGTAGTTTAATAAAAAAGACTTAAATAATGTTCTCAGTAATGAATTAATAAAATTCTGACTTTCATCACTGGTTTTACAGATCCTCATCCACTTCTCCTTACCCAAAAGCTTTTTTCTTTGTTTCTTTTTTTCCCCTGCCATTGGCAGTCCCAGGTGTTTTGAAAGTCTTTCGACATAAGCTTTTCTTTTTTCTTCCTCTGAAAGTAGCACAGGGTTTTTAGTGTAATATTAGAATTTTTATCATGCATTTTTTGAATGTTTTCACTGTCATAGTGGTCCCAACTATTCTAAATTTCCATTTTGGTATTCAGGATAATTTGGGTAAATGAACCACAAACAGTGGTAGTATTTCCGTTCCTTGATTGGATGAGCAGTTCTGGCATGAATAACATACTTGTGTGTGCAGATATAGTCTTTGGAGTCCCAAATATGCACCCATGAGAACTTGAAACTAATTTCTTATGAGTATTTCTGCTAAAAAAGGAATGCTTGGGTATTTGCTGAGAGCAAATGTAAAAGGATCTGGCTGTCCCAAGCTCCGGTAGGAATTCAAGCATAGTTGCATTTGTTACACCGTAATTCTAATCAGTTCCAGTCAAGCAGCTTACAACCTTGTTTGGCTTTTGTACTCAGACTGTGTCAAACTTAAGTTCTTTGGGGTCTGCAGAAACCACACACAAATTGAAGATGGTTAAGGTTTCGAGTAAAGAATAAGACTGAAACTGGACAGAGATTTGCAGGCGTTCACTTACATTCATGCATATGTGCAAATRTTAAGGACAATCATATAGTTTCTGTGACTGTAGTCCTAACCATTTCTCCAGTCCTCAGTGTTGTCACCATCAAACACAGGGCAACGGTGCTGCGTATTTGCACCCCCAACCCTGGACTACGACATGCTCCCAAATGTTMTTGTTAAATACGTTTGCCTCAGACTAGGATCAACGGGTGCAGACACTACTGCAGAGTTTGGAGTCCAAATTCTGGAGGTAATTCCATCCTGTGAAGTACTGACAGAACAGAATTGTTGTGTTTTCAGACTAGATTTATGCCGTGTTCTGGTAGGAGGCTGTGCTGGTTATTTCAGAAGAAGGTACAAGAAAATCTGAAGTGGACAGGTCTGGCCTTCTCAGACCTGGTTGGATTCTTTCTTGTATAGCAATAGTTCTGACAGTGATGAAATTAAGGAAGAAATAAGGAATGGAAATTAGGCAAAGAAGTAAGTYAGAGCTCCTCTGCGTCTCACACTATCAGGCTGGGTCATGCAGGTGGTGCCGCACAAGTGAGCCTTAAGAAGAGATGTTTAGTTTGGATTTTACCAAAGACTTACCCCATTTTTTAAATCAGAATGAGGAAGAAGGCCTGGTGGTTCTTTAGCCTTCAATGRTAGAGGCTTCATGGAACTGGGCTGTTACTATAACAGGTCAGAGCAAGATACAGGGTACTTACTAAGAGGTTTTTATAGGCTTTTCATTTTGTTCTATTGTTTGTGGATGTTCTCAAAGTTTAATCCTTAATTTATTAACACCTAAGCCCTTTTTATGTTTATGCATGAGCAATTATCTATTTACTCCAGCATGGATGAGAGGCTGTAAGGTTACAGTTGTTGCTAACCTATCTTTGAATGTCAATTCTTTTGATTACTCTGTTTTTCTGGGTTTTCAGTTTCCTCAAATAATGTCGGTCCTTTGTTGAACAACTGTTCTCATTACCGGTATGTGGTTTGACAATAATGTCTAATTGTTAAAGCTTTGGCTTCCCCTAGCATTCATCCGGAGGTGTGCGTGTGCCGTGCGGAGGTTTTGTTTGCGTTACACGGTGGTTTAACAAAAACCTTCCTAGGAGCGGCATGCGTTTGTTAGAGTGGCGTAGGGATTAAATAATTAATTAAAACAAGAGCATTCAGTTGAAATGAGGCTCAGTGAAATTCAGGAGAATGTGGGAGTTGAGATTCTTTAGAAAAAATAAGGCCAAAACTTTCCCCCTTCAGATAGTCTGTGATTTACAGTTGACCTACAATTAAAATTTACAGATGTTAAGAGTATTTACCTTTTATAATATCAAACTTTTCTTTTGATTCTGATGTCCGTTCTGTTTCTCATTCTTGTAACAGACAGTCCCTGAACCTTGAATCTCTTTCAAAATTCTGAGGTATTTGAAATTTGGATTTAAAATGTTTTGTGCCTGAGGACTGTTCCTCCGTCACATGTTCATCTAATTTGAATGAAGTCCTTGAGGTCTCTCCAACCGTGAAAAAGCATTGGACTTTGCTGTTTTGGAGAAATATTAAAATTTTGACTGAGGGAAAGGAAACGTAAAATTCCAATGGAAATTGTATCCTGCCTTTCCAGCAGCCCTAGCATGCATTTATCATTCAGTTTCCGTTCTTACTAAAGTCACGTCTTCTATATTTGAAGCTTGTTATAAATTATAAATGTCCATAAGGTAGCTCTGAAACATTTGTGGCTTTGAAACATTCCTGTACTCTCTTTAGGATAATCACTCAAACTTTATCAAAAATACAGACAGTCTTCTGTTCATGTGTTTTTAGAGAAGCTAATTATAGAAGTTATAAAGAAACCAGCTAAAGTGGAGGACTTTTTTTTTTTTTTTTTTTGTGGAGGCATGAAGCCAAGATCATCATTACAAGGTTGCACAGTTTGTTGCCTGCGTAGGCCTGGGGAGCAGATGGAGGGAGGTATAGGAACTCTCTCAAGTAAGACTGGCTGGGAAATAGTACATCTGCTTTGTGAAAAATGTGGACATATTGAAATATGTGTGGATGCTAGTGTAGAGCGAGAAGCGGTGCTGCCGTGGCAGATCAAGAGAGGAGGCCTGCAACAGCAGACCTGTCGAAGACACCTCTTGGTGTTGTCAGATGCTGTATTCGGAGCACGATTTGAACCTAAGTGGTGTTCACACTGAGTGAAGTAACACCATTGGGGAAAATGGGGAGAAGAATGTGTGTGGAGGGGGGTATACGTGATCTGTTTTAAAGCTTCTCTTAGTCATTAATTTAGAAAGACACTGCCATTAAGCCTAAAACGTCACTATAGAACTACTCTACACTTTTTCTTCCTAGGTTTTTAATCAGTTCCATTTCAGCAGTAACTTTGCCTCATCTATAGCTACTTGCTACCAAAGGGTGGTTCTGTGGTCCAGCACTAAAGAGGCACTGTTCATGCCCTTTCAGCTTGACAGAGCGAACTGATCTTGCCTGAGTCAACCTTGCATCTACTTGGCTCACCTTGTTAGAACTGTAGAATAAGTCAGGTTGGAAGGGATCTCTGAAGGTCTCTAGTCCAACCTTGGCTCAGAGCAGGATTCACTTCAAAGTCAGAAAGTCAGATCGGGTTGCTTGATTTCTTGCCCAGGTAAGTGTTGAAAATCCCCAAGGATGGAGATTCTGCTCTGGGCACCTGTCCCAGTGCTGCACAAGTGTCACATTAAAAAAAGCTTTTCTTTCATGTCCTCTTGAAATTGCCCATGCTGCAACTTGTGCCCTTTGCCTCTTGTCCTTTCAGTGCGCCTCGGAGGAAAGTCTGGCTTCATATTCCATATACCCTTCCATCAGATAGCTCAAGGCAGTCATCTGATTCTCTCCCCACCCTTAGCTTTCTTTTCTCCAGGCTGAACAAACACAGTACCTTCGGTCTCTCCTTGTACATCAGTAATTCTCAGTTGAGGACTGTCTTATCACTAATACTGTAGTCATAAAAGCTTTGGGAAATGCTCAGTGCTTCTCACAACCAGGACTTTCAGGGCTAACGAATGTGGGGTTTTGATCTTTCTGGGCATGTTGTAGCTGCCAGGCAATTGCAATGTCAGTAGCTTACTGCATTCCTCTTTCCTGCTTCTTCCTTATCATACTGCCTGTAGAGCAGCTCGATGGACTTCAATGGATTTAGTGGATCATTTTTTTAGTTGTATTCTTTTAGCAGGAATTGTTTCCCCCCCCAATGTTTGTGAAAGATTTCAAGCTCTGTATGGGTTTCTTATGTTTCAGTAGCATTCTGACTGCTTTACTGTAACACTGAATCATTTTTCCATTGAAAACACCAATAAGGATGACAATTTTTTTCTGTAAAATTTCTGCAGTAATGACTTAAAATTCCCTCTTTTATCAAACATCCCTACCAATAAACTTTCTTACTTGGTGCACTTGGAACACAAAAGGAAGATGAATGTAGCCAAAGTAAAGCTCATTTTAAGATCCATATGTTCATGGATATTTTTGAATGTTGACCCAACTACACTCAGACTTTACCTAATAGAACAGATTTTATCTGGATGTCTATCCCGTGGGCTAATTCATCTTAACGCCACATAAGAGAGAATGGAATTTTCCTGCCTTTTATTTTAAATGTTCTAAATCAGATAATTGCTTAGAGCCCTGACAGATTTACAAGAGTAATTGTCTAATTTTATGATGCAGCGCCACTGAAAACAAAAATTACTTGATCTAAATCATGCTTTGAAAAGCTGTATGCATCTAACAGCTGAGAAATACACCATCTAAAGTCCGGCCGGTCACTGGGGAAGAGTCAGTTTAGGATCTGGCCAAGCCAACTCCTGGGAAGCAGTACAGAGGAACTGGAGATGCCTGAAGCATAAACCCCCTTGATACTTACAGTGGGAAAGGAGGGAAGAGAAGAGCAACTGGGGGGAAATACATGAGAGGGTCCAGAAAAATGGTTTAAAGGCCTTGGTGAATCATTCATGCCAGTTAGCAAACTGAGTTCAATTTAAATCAGACTTTTTTTTTTATTTTTCTCCTTCCTCCCCCCCACCCCACCTCCAGTCGTTCAAAACAACTCCACTGGGATGAATTTGATCTCCTGTAGCTAGTACAAGGTGTTCTCCCCTCTCTTATGTTGACTGGCAGCATTTCTGGACTTTTAAACTGCTGAGCTGCTCTGGAAGGAGAGCCTGAATTAAAATAATAATAAAATTACAGGATTTGGGGAAGTTTGTCTCTTGCCATTGTCACATTCTCTGCTCGGTGTTTTCCTGACTCTCTTCCTAACCTTACAATGTCATAATGGCAGTTGTAAATCCAACAGCAATTTTTTGGTCTCTGCATCCCTTCACAGGAATCCTGATGCACAAGTTAGAAGTTTCTGAACACGTGGAATTTCACCCCCTTTCATTGATGCTAAGCCAGAATAGTGTCCAGCTAAATTTCTTATTGTCTTTCTTATTGTCTTTTCCTAAAGGAAAGCCTGCACATGTCAAAACAAGAAGAAGGGGTATGCTTCCTAGCAGAAGTGCTTTCTGGTCACTGCCCTTCAGTGCCGCATACTGTGGCATGCTTTCAGTAATACTGTGGCGTACTTTCAGTACTGCTTTCAGCACATCAATGGATTGTGAAACCCAGGCAGTTTTAGCTTTGGGTCAGCGCTGTTGCAGTATTACTGTACTTGCACGACTTCATGGGTACTTTTTCATGTGTGCCAGTTTGCACAGTGGAGATGCTGGGAGATGGACTCCTGCGCATCCATTAAATCTGTACCAAATACTCCCTGTCCTTCAATAAGACAGAGCTTGTACACCCAGGAGCTTCTGCCCTGAAGGCAAGATCATGCAGCAACTCTGTGAGAGCTGCAGCCTCTCTGCAAAGTGAATCTGAGGGACTGAGGACCCGGCAGTGTGTCAAACATAAGGAACTAGGTGGATTTCTTCTTGTGATGGGGCTCATCTGATTTTGGACTAGGTTGCGAACTTCCAGGTGACTAAGCTAGGTTGCCTTGCCAGGGGATAAGGAAGGGGGCATCTTGGGAGTGATTTGTCCCATCCGTTTCAGGGAAGTGTCTAAAATATGGTCACCTGGAGGTGCCCGTCTCTTCATTTACTAATGTGGGAGTGTAAAAAACTCTCTTGGACTTAATGGCCAGATTCACATCCCAGCTAAGCATGTGGTGCTTAATGTGCGCCTTAGGAGGAATAAAATTCAATTAAATTATTTCTTGGAATCCGCTTCCGTTTTTCTTTAGTTAGCAAACTTTGGTCAGACTGGATAGTTAAACAAACTATATTCCATTGAAGGTTAAAGGAAGAATGTGAGGTTGATGCGGAACAACCAGTTTCTTAGGTTACTCAAAGAAGAGGTTGTCTTTGTGTTGAAAGAGTGATTAGTGCAACTCACAGTGATAAGGCTCTCAGAAGTACGAAGGTCTGCTGTATCTATTAGTAGCCATATTTTTTCTTTCTATGCTGCTAGTGAATTCAGAATGACAGCCTCCTATAAAAGAGAATTGTATGTTGGTTGGGATTTTTCTTCTGGTTTTCTTCTAATCCAGGTCTTTTTTTTTGGCTATCACTACCAAATAGTAGGACTAACAGCTTCTACGCTTTAAAAAAGACTGTGGAAACAAGAGAACCTTAGCTCTGTTCAGTGCCTGGCTCAGGAAGATGAACTGAGGAACAGAGCTCTGTCTTTGTGGGGAAAGGCAAAAAGAGGAGCAGAAATTAACAGCTTCGATTTAACCATTCAGATGTACTAACTCATATTTCTAGCTGGTATCGCTCTGATATGGAGTGCTGGTATATCCAGAAATCAAGACGCTAGCATTGCTGCTTTTTTAATGCTGCTTCTTGTTGCAGTTCCCTTATTGAACCATTTTTTTGCAGTACCAACCTTCCCACTCCAAATTGCTATGGCAATAGAAATCAAACACAAAAACAAGCCTCCCAAACATGTGAAGGTTTATTTACCCACATTAATTTGACTGCATACTTTCTCATGAATATTTTTCGGCATGGGTCTCAGAACAGAATGATCTGCAAAAAGTTGCATTTAATATGAAAAACATGGATGACAGAATGACAGCTCCTAGATGCCCAGCTCTCCTGGGGAACTGACTTGCAGAAAGTAGATATTCTGCATCTTTTAGAAAACCAGGATCCTTCCAGTGACAGCCAGCTACTCAATCCCTCTTGGACTCATTTATTTCTTTTGAAAACACAGATCGCTTGAGACACTGCTGCACTAATCTAGGACATATCTACACTGTCAACGAAGTTGGCTCCCTACTTCTTTCCTGGGTCTGCGGTTGCCCGTGTTGGTTAATTCCCAGGCCCTTTACGGGAGTGAACCAATTAGTTCTTTCCGGAGTGAAACTTTGCTTTGGCTCATTCCAGGATTTCTGTGGACAGCAGTGACAAGACTGCACTAGACATGGTTCCTCCTGCCCTCCAACGCTACCCCCGAAAGCTTTGTGTTTTCAACCATGCAACACTTTGCCTCCCCGTTACATCTGAAAAACGTCAGGTGGGCTGCTGCGGAGACTGTTGCCATGGTCATTCTGAATGGTGCAAAGTTCACTACAAGGAGATTTGTCTTAACAGCCCCAGTAGTGCCACATCTTGGTGCCAAATGCTCCTGCAGTGAACCCAGCCAGTCTGCAGGAGCTGCTCTGACAGCTAGGGTTGCTCCTGGTGTACCTATGTTGAGCAAGATAGAGGTAGCCACAAAGTGGCAACAGGAAAAAACAAAAAAACACCTTTGGGTGTATTCAGACTTCTTAAAGTGCAGTTTATTGAAATGGAAGACTTGTTTTATATAAATTCTGTGCTGTTGCTAAAATGGTAGTGCTTTAAAATATGGTACTTTATTTTAGGTGTGCTTCCTCAGTGCTACATTAAGTCCTTTATATCACCACCTATTGCTGGAGGGCAATACTAAATCACAAGCTCAGGCTTCTGTTTCCTTAAATAGTTTTAACAGAGTTGTACTTAAAATGCTGTAAGTGTAAACATACCTTATGAAAATAAATAGAATTAAGATTGGTAAAGCACTTTCTCTCAAGTTAAATACACCATGTAATTTATCATTATTTTATTGATGAACTCATATCTCAGCAAGTGATTTTTCATATCATCTTTTAATTAAAACTGATTTGTGTCTCCATGGAAACTCTTAGCATGAACTACCATTATCATAAGTCCATAAACAACCACAAAAACTTATAGCCTGTGAACAGACCCATAACTGCAGGAAAAAAAAATATATTTTTAACTACTTAATAAGCAACGTTTGTTGAATTTCCCTATTTACAAGGTGATCTCTATTCTGACAAAGCATCTCAAAAACCAATCTGAGTCTAAACTGTTGGAGTTTACAGCCCAATCAGTACAGCAGTGATGGTAGGCCATATGTTTGACTGGAAAGTGACTTTATACGGTAACTGAACACAGTTTAGAACAAAGAATGGAATAGTTCTGTGTTTTGTTTTTACAGAGGCTTTTCTGCCGTGAAAACGTCTCCTGGGAGGAAAAGGGAAAGTGCTCCATGATGTTTAAAAATGGACAGGGAGTGGAGGAAACAGCCATTTCTGAAGTGCAGTATAAAACTAAATGACCCCTCCATCCAAAATCAGATGCTCTGATCAAGAATTATTGTAAATCTAAATGGCAACATCAGAAGCACATCACTGAGCTTGTTGTAAAACTCCATCCCTCAGAACAGAAAGACTTTTTGATGAGGATGGATCTTTCACGTTGCCCCGTCCGCATGGGTGTAGTGGTGATTACCACAACACAACATTTATGTGAGTCTATGCTCAAATTTCTTCCACATTCGCATAGCCTGAGAGAGTGCTGTTTCATGTAACAGCTGGGTTGCTGATAAGTGCCTACTGGTCCCCTGAAATATTACTACAATTTAGCAATGGAAATTAATCAAATATAAACTAATGACAGTGGCCATCTGGTGCAAAGACCACAAGAAAAAGAAATAGGTGGAGTGGGGAGAAGAGCTATACGCATCCATGGCAGCAGATATCCTTCTCCAGCATTACTGGAGCTGGGTAAACTCTATGGAGGTGACTGTTGATCATTGTTCTGGGTTTCCCACCTCTTTTAAAAGATATTTGTCAACAAATACCTACTTGTTATGAATTGTTTGGTTGGCTTCTTGCCTTCTGAATTACTCGCAGATAGGTTAGCTTAGATTCTTGTGGCCCTCAGGCAGTTGCATCAGCTATGTGCTTGATAGCTGTGTCATAGCCATGGGCCAGAGCAGCTTTGTGACCTTCCAGTCTCATCTGTCCCTTACTGTATTGCCTCAATATAAATGACAGACTTTATTCTGGACTTCCCTTCTTTTACCTGACTGAATGATGCAAAGAGAGGGAAAGATAAAACTACCTATTGACCAATTTCTGGGAGGAAGAAAGGTGAGAGGAGTTAAAAGCTATGATGGAAAGCATGGGCTTTTTTTTCCCCTGCTGTTTTCTAGGTCATGCATCAGGTATTAGCTGAGATTGCTCACTGAAGTGTGAAGCTATTATATAGTATCACCAGCTGGTGGAAAGGTTTAGCTGTGGGGTCTGAATATGTTGCAGAATTATGGTCCTCTGTCCCCCTTTGGATTATCTAGCATCTGTGCTGCTAGGGTTCTGGGTAAGAGGTTTGTATCTGTTTTGTAGGGAAGATGCAGCTGCGTACCATTCTTCTGTTTCATTTTACCCTAGAAGTATATTTCTGGCTCAAACTCATTTTGTGATGCTTTTTGTATTGCAGTGGCACTGATTGAATTTCTTTCCATTGCTTTTTATGTCATCACAATAAACTAACAGTAATTAGAAGATGGATAAGTGAACATGATTCCAGGGGAAAAGCTCACCTGAACATACCTGCCAGAGTCAGGTGTTTGGGGAGGAACATGCTTCTTTTAGTGATATGTGGTGATTTCTATAACACTATTTTGTATATGACAAGGGGAAAATCCTTTCTGTTGATTGTTTTTTTTTCGTTTCCTGTCTGTTAATCCTCCCTAACAGGATAACGTGCTTTTGAACATGATGTGGGGAAGATAGCTCAGATATCCTTAGTATTCCTACAAGATTTGTGCAAATCAGTGACAGAGAGGAGAGTTAGCCCAGATCAGTTGCTATCCTCAGTGCCGGTGCAAGAGGTCAACTGCATTACCAGCTACCAGACAGCCAGCGCTAGTGAGGATTGTTACAAATGCCCAGACAGTGGAAGAGCTCTGGTAAGAGCTGAGCCTTGCTTGGAGTAGGATGACCTGAACATGAGATGTGAAAACTACAGTGAATGGGGCTTCCTATGACCCTCTACTTGCAAACTACTTTCTTTTCTCTTTTGGAATGAAGTTTGTTCTGAAGAGACAGCATGCTGAGATTGTGCAGTAACTTTCTGTCTCTTCCTATTCCCAAAAGACAAAAAAATTCAGAGTAGTATCTACGCAGTTAGTCTAATACTTGCAGTTTCTCAGCTTCCCTAGAAGTGTGCCAGAAAGATGCAGTATGGCCTAATTGAAGAGCAATTCATTTAAAATGAGCAAAGAGGTCTGCCCCAACTGTTGGCTCTGTAGACTTAGAGGGCTGTAGCTGGACAGAAATCAGCAGCTGTGTTGCAAGCTTTCGTTAGCTGCTTTTATAACTTAATGAATGAAATAATGTAGTCATAGACTGTGATTGTAAGTTGTTGAATGACAGTATGCCAAGCATATTGTAATCGTAATTAAGACACAAAAGGTAATCAAAATGTGGATAATTATATCATGTGCAACTTGGCTTAGCTGTTCTCTGTAAGAACCAGATAAAATTTCTTCTCCCATGAAGCATTACTTTCTTGGCTGGAAGGTCTAGTCAGATGTTCTGCCTTTCTTCAAAGTATCGTATCCTGGACTCTACAAGAAGTGATATATCAGAAAGCAATGGATCCACATAGGCAAATCATATATTCGTGTTTTCTTCCACCCTGTTGAACACAGAGGGTGTAATTCACTCCAAACACTAACACTGGCCCCTGTTCTGAAGCTTGTGTGATGAAGCATCCGTTTTCAAATGTTGTAATAGGGTCAGTCACTGGCAAGTCTTGCATTGGGTTGAAGGTGAAAACTCCAGAAAATTGTTTTCTCTCCTATACCATGCCCTTCCCTTGTGTGATATATTTGCTGTGATTGGTGTTCAGGCTTGTGTTGACCTTGGCAGTTTGAAAGTAAACAGCAACTTTGTCCTGCCACTGCAAATTCCATAGTTGATCTTGACAGTAAAAGCTGTGTAAGCAATTAGTTTATTATCCAGATAACACGATAAAGGAATTTCTAGTAGAGGGTCCCTGGAGTTGACCACTTACTGCCATGGGGAGAGGAGGGAAGTGCTTTATGACTTGTGGCTGCTTCGCAAGGCCTTGTTCTACAGTGAGTGACAGAAGAGCACTAACATCTGATTCCTGGCAACTGGATGAGATCTAATCCTACCAGATGCTGTACAAATAAGGGAGATGCTTGGCTTTTAAAACTCTTTCCAGAACTAAGCCTATGGTTCCAAGTTACTACCTCTCTTTTTATTATTATTCTAACAGGCAGCTTTGCATGCTTCACATGTCAGAGGAAGATTGCTGACTGTTCACACAAAGCATTTTTATCCAGACCAAATGCTGGAGCTGGTCACTAGAACTTGACCTCCGACTAACTATGTGCTAATAATAATACATTTATATGCTGGCTGGTGCTAGACCAAAAAATGAGTGGAGAGGAGCCAGAACACCACTTCTTTGCAAATGAGATAATGCAATTTCAAGTGAAGGGCTGTGTGAAGCGGTACAGCAGTTTCTCAAGCCTTGCTTCTCCCAAGCAATTGGAGGACTATCAGGAGGAACAGGTAAAACAAAAGGAGAGAGATTAGGATATTTAGGACTGTAATGCAGTCTGTTTCACTCAGAATGARCGGATATGCCACAGGGCCACCAATTAACTGTATTGTGGTGTAACCCTAGTGTTTCCTCAATAGCAAACCTTGCATTGTCAGTCTTTCCTTAAAGCTTTCCTTATTTTGGCCATTTTTCCAGGAGGATTTAACTGTAACTTGGAACTGTAAGTGATCAGCTCAGAAAAGAGAATTACTTTTAATTAGGTGTAATTGAATTTGGAAAGGATTACGCCAGTGGTCAGAGAGAAATCACTCAGATGGGAGCAGCTAATTTTTCTTCTCGTCTGACTCAGTTATCAGAATTGGCCTTTCCCTCCCTGCCACTTTTTTTTAATAATAATTGGGACTGGGACAGATGAGAATTTCCAATCTCTGCCATGTTGGGAAGCTCCAGGAGGCCTGACACAGAAAACGGCTGCTGCCTCAGGAGCTGTATTCTCATTCTTGATGTGTTTTTATTTGGTGTGAAAACTGCCCAGACACAGAGCTACCTGTCCCATGGAGCTGACAGTTGAGCATGTTGATCGCAATGGGAGTTGGAGGAGGTGAAAGCAAGCACGTTGGAAAGAATAAATAAAAGCAAGAGTAAAACAGCCTCAGATGTGATAGCTTAGATACAAAGTCTCTCTCCTTGAGACCTGCACTTATGTATCACTCTCTCAAACCGTGATATGGCCCAGTGGACTAGAAATTGTAAGAAGATCAGGTTTAGCTAGAGGAACTGTTCTCAGGTTGGTATGAGAAAGTCATACCGTGGGCTGTGCTTCCTTGCCCTTACTATGACTTCTCAGCGGAAGCAGAGAGGAAAAGGCAGATGCAAAAAGAAAAATCTCTTAAATTACGTTTCTACTGACTTCCAGCTTCCTGGAGCAGAGCAGGATGCATACTGCACTGTCGCTTTCGCTGAAGCTTGGGCAAGATGCGGAAAGATGCTCCCCAGCCCTGTTCAGGAGCTGCAAGGACCACCGGCTACCAAAGTACAGCCTTGCGCTCTTCTCCCTTCTCGGTTTGCCATCCTGCCCTGGCACAGAGATTGTCTGCCCCCTTCCACACTGCTCTCCTCAGCCAAGCTGCAGATGTTTTTGTCCTTTGGATGACGTGTGCCTGCAAACCTCCGTCTCCCCTGAGGCCATCAGTAGTCTGTGCTGTGTGGAGTCTCTGTGAGGCTGTGCAGGCCATGGGAGGCCTCAGAAATAGGACTGATCGACCCGAGTGACAGTGCAGGGTGAGCAAGCTTGTTTCTTTTCACCCTTAGTGGAGTGCAAATAGGTCAATGTATTGGGGAGGCAGGGGAGAAGAATGGATCACCCCGACCGAGCTTTAAGAGCCTTGTTTTCAAGATAAAACACCTTCATGCTGCAGTTTTCCCTCATGTGGTTATGGGGCAGGCATGGTGCCTGCAGGGCTGTTGTGCCCCGTGCACATCTCTCCCCTTGGCTTGCTCTGCTCGGGCTGTGCCTAGCACAAGGGCATGCTTAGGTCGGCTGTGACACGCTGAACATGCTACCGAGACCGAGCTGGGCCCTTGGAGAGGGTGGGCRATTTCTGACCTAGGCGGTTATCTCCCACAGTGTCCCAGGAGAATTGTTTTGAAAGCTGTAGCAGTCCACATGGACGAGCTGGGGTTGGGCATCCCTTTTCATTGCTGGTCTCCCCGTAGAAACCTGCTTTGCATCCCAGCCTGCAGACGTGGGCAGAGGAGCAGCACATTGACCCAGCCTTGCAACCAGGAGCGTTGGCTCCTGGCAGAGCTGGGAGCATTTGTTGTCTCCCCCACTTGAAACATGAGGTCTGGAGGGACCACTTTCTATCATGTGCAGGGCCTACACTAGGAGGGGGACAGGATCATAATAGTTCTACTACACAAATTACAGTGATGGTTTCTGCTCTTCCCTCTTCTCTTYGCCTGGCCACTGTTTTGACCCCATTGACTTTAGTCGTTTTTTCATAACTTACCTTTTCAAGGAAGGGAATTCCAGCTCAAAACTAGGGTATAATTCCTAAAAAAACCCAAGGTTTTCGGAATAAAAGCCTGGAGCATGTCTGTCTGTTACCAAGGAAATGACTGTTGGAAAGCAAAGCACATCTTCAGCTAACATTCRGTTAAGGCAACCTTAGTATAGGAGACTTAATAACATCAGGGAGAGAAGTGACTCTCTTTAGCTGCCAGCAGTAAATTGTTCCATCCCCAAGTGTGACATTTCTGTTTGTAAAATACATGTTTCTTGCATATTTTGTATCTTGATCTAATGTGAGTAATTAGAGATAAAATAAATATGAACTAGTGGTGATATTGGTTTAAAACAAAAGGACACTTTAATTATCTTTATGTTGGGATCTGATCGAGTGAGATGTTGATGTTTGATCAAGTACGCTTATCTTAATGCTATGTGGACCTTCATTGCACAGTAGGGCTCGTACATCGCTTTTGAGTAGATGTAGAAAATGAAATGACTGGATTTCTATCAAGGGGCAAATTGGATGTTCTTTTGTGGAGGACTTAAATWTAGTTGCTTAAAGCATTCTTTTCAGGGAGAAAAGAATCAGAATTTTAGTATGATTCTGTGGAAATAGGTTATTATAGCTCAAATTTCTGTAAAATTTTGCAGCYGCAAAACATGATACATTCCAGGTTGTGTTAAAAGAAAGGAAAAAAAAACACAGTAATTTCTGCAAGGATGAATTGGTGGCCAATTTATGATCAAATCTGGAAGATCAAATTTCAGGCTGCCCTAGGACCAATGACTGTAAAAAGGACACAAAATTACTGGTACTGATTCCATTGCAGTTCCCATTTATGGACAGGATTAGCACCGAATGAGTTATTTACCCTTCTTTTGCTATTCCGGTCCTTCTGAACCACTTACACCGGCAGTCAGCGGGTGGCTTGCTATTGGTTTCTGCAGTAGGCTTTTAGATGAGGCTGCCGCTGGCATGTCAGTAGGGCTGGTGTGATAATATTGCTGTGACTGTGACGGTGAGCAGTCTATATGTTGTGGCTGAAGCACTGTTTTTGGACACCTTCCCATCTTATTATGAAGGCTTCAGGCTGTGGAGAGGGGTAAAAGAGGGAGCTTTCTGTCTGACTTGGGCAAAAATACTCCAAAAAACTTTTTCAGGAGAGGTTTGTTTTGAGGACAGATAGCCTGCAGCTGTGCTTTGGAGAGGGACCAAACACACTTGGACTCTGTTCTCAGCTTGAAGTTAGATTTTTTGGTGACCCTCTGTGGAAGCCCTTTAATTGTTTTGCCACTCAAGTCTTCTAGTGTAAAACAGRAATAACTGTCCCTTTCTCTCTCTGCTTGACTCTTTCCTACTTACTTTGCAAGCTTTTTGGCCAGATTGTTCCTCAAGCAATGTTACAGCAGCCAGCGTAACAGGGCCCCATCTCACTGGGACCACCAACACTACCATAATAGAAATAAATGATATGAGGAATCCTTACAGCCTTTCCTGGAAGTTGTGTACATTTGTAGGACACTTTAGAAGGAATCTTCAGACCACGGCTGTCAGAGCTGGCTCATGTTTTGTTTCTTTTCATTAATTGTTTTTGCTGTGACAGAATTTCTTCCTTTGAAAAAAAAAGAGTTTTGTCACACCATGTAACTTTGGGGGCCAATGTTGCTTGGGTCTAAAACCTTCATGTTTTTGTTGAATGAGCAGGGGACAGGGTAATCTTTGGCTCTCTGAGAAAATGTACTGTTAATTGCATAAAAATATCTTAGTAGCTCTAACAGCATGTGTTGAAGTACTCTTTGAAGGATCATTGTGTTCTTGGTGCTGTTAAAATATTCCTCTTTCCAGGAACTATACCAGACAGTCACAGGAGAAGTAATGCAACTTCCAGACAACATAATATAAGCAAGGAAGATGAAAGCTGTTAAGTGCTTAGAAACTGGGATAAGAATCAGTGCATTGTCTTTATTTCCTCAATGGTTGTATATAGTTTGCTTGTATATATTTCTTGCTTCTATACTTTTCTGAATTTTATTCTGGTAGTTTCCCAAGTAGATACTTGAGTATATAAAAAAAAAGAGGTTGCTCATGCTGTGGGAATGAATGCATCAGGACCACTATAAGTTCTTGTCCTTATTTCAAAATAATTTGAATACAAGACACACACACACCCCCAAAAAAAAAAAAAAAAAAAGGGAAAAGGCCAATCAGTAAGCAAAAAAGCTAGGTTGGTCTTATCAGTGTTCCTACAAAAGTGCACTGGTACTGAGGCATGAGACTAGGCAGAATTGGGCCATCTGGGCCATTCCTCCAAGTGTAGCCAGCTGCAGGTATAAAATCAAGAGCTTTTGACTAGAAACCAGAAATTAAGCTTCCTGATGATTAAGACCCATCATACCACAAACTGTGTTTCACAGCGRTCCCATTGCACCACGCTTATGGCTGGCTGGTGATATTTAACATCTCTAAAGAGCAGCTATAGGGATTGGACAGAACTGATAGACATCTGCCTAGAGTAGCTCAGCTGCTTATCCGTGAGAGATTTGTCATCCTCCTGTCTTATGCTTCTTTTCTGTTAGGAAGGAGCAAACCTACACCTAAGTATATTTGAGTACATTTGCGTATCACAGTCATGGTTGTCAGTATTTTGGGGTCATCTTGAGTCCATATCCAGATGTTCACTCAACCTTATCTTAATTCTATGCACAAATTCAATCCCATGTACACCTCCAGGTGATTCCTCACAATGCGACATTTTTGTCAGATGTAGGCTCTTGAATGTCTGATTTACATTATTCTTTTACTTTGCACATGTTTCTCATCCATTTCTCTTTTTTAAAAAAGTAATACTTTGCACTTACCAAAAGCATATGCAAAATAGGAGTTCATGAACTCAAACTCATACAGAAAGTAGGAAGAAAAATTAAAAAAAGGATCTGGATGAAGATGATGATGAAGTTGTTGGAGTGAAATTTGGGAAACTGAACTTCATTCTTGATCTGTTGTTGTCAGGAATGAGTGTAGAGAAATAACCTGACTTTGCATTCCTTGTTCTTCATAGTTATAGAAACAGCATTTGTTTTCTTTCAGCCAGAGTCCGTCTTGTCTAATTTACTTTCATCTTTGTAAAGCAGTGCCCAGTATGCTGGATCCCTGACTCAGCTGTGATGTTTAATCATAAAATCACTACACGATTTAGGTTGGAAGTGACCTCTGGAGGTCTGGGTTCCCACCTGCTGCTAAGAGCTGGGCCAACTTTTATGTCAGAACAGGTTGCTCAGGATTTCAGGTGAGTTCTGAAAATCTCCAAGGATGGAGATTGCACAGTCTCTTGGAGCCCCTGTTTCCATGCTTCACCACTGTCATGACAAAAACATTTTTCCTTTTTCAGATTGGAATTTCCTTTGCTGCAGATTGTAACCGCTACCTCTTGTCCCTCTGCTGTGTGCTTCCAAGAAGAGTTTGGCTCCTCTTTTCTATTGCCTCCTATTCAATAGATAAAAGAGGGCAGTTAGATCCCACTAGCTTTCTCCAGGCTGAACAAGCTCTTTCAGGATCTCCTCATGCATCACATGTCCTAGACCCCAAACCATCTTAGAGGCCCTCCACTGCACTCACTCAGGTGTCAAAATCTCTCTTGTACTGGGGACCTCAAAACCAGTGTCAGAGTATTAATGTCAGAGTCTGGTACTCTCTGACCAGGTTCTTTTAGATATTCCACACATGGAGAGTGTAATGTTTAATATGAAAGTTTACATCGAAGGTATTTGATGCTACACAGGATTTTTGATTTAGCAAAGTGATACAGCGATATACTGAAATCACAATACAAGTGTATACACTTAGCAAAACATAGCAATTGCAATATACAATTCAATCACAATACCTGTGTGATTCCCATTACCGGTCTCTGTAATATGCTCACCGTCATGACGTCCGTTCCCAGTCACTGGGAAGGAATACATGGGTTGAAGCCAGCTCAAGCCCGTTGCTCTCTTTGAAATTCTTTTGTTAGTTGTTCAGATTTTATGCTCTATGTTGGGCTGAGCCACATAAACGCTTCCCCCATGCTGGTCTGGCTAACTCAGGGAGACATTCACATTCTTTTGATAAACTCAGGAAGAAACATGTAGACCAGTTGATCCATTCAACAGATAGAGCTGCTTATCCAAAACAAAGGTCACCCTCTGGTCCCCTTTGTGTTGAGAGAGTGTCAGCTTTCTGTGCAACAGCTGTGGTTAATGAGTCACATCCTACATTATTCCTGAGCTTTTTGGGCACCTCGCCCTTGCCCATCTCCTCTGAGCCTTCTTCCATTGTAGGGATTTATTGGTCAGTCACAACCAGACACAGTATTCCAGATGTATCCTCACAAGTGTCACACAGAGTGGAATAATCACTTCCCTGGGTCTACTGGCTACCGTCTTCCCAAAGCAGCCAATATTTTACCTGAACCTCCTTTTGTCATTAGCATGCCTGTCAAATCTTGGTCAGTAGTCTGAGATGCCAATTCTAAGACATCTGAAATGAGGTAAATTGAATCTCTACCTTCATCTCTAAAGGAATAGTTGGTGCTCTGCTGGGTCCAGCTCCTCCTTGATTACTTGAGTGTCTTTCTGGATATGCAGCATTTAACTAACAAACACATGCAGCCAAACTTCAAAAGTAAAATCCCACTGCTGTCATGTGACACATGGTGAAAATGTCTGGCTATATCCAGAAAACCTGGATATAATGTCTACATGAGAAAGCAAGGGGATTTGCAGATAGAAGGAAATTGTTTCCAGCTACAGCAGGGTCACTCATAAAACATCTGGAGGAGAAAGCTGTGTGGGTTTTCTTTTCCTCTTATTTACTTGACTTTGTCAGTGTGTTCATTTATACTCTGCACTCCTGAACCACTTGCTTTTTTTTTAAGCTATGGCTCACACTTGTTTATACAACCCATTTAACTTACTGTAGCATCTGCCTGTTGTAGCATCTGCTTGATGCTATGAATGGCAGACAAGTATCACAGATGTAGTTTGAGGGTTAAGCTTAAGATCATGTCAGAGTCGTCTGTGACACTTACCGTTGCACAGCTCCTTTTTGTCACAGTTGAATTATTCACTGATTGTCCCTGAAAGTAAGTTCAGGCTAACTGATTAGGAATGGTTTTATATACTGGTCCATTAGAAGGAGGAATTAAAATGGAATTAAAATGGAATGTTATGGTATTCTCAGATGTCTAATTTATATAAAGCTAGCAAATTCTGTAGTGCTTAATGCAGAAATAATAAAAGATTAAGAAATGCTAAAAAACAGATGTTGTATATTGCAGCGATACATCAATACAAAGTGTAGCGGACCTTATCTGCAGCTAACAAAACCAGACATGGCTCCACTGGGTTTGGGGGAGTTGCATTCACTTCTACCAGTTAAGATCCAGATCAGGTGTGGCACAGGTGAAGATACAGTGTGTGTAGTCAATATGTGTATAAAAAGAAACACTGGCTGGTGACTTGGCTTTGGATCATCCATGATGTTCACGACTCTAACGAGAACAAGATGGGAGATCCTGCACAAAGCAGCTGTGCTACAGTTTCTTATTTACGTAAATCAAGGGTGATGCTATTTTGTCTAATTGAGAAGTGGTTTTGAGCTCTCCTGAAGGAAAAAAAAAACCCAGCATATAAAACCTGGTAGAGGTGGAATAAGACTGAGCAATTTTTGGACTAAAGTTCTTGTAATTAAAAAAGCTACAGAAGATATAAAATGTCTGTCTTCATCAGACTCTCTCCACATACCAGGCTGTCTTTATTTCTGTGGTGTTCAGTATTTCCTGACAGTGCAAAACTAAACTGATATTTAAGACAGCAAGTGAGTTTTTTCTTGTTTATGGAGCCTGTAGCTGCTGTTACCATAATCTATTTAAACCCACTATGACATTTCTAAATGCACTTCAGCAAAATAACCCTGAAAACAATATTCTCCCCGAGCCGATTTAAAACCAAGCTCAGGTAATCCTAACTAAACCTGTCATCAGAATCTGCAGAGCATGGCCCTTTTGTGACTGAGACCCACATTTTTCTTTGTAGAAGCTTCAAGTCAACTGCCAACAGTAACTTTAGTTCCCATCTATCAAAGGTGAAATAGCAGCCCTCTGCCCTTGGCTATTTGGCTCTTCAGCCCTACAGGGAATAGAGCCAAACGTAACAAATGGAAAGACCTGAGCCAAGAAATAAACACAAAATAGACCCGGTCATTGCTACAGGGGGAGCAGCTGGAGGAAGAGGTGCTTGGCTACTCTAAATACGCATGAAGCAATAGCACTGTCAACTGTATTTAAGCTGCCCAAGCAATATTTTGAACTGGGGGTCTGTCCGGAGCAGCAAGGTTTGTGGGGGTGGACAGTGGCTGTCACCTTCGAAGGATGGCCACAGACCGTCTCCTGTGCCAACCTCATCATGTCGTCATCACTAGGCTATGTGCTATTTTTGAACTGACGGTTATTATGATATTAACCATCTGTCGGAAGAGAGTGAAATGAGCTGTCAGCTGCTGAGGGGATTTGGCTTGTGTTTGGTGGTGGCAATAGGATGATCTGAAAATTGCCGCTGGCTGGAGGGAGCCGACAGACTCTGGATGGGAGTGGGAAGTGGTGTTGAGGGGAGGGTGTTGGGGTCTTGATATTGGAGTATGCTCACGGTGAAATAATCTGCTTCCAGCCCTTGTCTGTCATGGGGGCTGGAGGGCGGCTCTGTCCATGGTGTTGATATATATCATTTATTAAGCAGCAGAATTTTTTTCCGCTATAGAAAGAAGCATTAGACATGCAAAGTGTTCTGCTGACGGGAAAGAACAGATCAAAGCCCAATATAATTTTTTTTGTGCTAGAAAGAGGTTTTTAAAGCTGGCACACATCAGCAGTCCGTCTCATGGCATCTCTTCAACTGGGCTCATGTCCCAGGCTCTCTTGCTTGTGTGTGTTTCATCTTGATTGGTCTTTGCAAGATGCCTTCCTCTTGCTATAGTCCTCTCCTGAATTCTTCATTCCTTATAATTCTGATTTTTTTCTTACGTTATTCTGCTCCTTTATGGCCCTCTGTAGTTCCCTATGTAGTGTAGTGTCCTGTTGTAATAATGCCTAATTATAGATGTTGCTGAGGAAGAACATGGAGCAACAATACAGCTATTGTGGAAGTCTCTTTCCAGGTTCAAGAACAAGTGCCTAGAGTATCTGCCTATCCAGCCCAAAGTACTGTAGATGGTTGATGCTGTTGGATGTCTGGTTTTGGCTATAGTTTACACTTACAGTGGTTCTGGACATTCAAACCAAGCCTTTAAGCCAGCTGGTAATCTGAATTTGTGATTTGTGAATTGCAGAAAGATATACTGGTTTTCCAAGAATCACATTGCCTTTGAGAGAAGGCCATTTGCCTGGAATGGGCTTCAGAACCAGCAGTCTGACCAGAGGTCTAAATCCAGACCAAGGTCCCCAGTGTCCTTATTCACAGGGACTGATGCAAAGAAATAACTTAATGTCTTGTCTTTATGAATTTATAACCCCTGACCTTGTGGGTCCGTTAGTTCTTCTGCAGCTCCTTCTCTAAGGAAAGCATGTGGCATCCGCATATTTTCTAGTGATTTCCTTTTCAGAATCTATTTCAGCTTTCTCATGGTTTGGCTTAGCACCAAGTGCAACATTTATTCTTTACATGTTTTGCTAGGGCCAGATGGCAACTTTTGGGGGCCTTCTCTTTTGGCTTAACTTTTCACTGCCTTCGAGCTGCCACAACCTATTTGCAGTCTCTGTTCCTTTTACTAAATGCTTTTGTGTCTTCTTTCTCTTCTGTATAATTATGCAGTCATGTAACCTGACGTTTATTTATATAACTACTAGCTGAAATGGTAATAACAACAGCATCAAAGGCTATACAAAGAAAGCTTTAGGGTATAGGACATGGTGTCTTCAGGGCATGGTACAAAGCTTACCAAACCCTCTGAGCTTTGTTACACAGTGTGTGAGTCTCTTTATCCGCATTTTACAGAGATCAGAAATGGAGTTCCAAGTACATTCTCTCCACCGTAAAATACCTGAGACTGAGAACTCTCAGCACAACATTGTCTTGGCTGGGTTAAGGATTTCTCTTCACTTTATGCTGGATGCAGGCGGGCCATTTGTGTCTAGGCTGGAGTGTAGCTGAGAGGGTGACTTGCAGCCTTGTCTGTTCATGTAGCAGCTCAATGTTTGATAAAGTGAGAACTGTAGTACCCAAACTGCATGTAATCTCTGAGCGGCAACCGTCCTGTGACTGCAGTGTGACTGCGGTGCAGCGTGCGCTGGTTGCTTTCAGGAATTGCCTTTCTTTAGAGTTACTGAAAAGTTGTCTACTGATTTCTGCACTTTCCTCTTTAATTAGCCAAAAGCTACATCATACACTCCAGTCGTGTGACTTTGTACTAGGAAGCTTGTAAACARTAAGTTCCATAGGATTTTTTTCCCTGCTTTTTCCTAAGCCTTGTGGTTGAATTTTAGCAATTCCTTGTTTTCTCTGGGGCATAAATGATTGAGGACGTGACAATCATATGACAGCCTTGGCAGTAGTGACCATGAAATAGTAAGAGTTTAGGATCCCAAGTGGAATGAGGAAGGTAAGTAGCAGAATACAGACCCTGGATTTAAGGAGAGCAGACTTCACTTTTAGCAGTACGACTCTGCTTTCGAATATCTCTAGATCTAGAGCTTATCTAGAGATCTGAGACATTTTCTGTAAAATAAAACAGAGAAAGAAGCTCACAAATACTTTTAATTGCCAGAGAAGCATTACTGCTCTCAGAAGAGGCAGTGTGCAAGGCTTGAGTTGTGAGTAGAGATCGCTAAAGAAGTGAGAGAAACTAATCACAGTGAAGGAAACAAATTTACTCATCCATAAATTCAACTCAGCCTCAGATATTTCTTAAAACCTCCTTCATGGTTACGAGTTCACACATTTGTGCTTTCCTGAGCTTGCAATTTTAAAATGAAGTGAGTAGCCGTGGGGATTAATACAGAGTTAAGTGGAGACATTTATAGATGAAAGATTCATTCCAAATGCAGTTACTTAAGTCATAATCTTATTCTTAGACTATAGTATTTTGGTCACTATGGTGATGAGTAGGATATATAAGTATATAGGTAGCTAAACAAAGCTAGGTTTCCTGCTAAGATGCTTAAGTGGCTGAGGAGCTGAGAGCACCTTTTATTCAGCCTCACCAGCTTCATTGCAGCTGGAGCTGCCAGAGCCCCTGTGTTGTAGCCCTGTGTCGTGTTTTTGAAAGTGGATTAAGCCCAAACAATCGGAAGTGTTTAGGCATTTCATCTGATCTGGATTCAATGGGATGTGTCATGGCATTTTTGAGAACTCAGCAAGGAACTAATTTTAGATGCCTAAATATCAGCTAATCCAGTTAACTACACGCCAGTTTATTAGATTTCTAGCCCTGGGCAGAATTATGGAAAAGCTGATACAGTATTTGATTAGTGAAGACACAGGGGATAGAAATGCAATTACAATGTTTGTCAACATGGCTTTATTGAACATAGGTCTTGTCGGACACTTGATCAAAAGCTTCATGCATAAATGTACTAACACATCTTTCAGGTGGTTTTAATTATTGTTGAACAATATTTTGGACAATAATGAGGAACAGATCATATAAGTGGACTTTTTTTTTTCTTTTTTTTTTCTTTTTTTTTTGTAGAAACACTTCCAAGTGATTAAGAGCAAGTGAAAAGGCATTCCTGTAGCTAGTGTGATGACTTTTTGAGATGCTTTTTTGGCATTTTACAGGATTGGCAATGAGCCCAGCACTAGTCAAGAGTGTCATTAACGATCCAAAAGTAAATATGCAATCACAGCTGATAAAATTTGTGGGTGTCAAAGTGATGAAGCAGCTATAAATAATAATGAAGACAAGACATTTAGAGAAGGCAATTTTGACTGCCTGTCAGCTAGGCCTGTGCAAATGGTCTTTTTGTTACAGACAAGTGCAATCTGCTGCTTCTAGGAATGCAGGTAATTCTTGAAGAATAGATGACAGTATACTGAAAACAGTGACTCTGAGAAGGCTAGAGGTCTAAGCAGTCCAGTCTGAGCTGGTAGTCACAGACTGGGAGTTGGGGGGCTGATCTGCCTTTTAGATGTATTGGGAGAGGAGCAGTTGGTACAAGAAAACAACTTATCTCAGCTGGAAGCGTTGGAAGGATGCACACTGGAATGTTTTGGTGTCAGGATATGGATAAACCTATCAGGGAGGARAACCAACACATAAAATGTTTTGGGGAAGTTTGGGGAAAACACTTTTGATAAGTGACTTAATGAGCTCAGTGTCTCTTCAGTTTGTCAGAAAGATGATTGAGAGGTGACTTGATTGCACCTCAGAATACATTCTCCACAAGAAATGGCAAAATAGTTGAGAGGCTCTTTAAACTAATAGAGACAAAAAGAGCCAATGCCAAAAGGCAAAGGCAAACTCAGGCAACAAGGCCCCTATTTTTAACAGAAGTAATTAACCATTGCAGCCAAGAAGATGAGGGATTGAACACCTGATACCTCAAAACAAACTCTGATGCCTCTCTATGAGAAACACTCACCAAAAGTTACTGGGCTGTCACCAAGGGTAGCAGTGAAATCACTTATACTCAGAGATGATGAGTGACAGATCCTTCATGGAATTAACACTCATTGCATTTCAAGTCCTACTTTCAGCCCTGACCTGGGATCCTGGAGCAACATCGGTGTTTTGGGAATTGTTCACCACTAGTGTAGCTGTAGCCTGTATGTATAACTGCCATAGCTCATTAAAGTGGCTTAGAGGAATGCCGTAGCAGTTATCTGACCCCATTTCACCCTACCACAATCTCCTAAAACAGCTTCCAGAGTTACAGGCAGGGAAAGCCAGGTGTGAAACAACTGAGCCCATGGAGCAAGTCAGACCTGAGACCCCACTAGCCAAGATAAAGTACCTTGGCTCCATCATGCCTACGTGCATCCTCTGGAAGGCTGGCTTTAGGAAGCATACTTAAGACCCGGCTTTTTGCCATCTTTCTGCTGGCCACTCCCAACCAGATGCTCTCTCGTCGGCATGGTGCTTATATGTTGCTTAATGCTTCTTTCCAAGCAGAGAGAGGCTTTCACACTGTATTTCATTTTATATGTCTGTGTAAAGGGATTCTTTTTATAGGTGAAGCTGCTCAGCTTTACAGCAGTGGTGAGCTCTATGCCTCTATTTCATTACTCCTTCTCTAGAACTTAGATATAAAACTTTCCTGTTAGTTGCTGTTAATGTAGTTGTTCTCTGTTGTGCTGTGTTAACCTGGGAATGCATCGTCTAGCAGACTCAATTTTATGCTAGAAGAAGACAGGAAGGAGTGGGGAAAAGGGAGGAGAAAATAGTGTTAATGGAAGCAGCAAGATGTCAGAAATAAGTTATCTTTAGTGCTGAAGTGTTCTCTCTTTCCCTGCCTTCCGATAAGCATGGTTCAGTTCAGAGTCTTTTCACTGACTCTGGTGGTCCTTGGATAGGGCTGTTTGCTTGGATCCTGGGTTGGATCCTAAACACTTGTAGGTAAACAATGTACTTGGCGCTGTACAGCAACGTGTTCTCCTGCTCTTCAGAAGGATCATTAGGAATGATTCCTTCTGTTGAATGTAACCTCCTCTAGATCATGGAGCCTAACGTGTCTGCTCTTTCATTTTAGCCATAGCGAGTTACCYGTTCACTGGAGTAGGTACTGCAGTGTTGTGACTTTGCAGAGGATAGAATATGAAGGTTCAACTGGTTACAGCAACTTTCAGCTTTTTGAACAGTTGGTAAGTCCTAGCACACAACTTGTTACTTCCACAGGGGCTTGTTCAGAAAAAAACTCCAGTGACTCAGGGAGAGGAAACAGTCAGATATTTAAGTCCCTGCTGAATTGTCTAAAGCTATTTGATATATCTGGCTTAGATATTTTCCTTGGGGCGACTGGTTCTCTCCAAGTGTTCAGTGCTTTTCATCTGGCACATGTCTCTCTCCAGCCCTTTCTTTGTATTAAAACAGCATGTTTTTAGCTAGTGCTTTGTGGGCTTAGTGCTGGATCTTCAAAAAGTAATGAAGAGCAGCAAGGCTGCCTTCTGGCCTAATCATGACAGACAGGGGTTGCATCTCCTCTGGGAAATCACTAGGGCTCTCTTAATCAAAAAAGAACAAGAATTCCTGCTTTAAAAAATGTTTCTGGTCTCTTAAATAATGCCTTGAGAGAAGACTTGTGACATGTGACATAGCTCTTGAAAGCATGAGGAGTATTAAGAAGTGAGATCAAGTCCTTCGTATTCTTCTAATGAAGTTTGTTTTTTCTGATAAGAATCTCTTCCCCCACACACCCTTTTTTATGTCTTAAACTTCAGCATACTAATAGGAGAGTGACTCTGTTACAGTCAGTAGCCATGAGTGGCAGACAGAAGAAGGGGTGTCTTCATTTTTTTTCTGTGGCTTTTGTTCAGTCGTTGTTTTCACATTGTTTGCTTTAATTAATATGTCAGCAGCACTTTAATAAATCRCCAGCTAGATATTAATCTTGCACAAAGAATTGCACTTCACCTGAACCACCTGCTCTTTCCCGCTCACTGTAAGAGCTAAATCTTACCCTTCTTTTCTCATTCTCCTGTCAGGGAGAAACCAGTCATTGAGCACTCTCATGCTGGGAAAATGCTGGAGGAAAAAGAAACAAGTTGGAGAAAAAATTGATTATGGGCACAACCAAGGAGGAGAAAAGAGAAGGGATATGAGAGGTCAAAGGCTCAGACTTGGGTTGAGAGAGCATCACAGCGGGGCAGTACTCAGAGCACCCCTGAAAATGGGTGGCATCCGGGAAGCCAGTAGATGCCACCTATGGGTGCTGTGCTTGGAGAACTGAGAGGTCAGAGCAAAGAAAGGGGCCGTGTCATCTCCTCCATCTTCTCCATCACATTTCCTCCTCTTCATGCTTGGAGGACCAGTTTTGCCATGGCTAAGAGGAGTCAGTGAGGAGATAACACAGCTTGGTGAGACTTGGGATGGTGAGGAGGTGCATGAAAAGGGGAGGGGAGCAGTGGAGCCGGAATCGGGAGGTTAGGGAGGAGCTGGAGAGAAGGACCGCAGCCTCAAGCACTCAAGGTTGCAGGCTGGAGCAGAAAACGTGTAGTTCTTCAATTACCAATTGAGGTGCCACAGGCAGCTCCGAGTGAGGGGGTAAGAGGACAGTAAAAGTTCAGGGAAGGCCGAATCGTTCCCTCTGTCCCCCAGGGGATTCTAGGGCATGTGTGTGCAGCTTAAAAACGGGGTGGTGGGAATGAAAAAAAGCTTGGAGTGATTCCAGTGAATCAGGCCCAAAGGCAGTTATAGAGACCCATCAAACACAAAGACTTCAAAGAGCAGCGTTTTGGAGGTGCACATTAAGCACAGCGCTGGTCCCAAGCTTTTTGCAGTATGTTCCAGCAGCTTTATTGACTCTGTAGACTCACAGGCAAGGCTGTATATTATGAGCGAACACATGGCGGACTTTTATGAACACCTTGTTGGGAAGGGGCCAGCTCTGCTAGAGTACAAAATAACCAGTCCCTTCTGCAAAACTTGGCTCTTATCACTCTGTTATTTTTAGTGGTCTCCTAAAATACTGAACACTTTGGAGGAGAAACAGATGGGCAAAGATGCCCATCTCTAAAAGCTCTCATTTTAATGTTAAATATAATGCAGTGTTTGGAGAATCAGTAGAATAGGCAGATTGGAGGTTACAAAGGGAAGTGCTTGCAGCAGCATGACAATATCTGTGTATTGTGGCTGCTACATCATTTTATCCATTTAACTACCTAGCTTGTGCTTTTTTTTTAATTTACTTTAAGCTGCAAACTACAGGATTTTACTTTGAAAGCTTAAAGAGCTACTAACAGACAAAGCTAATTCATATCCTRTAAATATGACCTTAACATGGAAGCTCTAAAACAGGATGCAGTTTAGCCTTTAGGCACTTAATTTTCCCCAGAAGTCTTTCTAAAGCCAGTTTGTTATGACAGCATTAACAAGGTTCATGATCTTTCCTGTGAAATCTGCATCCAATCTGAAGCAAGCTGGGATTGTTTAAGAGGGTTGCAAGAAGTTGGAGTTAAACTCAACAGAAAGTTCGTGATTCTTAATAACTTTTTTTTTTCCTTTGGCAAGCCTATCTCTGAAGGAGATTCTGATAATTTTTGTGCTAAAAATGAAAGAAAGTGGCAACATCAAAACAAGGTGAGTATAACTGATATGTTCCAGATTTCCTGCTTTAAACTGTGGGGTCCAGTGATCTTTGAATATTTTATATTATCACCCATTAATCTGCTGCAGTAACATGTATGTAACACAGTTCATGAAAATTATGTTCTGGGCAATACAGAGAGCTGGCAACTGTTTTCAGACAGTACAGGCAGCAGACTTTGTGCTACCTCTGCCAACATACAGGACACGGGAAGATGAAGTGGGGTGTTCATGGTCTCACAACAAATCTGTGATGGAGCTGAGTTAACTCGTAGTCAAGTGTGTTAAATCCACTGGGCTACTGTCTGTTTGGGAGTTTCTAGGCAGGCCAGTGTATTGGTCTGTTGTCACTGTGCATCATGCAGACAGTGACATTTTTCAGAGAGCACAGGGCTTACTTCTCACCTAATGTAGATATGTCCAGCATTTCTGCATGTGCAGCAGTCTCAGACTTACCATCATCTAAAATAGGTGTAATAAAACCTCAAATCCCACACGGTCAAAAAGTCCACAAAGAAAGGGAGGGGACCTCTAGTGAAACCTGGGCTTTACAGTGGCCTCAGTCCTAGAGTATCTTTGCTTGCAAAAGCAAAGGTAGCAAGATGTCACGTAGGACCACCACTGAGGGAACGCTGGCTTCATTCAGACATGTTATCTGTAATTGTTCATTGCTTCATCACCACCAATTGCCAGTGAATGCTGTAATTCAGAATGCTTAAAGCTGTCAGAGCACTTAAAGTGCTGGGATACTTCAAGGAACAGTTGGGTTCGACTCTTCTAATTAGTTTTGTATTGCATTTTTAAACAAGGATTTGTCTCTTCCTGGCTGTTCTCCCTCGGAGGTGGAGGTTCAGATCTTGCAGGCAAAGAGAGCAGCCTTGTTCTTATTCACACAGTGCTTGGTCATGTAAGTAGCCAATTTTATAGATTAGCAGACAGTAACAAAAGCTCAGGGCTTGACTTCACACAAGTGAAGCAAGTGGCTGCTGATAGCTTTGTTCTGTTCATCGCCTTGCCAGAAGTGCCACACCGTGATCTAGTCAGTCTGATTGCTGTCGCCTGTAGCAGAGCTGTTTCCCATCGCAGCACAACAGGGCTCAGTTGAAGTCCTAGAGGCTCTAATAACGTTGAGAAGGATGTCACTCTKTTTGCATCCCAGGGGATCTATTGACAAATGTTACACCATGAAGCTGTCCTGGATTTTCTACTGAGAACCTTGCAGTCTTGAAAAAGTTAAGTAATAGCATGCATGTTTGTATAAAAGGCATTAGGTAGGTAGTTTTTTGTGCCTAATTATTTACAACTGTTCAAGCAAACAAATCAGACAGACACATGGCATGGTCTCTCTGACATATCTGCTTTTCAGACCTTTGATTTTCATGCTCTCAGACCCCACCTGACAGCATAAATGGTGTTTTTGTTGAGGTGGCTGGAAAAAACACCAATTTTAGGGCTATTTTGAACTGCCTCATGGAGAAAATTGCACTGTCCCAGAGATCTGTCAGAGAAACCTGTACTGGTCCTTTCTTCACTGTTATCACCAGGGAGAGTAGTCTGAGTGCCCTAGTAGCATCTTGTTTTGGGGRTGTGGCATGAGGAGAGACTCTGTCCCTGAAAGAGCCCAGTTTTTGTAGTGTCTCACCCTTAGCACATTTCCTACCGTTCAGAGGTCCCTGGGTCTCTTCCTCACGGCTTGTGAAATAAAGCAGTGGTTCTGCAGGAGGGACTGAAGTGCCCAGATGTCCTAACTGTGATGAGGAAGGAAACCCTTATAGCTAAGGCCAGCAGAGGATTTCACTTTTCTTCCTAACTCAGTTGMAGATTCCCTATGTTGAACCCCTAGGGCTAGAGCTAAAAAAGGATATAGGTGCCAAGCACAGGTTTTGGACAGATCCTTAGAGCTGTGCCATGCCATTAGACATGTAGACATCTAATGCCACTTGATCTTTAGATCCTCATGACTTCCCTCCTGAGTTGGCAGATATGCCAGGTAAATCTATTCTCTTCTGGAGTTTGTGAGAAATGCAACTCAGATGGAACAAGACACCCATTTGTGGGCAACAGAGTAAAACCACTCATGCCTGTGTTTGCAATTTTAGCCCAGCATCCCAGTGCTGAGCTTCCTTTTAACCCCGGGGCATTTCTGTCGTTCTGCCCTCCCTGGATGCCATCAGTCCTGCTTTTGCATTTGCACAGATCTGATCCTGAAACTAGCAAAGCTGTGCCAAAAGCGACTTTGATCCAGGGTATAGTTTACACTTATGAGATCATGCCCCATGCAACATGTAGCTGAGGAGAAAGAGATGTATGAGGTGATGTGCTCCCTGCCTCCCCTCCTATCTACAATGCTTAATGATTGAAATCTTCACCAGGAAGAGGGAGAATGTGGATTTTTGGTCTAACTGACCAAAATCTCAGCCCTTCTGTGTATTGAACTCAGGACAGCTCAGGTGAGTTAAGTGTAGTTTGAGCATACCTAAACCATCTGGCTCACTTCTCCCCTACCTCCAGGAGCAGAATCTCTGCCCATCTCTGAAGTCCAATTGATATTACAGAAGTAATTGCCTAGTTCAGATGTTCAGCATCTGTGCCTCTGCCTGGAGACCAAAACAAATCTGTCTTCCAGAATGGAGGTATGACTTGATTTTAAAGATGAGGCTCAGTTCTGGATTTGGACACCTAAATGTCTGAGCTAGTCTTGTCATCAAGGGAAATCTAGTCAATGCAGTCCATGCAGAGAGCAGTTCAGGTGACCATACTGAAAGGTCTAGTTTAGGATCAGCTGAACAGGTCTCTGGTATCCAGTAAGTGCAATTCCATTACAGTCAATACAACCAGACTCCAARTATGAGTTATTAGGACCTGATTTGCACCATAAGATCTTCAGGAGTGAAGTGGTGATTAAGAGGAAATGCACCAAACACCTCTTTACAATCCAGGTACCTAAAATCCCCTTGAGTTGAGATTTAAAAGGACTGAGTAAGCGTCTTGAGAGTCAGGAATGCCTTTTAGTAGTTGTATGGTCAACACATAGTAAATATAGGTCTGAACTCGAGTGCTTCTGGACCAGCTCTAATGCAAACAGCATTTCTCACAGCATTACCTTCCGCTTCAAGGGGGAAAAGGGGGTGTGAGCAAGGCAGCTCTGTACTTATTCAAATGAAAAATATAAGCATCTAAACAGTCACAGTGAGCTGTATTGCATTCAATTTTCCAAATGATTTTTTGCACATCTCAGTGCTGCTGCTCCCAAGTTTCCTAAACTCTCTTGCTGCACACAAAAACTAATGCTCCACCCTTTCTTAACATCTGTGTGCCAGAACACTGTGAAAGAATTGAATGTGGGAAGGAGCTAAACAATGCCCTGAAATGTTTGCTATCCTGCTGTTTAACRGTTCTCTTTTATAATGCTTTTTTTTTTTTTCCTAGATTGTGGCTGTGATGGGTCCACGTGGAGTTTTGTTCTTGCTCTAAGAGCTGTTTCTCTCAAATACTTTTCCTTCTTTAGCATCACTGAGTTGACTTCTCACCATTTCAGCCTCTGTAGTGATGCTATTTGCAGGTGTAATTTTATGCCACATAACTGAAGCAGAACTTGGACAGGTAAGTTCTTGGAAGTGCAGTCCTATGAAACCTGTAGGTCTGTCCTTGTTTAGCAGCTTCACAAAAGATCACTGCATTTTGTCATCATATGTATGCCACCTGCCAAGGCTTGACCTTGTGTGACTTTTACTCACCGAGTGTTTTCCTGTGGTATTTGTAAGAATTCCTAGTACCCCCGTATCTGACTTTGGTGGCATGTAATCAGATAGGCTGGTTTCAATTTATCACTGCAGTTGACAGTGCAGCTCATGAAGAGGACAAGGCAAGATGAAAGTTACTCTTATATCCAAAGTTTTTCATAAACTGAGGCTCTTTAGGAGAGAGGTATGTGTACAGGACCAGCAGGAAATCAGTTGTTCTTGAAAGGAAAGGGAAAGACTGGTAGGTTTTCATGGGGAGAATACTTTAACGCTTTATGGGGAGAGAGAGGCTAATATGGCATAAGCCAGTATCCCTATTAATCCCATGATTTTTAAGATCAGATAGAGCTTAAGTAATCTTTGTTCCTTCAGTGTAATAGTGCAACACATCTTTGGGACAGAGGGTATTTTGTGATGGAATAAGAGAAGATGCTACTTGAGCTAGGGCAATCATGATTTTAGAACAAACACTCTGTTTTTCCAACACTCTTCATTTTCAAAAAAACTATGTGATGCTGATGTGCTTTGCTAGAATAAAAAATTGAGCCTCTTAATTGCTTCTGGCTCACACTGACAAAGACCTTTTTTTTTTTTTTTTTGAGATTCATGGAGACAAATGCTCAAGTGCAAATGTTATTTTCCTGCAAGACACACTCCAGGGGAAAAAAGACAGCTTGTTTTCAGGAACCTAGGGCAACTGAAATTCCCACCTGGGTAAGTGAGATTTTACTATATGTTGCATGCCAGAGAAACAGTGGGCTTGCACTCAAAAATAAATGTATTGCCTCCAAGCTCAGGCTAGAGGCATTCAGGTCCTTTCACCTGTCTGGCACTAACCGACAATGCAAAAAACAGTGATTTGATCCTGTTTGCTATTTTTCCTCCTCTTGTTCCATTGGCATGGCCAGGAGATATGCAAGTACTGGTTGGACCAGCACCTGTAATGCATGAAATCTGTGTGTTCTATAGAGGTAGACAGATGATGTACGGATCACTTCTGGCTTTATGACCCCTGTGCGATTATATACTTAGCACATGCATCTTTCAATCAGTTTATTACAGTCATGTTTTACTAATGAAACCCAGCACGAGATCAAAATCCTTGAACAAAATAATTGATTCCAGTAGAGGAGAAACTCCAAATAGTAGTAGATGGATCCCACCCCAAAGTGCCTGCAATGGAACAAATCACCTAAATACACCGTGATGGTGTTTGAACAGGACTGGAGGTTACAGGTCCATGAAAACTACAATTGCTTTGTTAATATTAATGTTGAAATATGTTTTCAAGTGCTGGTTTTGATAGCATTTGAAGCTAGCTCCCTTCCTCTCTGTCTAGCAGATTGCATACTCTGGGAATGCGAATGTGTTACAATGAGAAAGAAAGGTAAATAATCAACATCTGTTTTTTGTTGGTATTATGAGTTTACTGGGATCCTGACACACACTATTAAAGATCATTGAATTCTTTTTCAAGTATGTTCTCGTTTATATGGAGGTTTGGTCATGGCTGTCTTGTTTCTGCAGTGGTCTCAGGTGCATCAGAGCTCTGTCTCAGACCAGGGTCCAAAACAGAACAGATCAAGACAAACTGCATATTTTGTTGTGTCCTCTGATCTAAAAAGCTTCATCCAGCTCTCTGTAAGAAGGGTTGTCGCGGCAGACAGCTTCTGAAACCTGTTTTCTGCTCATTATAAGAAGGTGAATGCCACTTTTTTTTTAAGAAATGCTGATGCATCAGATGGTGCTAACTGGCTGTTCTTGGGAACCTGGTGTCAGTCAGCTGGCAGGTGATCTCTGCATGTTGCCATCTTTCTGCATGGCCTTTCAAGAAATGTTTGACCTTCTCTCTAAAAAGGTTTTTACAAGGAAGACCTTGTAAATGATGTGTTTTCTCCTAAAGGAAGTACTGTGAGCTCACAGTGCGAGAGGGGTGCTCTACCCAGTGCCACAGTATGCAACTTTGGCCGTGGTACCATAGGGGGAAACAGACTTAATTTCACCCATAGCAGGCATGTTTGCAGCTTAACTCCCAGTGTGGATGCAAGGCAAAGCGACACCTTAGAAGAACTCATGTTGCACTTAAATCACTAATGTGGATGCACCCTAACTGTTCACAAGCCCACAGTTAGCCAATGCCAAGAGGCACCGAGTGTGCCTGATCTTCTGAAGGTGACTTCTTACCCTGTAATATATATGTCCTGAACCTGAGACAATGTTGGTTAAGAGAAAAATGTTGATTCAGTGAAATTTAGTATCGTGCAGAAGTGTATCTGTTTCATGAGGCTCTTCAAAAATAAACTATCAGCATTTATTTGACTCTAATTTTGACATTTCCTATTCAGTAATAGCAAAATCAAAACAATAACATTAAATATTTAAATTTTGTCAGAATGAAATAGTTGGCTCTGATGGCATGCTGAAAAGAAATGTTGAAGTGTCGCTCTCAGGATGCAAGCTCTAATTTTCAGCAATCTCATCCATTTTTTTTTTAAGATAACATGAATCAAAATTAGAATGTTGCAGCCAGCCCTACATGAAAAATGTGTGTTTACCTAGTGAATATGAATGTATTTGAATGTCATAATGGATTTTGGCTTTATTAATCACTCTGTAGTGAATATGATGAATGCAGAAGTCTAGCCAAATTCTATTAGCGCTGATAGGCTTACCTTTCCTTATGCTGATCAGTGCCTTAAATATGGAAGATAGATGCATAGAAATAGAAGCTTTGACCTAATTTTGTGTAATCCTGCCGGACTGCATTTTGCACATTTGAGCTGGGGGGAAAGATATAACACCTTACCAGAGTGCTAATTGGAGATAATTTTGCAATAACTATTTTCACCATTTTAGACCAAATGTGAGATCTCCACAACTTTGAACATCAATGCTAGATATAGTTCAGCTCTGATGAGTGAGATTTCACAGTCTCTTTTCAGGGTCCACATGCTTCCCTTCCTCTTCATTTGGTACTGTGAATCTCTTCTACTGCTTAAAATACTTAATACATTCCCAAAGATACTTGTAATTTTCTAAAAGTTTATAGAAATCTTAGCAAGTATCCCAGAATGCTTATTACTGATGGTAAAGTCCCTATCTTTAGTCCTTAAATAGTGTCCATTTAACTCAAAGAGCTGATTTCCATGAGCTCCAGGGGACTCTAGGGCAGGGTTCAGTTGCCTAAATGCAGGCATCTGCTGCCACTACGCTACATGGATATTCACCAGTGGCTCCCAGGTGCAGGTACAATACTGGATTCATGAGAGAGCAGCAGAGGCTCTAGAGGCTGGGCAGGATGCTCCCACGGTGCCTGAGATGACACGAGATGCTAAGATGTCTAGGCAGCTGAACTGAGAGTTGAACAAGGCTGTTCATCTTGCTACATTTGTTAGCTGAAAAAGTTTCTGAAAAGGTCTTTCTCCTCCCACATCATCTTTTCTCTTAATTTGTTCGCACAGTGTCATGCAGTTGTCATGCAGCTACATTTTATTTTACATTTCTCATCTGTAAGAATAAGATTTATTTCCATAGCCTGCAACTAGATCTGATTGGGAACAAAGATGTTTGGGATCAAGTTTACACTGAAGTTTATTTTTCCGTAAATTAGCAATAGGACCAAGCAAAACCCTAGGATGAGGGTATGTCTTGGTTAAAACATCTGGCCAAATCTGGTTTTCATTCATAACTGTGTGACTCAGCTTTAATTCTGTTGAAAGCAAGTGAGAATATTGCTCTGCCCTGTATTAGACAGCTATTCTAGCTCACCCAGATACTTTGCCTAATTTCCTTTAGCTGTCACTGTAGCTAATAGAGGGAGAGAGACTCTTCCAGGGGGTGATTAATCCCTTCCATTTTATCATAAACTAAATTAATCTCTGGAGGTAGCTGTCTCCTTCCATTGCCTGGGAAACTAGCTTAGACCAAAGGCTAAAGTTAGGCTAGAGGAATGTCCTCTTAGTGATTTGCCCAGGGTTACTCAGGGGGTCGGTGGCAGAGGAAGGAGTGAAACTTGTGTCTCCTGCAATCCAATGCACTTTACAGTCCACTCCTCTTGAGAGCAACCTAACTAGTTTGAGCAGCATGAAAAAGCCTCTCAGAAAATCAGTCCCATGCCAATGCTTGTCTGTAGGGTGAAAATCAGAGAAAAGTTTCTTATTTGTCTAACATGCTGGGATCGTATAATGGAAGCAACTCAGTTGCAAAACACTTACGGAGGCTGAATTCAATTCAGTAAATGGAATTTGATTCTATGTAATATCATCATCTGGGGAGAAGGTAACTTATGAGATATAAGGCAGTTCATTAAGTTCATTAAAAATGTACATGCTGTCTCCAAAACACACTGTCATGGGGAGATTAACAAATATGAAAACAAACTCATCAGGACCGTTGTTGTAATTGAGTAAAGGTTGCTGACTGTTAATTTGAAACACATAATTAATTCATAAAGCACAAGTCATAGTCAGTCACTTCAGATAATGTGATTAACACATATATATGTGCACTCAGACTCATTACTGTGCTTACGCTTTCAATTTAAACACCCAGAGTTATCACCTCATTTCTCAAAGGTAACATTCACACCATTCTTAATTATGTCTGGTAAAGCAAGAGTCAACATTAAGGTGATTCATCAAAGCTGTTAGGCAGAAAAAATGATTATTTTTATTACTTGCTGCAGTTTTCCCAGGCTGGCCCTACAGTCCAGTTCAACTCCTTGATCTTGTGATAGGTCTTGTCGAGTTTTGGATACTGGGAACCATGATTTCTCCTTTCACTTGTATAACTGTAGACTCAATTTCCAAAGTGATTTGCGTGCCTGGGACTGTTGCAAGGTGTTCGGGCAGGCGAGGTGACTCACTCCTGCTGAAACCAGTTGCAGTCCCATGAGGCTGAGCACCTGGATACTTTCGAAAACTCTGCCAGGCATCTGTCTGTACTACCCGGCACCTCAGCTCATTGGGTCTGACCCTGGCTCGTCTCCAGTTGTTTAGCTGCTCRCAGCTCTGCCATTCCCACAACTGTCCCAAGTTTCAGTAGTTTAGTACAGTCTCTCTCCAGTAGTATTCCTCTGGTTTTAGCTCCCAGGACCAGAAATGCAGGAACTGGGCTAAAATCCCTCCCAGGGGAAGAGAATTTGGGCTGTATCCCAACCCATCTCGAGAAAGACAGCCTAAAGGGTGAGGCAGGGTCCAGGACAGCACTTCTGCACCCCCGGTTGAAGCTGTGCCGTTGTGCAGCCAAGACCTCATCACTCCAAGGGTGGAGCTGAATTTCCTGGAGGAAGTTTCCAGGCATAGGGCTGCTGTGGGAACCCAGCTTCCACTAGCTACTGGGTTTCAAACTAATCAGCACGCTGCCATTTTCCCTCAGTGCCTAGGTTTCGGGATCATACTCTGYGGTGACCCAGTGTGAGAATTGCCCTGGGGAAGGAGGAGCTCCTTTTCACGTGTATCTTACTACTCGCTTAAATACCTGTGGCACTATAGC
This sequence comes from Apteryx rowi, assembly GCF_003343035.1. Classification (NCBI taxonomy): domain Eukaryota; kingdom Metazoa; phylum Chordata; class Aves; order Apterygiformes; family Apterygidae; genus Apteryx; species Apteryx rowi. The sequence continues at coordinate 919,404 of NW_020447297.1, read as the reverse complement.
TTTCTCCAGGCCTATACAGCTGTGGTGTCAGAGAGAGGGCTATAGATTTGACTGGAGGGAGGCTGTGAACTAGAACTGAAGTCACTAATCAGATGTAGCCTTGAGCTTTTATAGATGCCTGGTGGGAATTTTCCAAAATGTCTTTCTCTGACTTGAAACTCTGAAATAGCTTATGCAGTATATAACAGATTTCTAACTCATGTCCAGGCAAAACATTACCAAATATAAACAAGAAAGTCCTGACTGCATCTCACGCTTCTTCAAGTACAGTCCTGTCCATATGAGAAGCAGCAAACAGTCCTAAAAAGACCTTGTTAAGGTCACATCTTCAGCTGCTGGAAACAAGAACAGCTTGATTATTAGCTACATGCTTCAAGCGTCAAATACCAGCTGAAAACTTGACCCTGTAGCTGAAAGCTCCCTGTTCTGCTTGCTTCTTCTGTGCTGTTAACTGGTTTTGAGTGTCAAGCCACATGAGGACAGATAACAAAAGCATCACTCTGTAGTGGGGGTTATTCCTTTTCTGGAAGGGAAAATGTTCCTGTACATGTGTGGCAAGGCAGTTTGGAGATCAACCATCCTTACTGCTTCCTGACATCTGATTGGAGAAGTTGGGTGAAATGTGTTCTGCCTTAGGGCAGGCAGCTTCCTTAACCATTCTTATGCATTTGCAAATGTTGCAGATGGAGAGTAAATGCAGCCAGAATCATTCAATGGGAAGGAAATGAGCTGCATGACCCCTGTGTGCTCAGTGTGAAGTAGGACACCTGGACAGATTGGTGTCCCCAGCTAGGTGACATTACAATCCAGCCAGCTGTTCCCTTAGGGAATTCATTTTTTTATGCTGGAATATGCTGAACCTGGAACAAGAGAAAACCTCTCTGCATCTACAGCCCTGAGCTTTGGCGTGTCTTACCATGAACCTTATTTTYGCATGATGTAGATTCTACCTATGTAGAAAGGTCCAGCAATTGTCCACTTCCAGTATTTGTAGCCTGAAAACACCCATTCCATCTGAGATACACCCCTGTCTTAATTTGTCAGTCGGTTTTGCTAATTCAACTTAAATAGCTACACCAGTAAATCCATGCCACCGGATGTGAAAATGCCAACATATGCAACTATAACAATTCTCAAGTATTAACTCACAGGGCCACTAAAAAAAATTTGAACCACTGCTCTATCCACCTAAAATTGCTGCTCCGATCTTGGAATGACCTTGCAGTAACATTTTCTCCTTGCCACTGCTCTGGGCTTGCATTGTGCATTGTTCCTCATTTATTCTTACAATGTATTTAAAAAGAAATCCAATGTTGCATGGGCAAAGAATCAAGCATCTTGTAATCATATTTTGTATTGATTGGGAAATGCTGGAGCAATATGTAATTGAGGGTGTTTGAAAGGAATGAAATGCCACCTGGTGACCGTCACAATTAAGGTACCACTGGGACCATAATAATTAGGAGGTTCCATGTTGCAACACAGCACTATTATCCACATGGCATCTGAAATAAAGGAGCCTAGTTTAATTTCACAAGTGGTTCCTATTTGTCACTTTAGCGGAGTGGTTCAGAGGATGGAGAAGGAGTTATGCAATTATTCCCCCTCCCCTTCTTCTCTCTTCCTCCCTTTGGCTAGTAATGCAAGTCCAAAGAGGCCAGAAAAAATGACTATAGATCTCCTTTTTTTTTTCATTTCCAGTGTTGAATATCTAATACTCTTGCTGTATCACAGAGCTCTATTCCAGATTGCTTTTTGTTCAAGGGTTGATTAGTATTTTTTCGTTGCTTAGGGCTGTTCTTGGCTCTGGGCCTTTGCAATCTCTGTGATCACAAAAGGCTGCAAGACCATCGGATGACCACTAATGACACTGCAGTGTGGCAAGGGGAATTTTGTTAAAACATCTTCAAATCCTTTCCAGTTTTCCAGAAGTGGCTTCAGTCACAGAAGCTACCTTCTGCTTCAGTGCTTTCCCTCTGGAAACTAAAAAAAACATCAGGGTGACCATAAAGATGTCAGCTACAGTTATTCAGCCCTATGTCTCTTCCATAGCAGTGGTCAGTCCCTTTTTTTGTAAACTAGAAGATATTTTTCTTTTGCTGTGTTTTACATACCTGTATTCTGGCTTATCTTTTTCAGCTGACATACTGCTGCCATGAGGTGGGAATAAAAAATTCATGAAGTGGTCTGATATCTGTGCTCACACAAATTTCTTCTGACCTCTCTTAGACCCCTGCACTCTGACCTTGACTCTCTGCCTAGCCTTGCCTGATGATAGGCATAGATGTTGAAAAGTTCCAGAGGCTCATTTCTCTGTGTGCTTTTGGGCCTGAAGAATTATTATGCACTGGCCTCAAAATATAGCCATCAAATGGGACAGTCTTTATTTATAGCCTCAGAAGCAGTCTTTGGTCACCAGATGCAGCAGGTACACGAACGGGTTCTGTTGAGTTTTTGCACTGCAAGGGACTCCACACACCAGGCTACACTGCAGCCTTGCGTTGGGCTAAGCACAGAGGAATTCAGAAGTTCAATCTGTTAACCTAAGGCATCATTAAAATTTGTGATTGCTCAGTTATTTTGTTTTCCAGGCTCTGGTAATCCTGAATTTGTATAGACCATATAGCAGTTTTGCTGGCTGCATCTTCCCATGGTCTTTGTCTCTGGCACATCTTTGCTTTGAAGCTTGGTGATAGGTTATTTTTCTTTTTGCCTCAGCTTTCTGGTGGGAAGTGAGAGCCAATTGGCAAAGTCAAGGCAAAAAGTCAAAACAAGAAGCCCCGTTTCTTTCTCCTGTTCATCTCAGTGCAGAGACAGCAGTGCCCCATTTCGGCAAAAGGTTCTTCTTCAAAAGCCCCTCGGAGCAGGACCCCTGTGCACTCTGCACGGTATGGAAAGAGAATAGCAAGCTAAACCCCAGGCAACAGAACCGTGTGGGAGGGATGGAGGTATACAAGCACTGATTGTCACCTACCAGTTTCTCCTGATGGGTTATATGCCCAGGGTTTGAAATGGTACCAGTGAGGAATGGTGCCAAAGAATGCTGCAGTGCTACAGCCATGGCTAACATGCTTGCCAACGTCACCTTAACCCAAAAGCACCTCATTGTTATGCTCCCCTCTGCGATCTTGAGTTTTAGGAAAACATCCCTCATATGATTCTGGGATCCCACCAACCCACACGTTTGGAGGGAATAACAGCAGTAGGTCTGTAAGGAAGCTGTGAAACCTTTCCTGAGCTCAGTATCTTCTCCTAAATGCTACTTTCTAGCAGTCACCTCAGGGGAAGGGAGAATGCATTTAGTGACTCACCATGGAGAGGCTCTCAAGAAGTCCCAGGAAATGGTCTTTGAAGAGCTGAGTGCATCAAACAGCTGCAACAGCAAATGACTGTGTTTAGCTTTGATGTTTTTGATGCATGGCCAGTAATTTCATTGTTGGCCTTATTATGGCAGAGAGGCATGTATTAGCAGGGCATAATTTGTTTTAAAAAGGAGAGCGAAAATGTTTACTGTCTTCCTGATAATGCAATTGGCCTGCTACGTGATCATCTGTGAGGCATGACAGCATCTCCTATTTCTATGCAGATTTGTTATTTAAGCAAATTTCATGTAGGTGCAGGAGGGGAGGGGGTGTTCTTTCTTTTAATGTACACCTATAATTTATAAAAATCAGAGCTTCCCTGCAGGGAAGTAAAAATAAAATCTTCATTTCTACTGTATAACAAGAACAGGGATAGAAGAGATGGTCTCATTTCTCATGTCCTTAAAGAAAGCACTGGCAGTGTGGGACTTTCAGTGGCTCGCTGAGCTTTACTGAAATGGCCACACATTAGCGCTGTTTGATCCATGGAGCCATAACTTGGGTTTAGAAGAATTTCCTCTGGACCTAAAATATTAACAAAGGCTATTTCAGTTTATGATATACCCTTTTCTTGGGAGGAATGGTGAGGAGCAGGCAGAAAGCCTAGGAACCCTTTAGCTTTTCCCTTCTCCAATTAGACCAGTCTCTGCCAAAGTGATCCAAAGCTTATCCCCTGTTTAGCTGGGATGAGCCATGTCCTAGGCCTGTCATCATACCAAAAAAGTCGTACTGTTTCTACCTGACTGTACCTAACTGCTATACAGTCAGGTTTCTACCTGAGTAGTGGCACTATTTCTGTGCAGAGCTACCTAGTTCAGTGCTTAGTGAGATCTCTTTGCAAAGTGATGTATCGTGTCATCCTCACATGGCTGCAGTGGAGCTCTGCTTAATGCATAGACTGCCCTGCAGTTGCAAGCCCTTCCTTACACCAGGCAAGGGTTTCACACACTGCTTTCAACCACAGAATATGTACTTAAGCTGTCAAACACCTTCCGGAAGGATGTGGTGGGTGTTAAAAATTTACAGAGATTCAAAACGGCGCTGGAAAATTCATGGGAAAAAAAAAATCCATCCAAGGGCTATTAAATTCTAAGACAACACCTCTAACACAGGAAATTCTTGATCTTCAAATTGATGGATAGTGTTTGGCAATGTGTTGCTTGTTCTTATACTCTTTCTTGGGCATCTGCTACTGGAGATGAGAGGGGAGGTCAATGGGCCTGTGGTCTGACTCAGCAGAGAGAGACCTTAATAGCCACCTCAGTGTTTGTGCCTCATGCTAGAAGTGCAGGTTGATGCTGCCCAGGAAGGCAACTCTTGGGACACTGCTGTGGAGCGACCTCCAGAAGGGACCGGGAGAGGTTTTTGCATGGAGGAGGTGGGCACAGCAGGCTTGGGCAGGATGGTGAATAATGTCCCACCATGGAAAGGGAGGTTGTTGCACTGCTGTGGAAGGCCAAGCACAAAGGAGGTGTCTCACTCATCTCACCCGGTTGGGGGCATTTATAAAGAGTGCAGCTGAACTAGATCCCTCTCTAACTTGCAGCGGGAGACACTTGGTCTGTTTTAAGCATCTGTTTTAGGTTGACGTGAGCTGGATTCATACAGGGAGCCAAGGTGTATTCCTCCGAGGTAGGCATGCTTAGGTGAAACCCACTCCTGATACAGGCTAATAAAGTTTCCCTCACAGATAAGGTCTAGTTCTGCAGGGAAAGAAGGAATGTGTTGAAGCTGGTGACGGCCTGGCCAGGTCTGGAGGCCTGACAGGGTTTCTGAAGCACTACTATGGAAGAACTGATGAATGCAGTCCGATTATCTGTCTCTGTTGTCATCTGCTTGTTTAGAAGGGGATTCCTAGTTATGTTTTAGAAATAGAGCATCACTGTGCAGATAAGTCAAGCAGAAGGGCATAGAGAGAGTCCAATGCCCGGTCTGTGGGAGCTCTTCTCCTTCACCTGTGGTCCTGCTACTCAGCCTCACTTAACAGGCTAAATTCTATTAAAACATGACAAGACATCACTGAGATTCTCCGCTGCTTTTTACTTTCCCAGTGCCTCTGCACAAAGAGAATGAAATCTCTGTGCAATTAGTGGCAAGATTCCCACTGACTTCAGTGGGGACAGGATTTCATTTTAGGCCTAATATTGCCTGTAATTTCCCTTCTGATTAAGTTAGTGGGCTGAACTGTTCTCAGTGGTGTATTGAGAAAGAACAGTTCTTTCCATTACAGGAAATGGCAAGTTCAATCCTACGGCCTGTACTATATATAGGAGACCCACTTCCTTTGTCTTGGTAGCAGAGCTCCTTTAATATCAGTGAATGTCTATGACTTTTTACCAGTGGGAATCTTTGCCCACTTGGTCCTTGAAATGCTGGAAAGAATTAGCCCATGATTAAATTTCCCTCTTCAATAGTAACCTTCTAAATTTCTTAGGCTTATGAAACATTTACTTAAGAACTGATCACTTCACTGCTCCACTGCCTTGAATCTACAGATTCTAAATCAGAATAATTTAGTTGCAGTGTACATAGTTGTGTTTTTGGCCAACATCTACTTCCAAGCACAAAGCGAATTAACAGGTTTAATTTTCTTCAGTGGCACCCACTTATGCTGGTTGATGCTATCTGGGATCCTTGCCCAGAGGTAGTTTGTAAAAGACATTTGGCAGTTGTCAAATGAGAGATACCAACAAACAAAGTCATCCTGGTCTGTTTTCTCTATCTAAGCTCATGAAGGAATGTGTTCAAAGCAGGTATTCAGAAATCTTATAAAGACCATGAGATTTCTTTTATTTTAAAGAGTTCTGAAGCCTGAATATTAGCTGATGAAAAGAGGGAAATTCCACAGATTTCCTCCCACTTTTTTTTTCCTCCAGTAGCTAGAGTATTTATTGCTAAGCAATTGCAGAAAAACTTCAATTTCCCTTGGCATAGATTAAGACAGCAGCAGAATTACCAGGCAGTCTTAATGAGGCAAGAGGTCATAATTTATATCTGCCTTGAGAGAAGCAGACACACCATCTGTGGTGCACTTCACTGACTATAAAACTTAATTCAGGAAACCTGATTTCACAGTGTTTAAAAGCAGGCAGTTTCCTTCTGCTACCTTGTGACACCAAGTTAGTCTGATTCATCTGTTGCTATTATGTGTGGCCGTCAGATCATACTTTTGAGACCGTGAGTACAGCGACACCTCTACCAAGGTTGGTCTCTRGGACCTTGCAAGAATTCTCCATGTCTGTTTAACAGCATCCATTGTGTTTGATCTGTATGTRCGGAGAGAAGTAGAGACTAAGTGATGTGTCCCTGGGCTCACCTGAATGGCAAATGGCCATAAAATGTACCTGGCTTTGCTAGCTTCTCAAAACTGTTGCTGGGGTCAGAACGCAAAACCTCTAGTGGAGAATAACGTTGTGTTTCAGTGGGTTTAATTCTATATTGGCTGCTGGAGGATGAAGGTACATCAAGTTTACAGTGTATCAGAGCTCTGAGTCAGTCCATAGCATGCATTTAAACTTTGCTTGCCAGAGCTGTCATCCAAGTTGCCAGCACCTGGGCAGAGAGGCCAGAAGTCTCCCAGCAGACACGCTGTAGACTCTTGGCATCGTTGCAATTTGTTTGTTTGACCATGTGTTTCTGAAGTCTTAGTCGTGTACTAGCACTCATTTGTGCCAAGTATGTAAGCGCAGACTACCCTTGCCCTCAAAATCACAGGAGATCCTTATATATACATCAAATTCCCAGGGAAAATAAGTGTTCTGATTTCCTCCTGAAGGAATATTAGTACCTGGCCTCCTTGCCAACTGTAGAAAGTAGGTGGGAGTCCAAATTCAACATTGCTGTCAACTTCCTCTGGAGCTGTAGTCTTTGCTTGTCTCCTAATGTTTGAAGGGCCAGCAGGAGCCAGTTCACCAATGGAGCATGGTCCCAGCTGAGCTGCCAGGAGAAAAGCAGCTATGCCAAGAAATGGGACTGCCAGACCTGTGCTCTACAGGGACTCTGGGACATTTGTACCCTGGGAGACTGTTACTAGTAGCATATACCGCTGTGAAAAAGCATGGAAAACCACCAGTCTCTGTCCTAGGAGCAGTGTTTAGCTATACCATAGCACAAGATTTTACTCTAAAGTGACAGCAAGGAAATTAACCCCCTGATTTTCCAGTAGGTGAACTGGTAGCTGTGAAAAGCCCAGATTGCTCCTGCACCTCCAGAATTGTTCTCAATCAAATGACATCAGGCTCAGTCATGTCCCAGTGGTGCTTGAGCAGGTTTCTGTCACATAAGGAGACAATACATCCTTCCCATTCATCTGTGGATGAGGAGAGGGTGTACTGGGAGCAGACATGGAGGTGACTTATTCATGATTTCTCACGTAGCAATCGCAGACCAGAATCCCATTGTGTGACATGCTGTACAGCCCAATTATGAGGTGTTTTCTGCCCCAAAGGAATTACAACTGCTAAGATGTGCTATTTTCATCTCCTTCTCTTTAGTACTGGAGGAAGATGGTCCCCTTTTAACAACCTGCTCCTTTTTAAAAAGTTTTCAGTGAGCTTCTTGGAGTCTTTTGTATGTTTGTAGCTTTCTGTATTTATTTATCAGTCTCTGCCTGCAACTTACATTGGAAATAACTGCTATTTCTTTGCTACATTGTAAGGTATGCTGGCCCCTCAGTGTGTTTAAGGAGCTTCAAAAGCTGCCCAGTTATTCCAGCAGTGAGAGGGAATGCACTGTAAAATGGTTGCCTGCCGCCCCCGGCAGAATTTGAACACAAGAAATACCCTAGGTACGCCAATTAGAGGGGAAAAAAGCTTGGCAGCAAACACTGTATGTGTGCTGCTATAACTGGGAAAGGGTCTCTTGAAAAAGGAGTTCAGCTTCATCTGATTTTTAGAAATTAATAGATGCACTGGGACTGGCTTAGAACAATGCCCTTTTCTCGAAAGGAAACATTGGTCTCACTAGAATTGCAGCTTACGTACGCTAGCATGAGGAAGCAATGGGGGAATCGTTTCGCCTTGCTCCCAGCCAAGTTTCATCYGTCAGCTGGAATCCCAGATGCCAATCAGTGTCAGCTCTGGATGCAGCTGGGGAAGAGACATCCCTTGATCATATGGGTAAATGTATCCCAGGGTTGGGCTGAGTTAATTGGATTTTGCGGGTAATGCCAAAGCGTTGCTTTGAGGATCTCATGACATAGATGATTAAAGATGTGTAGCGCACAACTCAGAGGCCCAGATGCAAACTACACCTTCTGATTTGCCATCAGAGAGTTTAGTACAGTATGGGGAGTTGTTCAACCGTCACCCTGTTATCTGTCTTCCAAGATCTTAATGAAATGGGCACTTACTTGAGATTTCAGTAGAACAAGCACAGCGATCAGGTCTGATGGAAGTTGACATAGTTCTGTTTACTGCAGGAAAGAGAATTATTTCTCCAAAGACTGAGACTGTTTTGGATCCCGGGACTTAGCAGAGCCCCATTCTATTCACTCATAATCCTTCATCTCTAAATAAATATCATGTCACCAGTTGCAGAGGGGTGTTATGCCCATAATAAATCACCCAATGCTTGCATTCCAGGCAGGGAAAACAATCTGCAGTCATAAAACACAGTGATAACTAAGCCACAAAACAACTAAAGCCAGAGTGACTTTACTCCAACTCTATAAAACTAGGAGTCACACAAAGATTTGGAAAAAAGCTCTTTTCCCCAATGTGGCAAGCACGGTTTCAAGCAGTAAATCACAGAGCCAGTATGCCTATGGGAACTGCCTTGGGAGCRCTAAACTTTAAGTATGATGAGCTAGAAAAGAGCAAGTCACTGAGTCTTCCACTTAATACAGAAAGTCTCCTGGGTTATTCTGCCCTGGTCATCTCTTAGAAAGTCAACAGTCAGAGCAGTCGCATGTGCATTTGTCCTGCAAGTCACCAGAGGCGTTAGTGTGTTACCAGCCGCTGATCTAATCTTTCTAACTTCCACTGTGTTACTGTACTCCAGCTCTCATCTGCTCCGTATAAAAGTCCCTAGTGGACCTCAGAGACACTCTGGCTTTTCCTTTTTAGGTAAAAAGAAACAAACAAATGTTCAGCTTTGGGCCTGCATTTCTTTGTGGTTCTAAAGAGGAATGGAAGTGGGGATATTTTTCCAGTCCCTGKCTCCTAAAGTACGTTTCACTTATGTTTGTGCAAGTTACTTCTGATTTGAGGCAGGACCAAAATAAGTGTTAAAAAGTGCTAATATTTCAGACAGTATATATGATAGACATGTGAAAGAAGCTGCATGGAAGGACATCGTTATTTGTCATCCAGTTAGTGCCACAATTGCGATTCCTAGTGTAGAATTGATCTCTGTTTGGCAAGTACTGGCATGACAACAGAGAAACTTTGTAAAGGCTATGTCTTTGTTTAGAAAAAAATACAAACTCTGATGAAAGATATAAAAGGGTGATGTGGAAATTTCCTGTTGTGCTCCAGAGAAAGGAGCACACAATCCTGATGTCTGACTGTTTTTGCCTTCATGGCTTACTTCAGTACTGTGTCAGTGTCCCACATCTTTAGTGTGCTTGAGCTCCAATGTGATTCTTTGAGAAGGAGCAGGAGGAGGGAAATGCTATTATTTCCGCTTGATAAATGGGAGACTGAGGCCATGGGAAACTGAAATGATCTTCCCAAACTCTCACAGGAATTTTGTGGCAACACAAGAACTTGAACCCAGGTCTCCCAAATAACCTACAACAATTCAACAGTCCTGTCCTGTGGGAGTTAGCTTGTAGATCATCTATAGAAGACAATTCTCTTTTTATGCCCATTCAGTTTTCAGACTTCCCTGTTTGTTTGCTAGCAAACAAGTGGAAGGTTAAGGCCTTCCTGAGGGTTTATTTTGGTGAGGCTGAAAGTTCTATACCAAAGAGAGTCACAGCAACTGCAGGTCAGGCATACCCATGCATTATGAAAGGGAAGATGGCCCAAGGGTGCTCCAGTAAGTTGGCAGGACGCCCATACCATATCCTGCCACTTCATTGCAGCAGATGATACTCACACCTGCATTTTAAGTTAGCTCTTTATAAAAAAAGCATATAGTAAGATGCATAGTAACCACGGAAGCAAAATTGAGGGCCTTCCACCACTGTCTTCCATGGACATGAAACCAGGGTGCTAGGCGAACATCTGAAAGGACACCGAATATTTGAGAGGTCTGAGATATTTGCATTGAGCTAGCAGATGTGACACAGGGCCAATGGGAGACCTGAACCCTTCTGTAGAAGCTGTTGTCAGGGTACTCTAACTTATCTCAGATATCACTAAGTGTCTTTTCAAGCAACTGGATTCTGCTGTTATGTAGGACTCAATTAGCAGATTTATACCTGCAACTGCTCTGCGGAGCTGCACCCTTGTGCTTAGTCCTGTAAGGGGCTTTGCTTCGTTAGCATAAGATGAAGGACTGCTGATGTTGAACCTCCTAGTGCTGCATTGCACATGCTCGTTCCCTACCAATCAAGAGTTCGCTCCAACCTCCCCACTGATTAGTAAGTTGGAGCTCATTCTAGCTCATATTTCTAGAGCTAAAACAAGAAAGTGAAGCACTAAACTATTGCATATATTCACATCTGTGCTAATGACTTATTCAATTAGCCCAGCATCCCCACAATGGAATATGAAAAAGTACCTCAGTGTAAGTCACCTGGTATAAATACAAACTCATCCTAGTTTGGCATTGCTATACTGCTGATGCAGTGTCCTTGTATTCTGAATAGTCTGCTGAGGATTTCCACCTCCTGGTTTAATTATTAGCTATAAGAGATCTTTACTCACATAAGCAGGAGCAAATTTTCAACCTTATGATCCAAGTTCTACCATATGAATAAAGAAAAGGGGGTGGGGGGCTGCACAGAGTAGCAACAATGTGTAGCCCTTTCGTGCAACACCTGGGCTATGAAGATGAACTACCTATTTCTTCCTGATCATTAAGCATCTTTAGGAGCAATGGATCCAAATTCTTGATGACTGATGACTCCAGCTAGTGGCCAAATGTTTACACATATGGATTCTAGATGTTGCTGTTCACAAGGATCAGCATAAACATTAAGCAGCAGTTCATTCACAATGAACCGGAAGATCCACCCAAGTCCACTGGCCTAGCGTGGTCAAGAGACACCACTCTAGGAGTGTGAGAGAAGGAAAGGAAGCAATATGGTTAGCATGGTGTCGGGTTGCCTTTTCTGTTCACCCCAAATGCTGAGGTAGCCATTTTTAACTGTAGTCAGCTGGCTTCTCTGAATCCAGAGCAGGACTTGATCTCCTGTTTCCGGATGTGAGGAGCGAGGCTTCACAGCCTTTCTACTACCTTCCTCCATCTCCAGGAGGATTGAGGTAAATCAGGAAACTAGGAAGGGAAAGGRTTAGGAAGTCCATGTCATTAAATGGAATATCTCTACTCTCCCTCTCCAGTCCTGCAGTACAACTGAATCAGTAGTATGATCAGGTGGATCTTTTATCTAGGTTCTTTTGTTTGCAGCTAGCTATGAGGTTAGTACCCCTTCCTGGAAAGCTAGCGGCTTTTATTTTTGGTTAGATGTTTCCCATACTTATGGAAGTACGCCCATACGTGTCTCCTGGCGGACAAGGTTCTGCTTCATTTGTGCAGCTGAACTGGGGATGAACAAGGGTCTTCATTTTTTCCACCCAAGCAGTATCAAAACAGCAAACTACTGGAAAATCTCTCTGAAGCTGATACGTTTTCTCTGAATCCTCTGAGTTAGCTTCCTACAACTAGGTCCTTTTCTTGGTTATGTTGTTCCTCTATGCTGTATTCTCACTGCCTGGGTTCCTGCTGCCTATCTGGGATTTACAGCTGCATGCTCAGGTTATAAGTAACTGAAGTTATGAGTGAAGTTTTAGGTCTGTTCTCCTGTGATATCCAGAACTATATATCTGGGATCTCAAACTGGCTACAAATTTCTGAATGAATTGATTTGTCTCCCCAAATGAATCTTTATATGCATTTCTTGCCTTCAAATTTTTAAAGATGTGATTTCATTTTCTCAAATGGACAGAATCGAAACAATATAGAAACAAAAAGTGATGTAGCAAAGTTTGCTGAGAAAGTTTCCCCAACATAAAATTAGCATAGCACGAAAGTGAATCTGTCCCATAGCTAACATCTAGTATTTGTGAAGCATTGTATGACTGTTCACGCTGAAGCAGTATGATAAATGTATTTAAGTCTTGGGTAAAGTTTTGAGGAATAGCAAATATTTTTAATTATGACATAGGCACTTAGGAGACTGGAGGGCCTTATGTAAATACACTTCTTCATCAACTGCTCAATAACTGTCTATGTGTTTGCTTTTACCCTTCAGAAGACAGTAGTAAATAGAAGATAATTTGAATCTCTTTTCCTGAGGGATAAACTGCCTTCTATTTACCACCCGGCGATGTGCCCAAGAACATAAACAACTATCATAGAGCAGCTGCTGTGCAGTGTCTTGCTGGTGGCTCAAAGCCCTGGAATATCAATACTCCCAGGACCCAGATCTTCAAAGGGACTCCAACTGATAGCGTTGGGTATTTGGGACCTGGCACCTTTATGCTTTTGATGGTCTGGACCCACATTCATAAGTCATAAGTGAAAATTAGATTTAAGGTCTTATAAAACATAACTTCTTTTGAATATATTGCCACTTGGAAGCATGACTTATCTCAGCTAAGCAGCCTTCAGAAGAGATCATACTCTGGCTCTATGCCTGGAACCAAAATGAAAAGCTATTTGTTGGGCTGGGAAGAAACAGACAAGCCTTGCAAGGTTAATTTTCACCATTTTCATCTGCTGTGTAGAGATAAGATAGGGGAAATCAGGAATCAAGACTAATAATAACTTGTTCTTTATTGAAGCTTGTAATCTTCCCRTTGAGTGAATTATTTTTTTTTATATATGGCAATATATAACAAAGGAGTGAATTTTTAATTATACACAATGCTTTGCTAATATTAAGGGCAGTACTGAAAGGTAGATGTTTTTGTTCACAACTATGGTTTTAATGTCCTTATGATTCAGACAAAGATCTCTGCAAAAAGCATGCAAGGGAGACAAAACAGCCTTCCTATTAGAAGAGAAGAGCTCATCTCTTTGAGGTAGATCTGCAGTGAGTGAGATCATATGAGTGTACATGATCTTCCCTAGTAGAAGCTGTCTAAGCTGGCCTGTTTCCATTGCCTCGTGTCATGCACATGTTGCTTTGTTGAAAGCAACAAAAGTTAGCTTCACATTTAAAGGGAATCACTATAAAAAGAGGGACTTCTGCATGCACCAAGAAAAGTGGGAAAACGTGAAGGCTGGTGGGTGCTGCAGTGATGGAACGGACTCAGGCAACATCCCTTGTCTTTATTCTTCAGTGCCTTTTATTAGCTCACTATTCCATTGTAGAGGAACCCTTTTTAGGCTTGTGCCAGTCTCACATAGCCCATTCACTCAGCATCTGCTGCTCTTCTAAGTTCTTTTCTCTCTAATAGCTCTTCTGGCCTTTGGATCTCAGCAGAAAGCTTTCGTCCTCTTTGGTCTTTGGTGAGCAGGGTCTGAAAGAAGAGTCCTCACTATCTTCCATCCTACCGAATTCTTTTGAGCTATCAGGCACTCACACTCATCTCCAAGTTGTTTAATTTCACAGTGGGATAATGTCTAGGCTGGGCCCCCATCACAGTCTAAAAGGCATCTTTCATTTTCTGATACCTGCTCTGTTGCCATTGTACAAAGCATTTTCCAACTTGGAGCTCACATGGGTCTTCTCTGAGAATACCTGTAACTTTTTCTGGAGAACTTTTTTTTGCCTTTCTTAGATTCAGAGTAGGGCTACATTTCTCTGTTGATTGCCATGCCCATAACTTCTGCCCACACAAGAAGTGACACAGCCAGAAAGAGAGTTGGGGCTGGTAGTGCAAATAAACCTCACAGTCATAGTCTTTCCCCCTCTTTAAGAAAACTGGACACTTCCTTTACCAAACCACACTTAGCAACAAGAGAAGACATGCTCTCGTCTCAGGTGACATGCACAGGCTCTACAGCTGCCTGCATCTTACACAGCAACATGGCCATCACCTCCTGCGCAGACTGTGACTATGCTCTGTCCAGACCATCTAGGGACAACTGCAAGAAGGTCTTAATGGAGCTCTCCTCATGGCCACCAGATAGTCTTGTTTCCCGGGACCTTCTGGGGATCCTAGTACATGTCCTCCCATTAATCTTTTAACAAATTAATTGCTATAACATATGTACGTCCAGGCCAGTTTGATTCAGATGCAGTGCTGAGAGTGGCACTTTCCTGGTACGTCTGGGATGAGCCACCAGATGTAACCCCTAGACTCTGTGAAGCCTGCAACGGGCTTCACRCTGAGACTGATTTTCACTGAAAAAACAGCATGAGCCCCAAACCATAAAATGGGGAGGGTTATACTATATGCTCTGTTGCTCAGTGTATTGACTCACGAACATGAACCAAATGACTTAACAAGCAACAGCTTTATTTGAAGGAGACAAGAAAACCCTTTCAGTGCACAGGGCAATAATAACTAATTCCTAAAGGGTACCTCTGATGATTTCCCAGGCTTTTCCTCTGGGGAAGCAATTGTTAGGCCAGCTGGTTGCTTTCTCTCTCCCATTTTTAATTTCACTGACAGCTTGAGATTTGCTAGGTTTTTGGGGGAGCTATGCTTGATCTCATGGGATGTGACTCGCTTCTGTTAACTGCTCCTTATGATATGTGTTGCACCTTGCACTACTAGCCAGCTGTCATTAAAAGTTTATTATTTTGCCTCTCAGGAGAGCAGGGGTAATAGTGAGAGCTAACACCAGTTTTAAGTCACAGGAGATCCCTTAACACCTTCACCTGGTTCTCACAGGAAGCTCTTCAAACTCCAGCATGAAATCTCTTACTTTCCTTTCCCATTTTTCTCCTATTTTGCATTCCAGTGGTGGAAGTCATTGCCTATGGTTAGGGCTCTAAATTCCTGTATCCTATTACTATCACAATTTTTCTCCCCTTTTAACTGCCTTTTAACAGAAGTGCTTTCCACACATGTACACAATAAACATCTTTCAGACCTGCCCATTAGTCCCTTCCATCTGGTTCCCCTTTGCTCCACCAGATACCAAAAGGGCTCTCTCCCCTCCTGGTTTTGGGGCAGGAGCTTGGGGACTTTACATTTATTTTAGTCTCAGCCACCAGGCTTACACATGGCAGCTGCAGTAAAGTCCCATACTGTTGTTTCTTGATGTTCAGCACTAGATTTCCTTTCTCAGTTTTATTCTATGATTTGAGACACTCGGCATAATGCCTTTCCCCCTCCTTTGGCTTAATAGACACGTCAGATATATCCAGGCTAACGTCACACTTCCATCTCAGTGATGGCACAGCCAAGCTGCTCATATTTAGATCTTTTTGCCTGTGCCTGTGAGTTTCTGCCTTTCACTGGTGCTCTCAGCTCAGTGTCCCCCGGCGCACGGTGCTTAGTGCTCAGAACAAAGCGTGATGTTAACAGAGTTGGACGGAGCAGGCGCCATCTCCATGTGTTCTGACATCTCTCCCTTCACGGTGGTTGTGGTAACCGTCTGTTCTGCTCCCACCTACGTTCCCAATTCTCTTCTAGTGTTACCAGCCCTGAGATCTGCTTTTGTTTTTCCTCATTGCCGCCTTTCAGATCTACGTTTTGTGCAGACATAAGCTTGTGTTTCCCCAAGAAAAATCCTGTTTTCCTCAGTTTGGTGGCAGGACCCATCTATCCAAAATTGCTCATTCTAACAATGGTTTTCTCTACCAGGTTGCAGCTGTAGCTACTCTCATACTGCCTGTATTATGTCCCATTAACAATACCCTCCCAAATCTTCTTCCACCTTTCAGGGTTGTCGTGCCTGAAAATTACAGTTCTCTCAGTCTGTGACCTCCATTAGCATAACTGCGGTGTCTCTCAGGAGAGCAGCAGCCAGTCACATGGACATGCCTTCGCCAGTCGGAGGTAACACAGCACTGCTGTTCGCTTCTTCTCCAACCCTGGTGGAAGAGCCACTGGGTTTATGGCACATGGAAGGCATTTGGATGAGCAGTCATTCAGAAGCGGTGCATTTGGGATCTAATCTCTATCCATGTGGTGGTAAATCCTGGTTAGTTTTTCCACTCCTGATGCTCTTTGTGATTCTGCCTATCACCGGCTGTTTATTGTCACTATCACAGCCTGATTATACATTTGCACCTGGAAGAGACGGCTAGTTATTCTACAATGGTTAATTTGCCCCATGACACCATGTAAATCCTGCCCTGTTACCAGAGCTTTGCTTACAAACCTTCAACTGTCTCTTCAGACCACAAGGTAAAGATTCACATTAGGCCAATTTGAATACAGGTTGTGTGCAGGACTCCATTAGGTGTATCACTAATACTCTGCTGAAGGGCTTATACATTACACCTGCTTCTCTTTCTTCAAGTATGCATTCAATTATGCTATACTGAAAAGTAATCGCATTTTCAAACAGCTCTGCATTTAAGAAACCTATCTGACAGCGTCTGTTCATTATGTATCTCAGCACACCCTGCATTCATGGGATTTGAATATAGCCCAAAAGGTAAAATGTATAAAACCCTCCTGAAAATAATGAAATATCCTTCCCGATAGCAAGAAGTGACTTGAACAAGTTGCCACTTACAAATGAATTTTAAAAATTCTTTTTTTTTTTAAAGTCATTATTCATGCGAGATATTTGAGTCAAAAAGCTCACATAATAAATGGCCTGGTGTGCTGAACAATTTAATTAACAATATTCTAAGCTCAGCCCAGCCTTTCTGTGCCAGATTGCTGTCACATCGATCACCTGAACCCATGTAAAACAGCTGTTTGGAGCTTTCATTTTAAAGAAGACTTTTTTTCCACACATAGCCTCGGAGTGGTGGCCTCGACAAGCAGGACTCATGCCATCTTTGTGAAGAACTTGCAGTCTTAGTGCTTATCGATTATGGGCATACACCAATGACTCTGGCATTTAGGTTTGCAGAAAACCACAGTCCCTTTGGATAGAATTGATGAAGGTAGTTTTAGACATCTAAACCAGTCTTTTTATGCTCCTTTTAGAGTCAGTTGGCAGAAATATATACCTTTGGAGCAGTATTTAGCTGATATGTGTTAGACATCTACTTTAATACAAGCCGAACTATGCTTGTGACAGAAGGCAGAGCGTGTAACTGTGTGGTTTTGCTCACTGCAATTGCCAGTCTGCCATCGAGTGAGCCATCTCTTCCCAGATTGTTGGGGATGCTGGTCCAGCAGGGATCTGAGGCCTCTCGAACATGAGTGCTGCCGTATGGACTGGGAGTGAGTAGGAAAAGACGCAGTGGACAATGCATTTTCCTCGTTGCTGGGACTGGAAACAACGGGAGGACTGCTACTGGGACACCATCTCCTCCTTTACCTGGGAGAGGGGGGCAGTGACTGAAGGACTGAAGGAGATGGGGGGGAAAAGGCATGGGTGTGTCGGTCAGGGAAAGAGCAGAACGATGGCYACAGCGTGGCTGTGCTGAGCAGGGCTTGGCAGGGCCTAGGGGATTAGTCCTGGGACCTGCAATTTCCCAGAGGGCTCTAGCACTTAGGAAGACCTCATCTGTGGGTACACGAGTGACACCAGAGAGCACGATCGGGTCATTGCGACATCTGGATTGGGACAGGAGCCTTGAGGAGCCCCATCGACCCTACTTTGGGGTCAGGCCAGGAGCTGCCTGGCTGAGGGAGCGGCTCTGGGAGACCTGGGAAACTGCCAAATGACAGGCAGCAAGAGTCCTGGGACACACAGGCTCGTAACCAGTCCCTGGACGCCTCTATTTGGGGAGCCCACGAAGCCTAGCTTGGAGGGACGGCTCCCTTAGAGATGCCTATATTTAGTCAGATGAATTTCTCTTTAAAAGCAGAGAGTTGTCACTAGCTGAGCTGAAAGCAAAACAGATGCTCAGCCCAGCTAGGAGGCCATTACACAGTGATTATTATTACCGTATGTTTAATTTCCAGCTCTCTAGTGCCTGTCAGTGATGGATGCTGTGGCAAAGAAAATCCTCAATCCTGCAGATTATTGAGAGTGCACAGAAAAGTAATTCTCTTTCTTTTATTCTAGTAAACCTCTCTTGTACGAGTGAGCTCGCTGGTCATTATCACATATCCACAATTAGGCCCTGGAACCTTAAACCCAAGTTAGGATAATCCACTGCTGAGCTGACAATGAGCGGTGACATGTGGTAAAATTAATTTTTTATACTTAGAGGTATTAAAAAGCCATTCAATGAAATGATGTTGTTGTTATTACAAATAAATCACAGTTTAGCAAGAAATAATTATATTCAAYGCTGATTGACTGTAAAATTAATAATGTGTTAGGACACGTGCCTGCGTCTGGCACGTCAGTGAAGTGTCAGGCTGTGGCAGTGATCACRCCAATCCTAAATAGTTGTCTTATCCCACCTTTTAGGAGTGTGGTGAATTTTAATTTTTAAGAGACTCTGGTGTTTGAGTTGTAGAGATATCTCTGAGACAGTGGCTAATAACATGCACAGTACTGGCCACATCTCATTTATGCCATTTAGTGCTCTTATGTAAACAGCTATAGCAGCAAATAAGTGCTGGTACAAATTTCTTCACCTCGATGACTGGGAGAAGCTATCTTGGTTTCTGTTTGTTTGTATATGATGTGTCTTCATCCAAAGAAGAGCCAGTTTTCTGATATAAACCTGAGTCTCTTTGGAAGAGCTCATGCATGAATTAATAGTGGAAGAGCTGCATACATCTTATTTGCCAAAAAGTTGGTCATAGTCAGAGCTGTCACATCCATGTTTTGACAAAAGCTGCTTCTGGCRCCTGGTTGCATTAGGACAGCTGGTCATTAGGTCTTCCCTGTTGTTTAGATAGGGAACCTATAGCATTTAATATGCTTTGATGAGATGATAAAAGCCAAGTGATGTGCCCACCACGTGTGCTGGATTTTTTGTCTCCTGTTGCATT
Organism: Apteryx rowi; assembly: GCF_003343035.1. Classification (NCBI taxonomy): domain Eukaryota; kingdom Metazoa; phylum Chordata; class Aves; order Apterygiformes; family Apterygidae; genus Apteryx; species Apteryx rowi. The sequence goes on along the minus strand of NW_020447297.1, from coordinate 900,017 downwards.
TGCATGTGCCCATTTAGGACACAGAGAGCAGGGATTTTTGCAAGAGTTTTGTTTTTCTGTGATGAGTTCCCATCTCAGCACTGAGAATGGCTATGGGGTCAGCAAGGGGCAATAGGCTTCTCAGGACGGGATGGGGGCAACCAATTTCCTGCCCCAGATTCCAACACAGTAGCTTCACTCAGAAATTTGGTTGCTTTCACTTTCTATTGCTCAAGGGCAGCTTTATCTTGTTGACCATCCCATTAAGCAGGAGTGACTTCAAGAAAAAATCTCCAGTGGACTTCCTGATGTCAGAAAATACTGTTACTAATCTGGATTTCATGAATATAGCAGATAGATACCGTGGTTATAGGCTCATTAAAATTGCATAGAGAATGAAGAGCTTCTAACGAGACCCTTTGGAATATGTGTAACTGTGTCTGTTGACTGTCTTTCAGCAAATATCAAGTCGTAAAAATGTCATTGAAGGTTATATATATTCAAGGAAGAAACAGTAAGTACCTTCTGAGTTCACAAATCTTGTCCTGCACAATAAAAGTCTAGCTGCAGTGATCACTCATTTTTAAAATTGTCCAAATCTAATGTTGACTTGAAGTTATTGCTTGTTTCTCTCAGTCTCAGAACCAACTGGAAGAGATTTCTTATCTACTTTAAAAATGTCTTTGCAAAGTATCAGTAGCAAAAGGCAGCTAAATTAAAGCCCAGTGAGGTATGATGAAATAAAAATAATAATTAGAACATGCATGTTCCATAAAACAGTTTTCTGRCAAAGATGCATCTGTTTTTAAATTYAAATGTGCTGCAGCAACAGAGCTGACCCATTTTACTCCATTTGTGATATTCTGATGAATTCTCCTTCAATGTGAGATAGCAACATGTGATGTGTAGGTGGTAGCCAATCATTTAGTCTGAAAAGTTCATCTACTTAACCTCCCTCCATAGACAGTGGAGCAAGAGGAGCCTCTCAGGGGYTCTGTCTAGAGACCTCCTCCCTCTTCACTGGCACCTGAGGGAGGCTGCGGGGAGAAGTCTTGGGTGTTACACAGAAAATACCAAATGCGGACTGTAGTAGGGATTTGGCATGATGGAAGTGTGGCAACAAAGTGAATTTCAGTGGCAGTTGTTCCAGCAATACCAAGGCACAGCTTTTTGGAATCACTGTTTCATTTCGGAGGGAGCCTTGCAATTTTACTTGCCAAATCTGAATGAAGGAAAAATAAACCATGGAGCAGGTATTACGCTTCCCCAGCCACCCCGAGAGCAACCCACTCACATGACTTTTCTCATTTACAGCTTCCAGTGGGCTTCACAGAGGCATCCAGGGGTAGAGCATCCAGCTGAGATAGGCCTGGACGCCAAGCCTTTGAGTCCTTGCCTAGCATGTTATCCACTGAGACAGGCCTCCCTCAAACAGTAAATGTTAAATTAGATCGATGACACCAAATGATCCAAGTTCCAGCCTGCAACTCAGTTCCCTGTTACCTACTTCACTATTGCAGGGAATCCTAGAGGTCCAGGCTATAAATATATATGTCAGATTTACCACAACATCTGGAGCTGACGTGCACTGTCTCAGTTCCTTTTAGAAGGACACAGCCTCTCCTGACTTGTGTTTAAGAACTGTGAGAAAACCAAAATCGAATGGGTTTTCCAAATACTTTATAAATATACATATATCCACAAGCTGCCATGTTGTTTGTGGTGAATATGCATATGCTGTGTGTGACTAGACATACAAATTTTTAAGCTGTTGATTCAATTGCATAAAATCGAATCCAGACTATTTTAGGTGCCTGACAGCATGGGCAATGTGTTTTTCCCATAGCCTGCTGATTTTAGGTCCAGATTTCCTGGTAGGCATTTCTGTTCTTGAAAAGATAATAAATGTGAAATTATGAGAGTGCTTGCATGCCTAAGAGGTTAAGGAGGAAGACAGCATAATGCATGGCCTCACATGGGCTAGAGTAGCATATATTCTTGTGGGCATTGGTGTTTTCTTGATGTCATTTCAGCTCACTGTGATTGCATGTTTAGGCAGCTATATTGGAGACTAGTGTCAGGGTCTGCCTTTGGATGGTGCGTGCATGTGCATAGCAATGGATAGTTACCTCCGAAAAATGTGTTGTCACTTAGCAGCAGGCTGTTGATGTCAAAATAGAACTAATTGYTGTCCTGGCCCACTAACACCAGCAGCGTGTACGCCTCTCTGCCTGCATTTTCCTTCTCCCTGTGCAAGTGCCAGAATGAGTGAATGAATCTTTCAGACGTGTCATTATGGCTGTAGCGAGGCCTGCAACGGCACGCACAAGCAATCCTGCAAGAGAAGTGACTAGCGGGGCTGACATCAGACCGTTGTTCTCATGACATATTGTTCCCACTGAATGCGGCATATTCCCAGCTTCGTGTGCAACGACGTCTATGAAATCCTCTGCTCTGTTCCTTGCAAGAAGCACCTGTGTTTCAATGGGACCAGAGGGATTCATGCAAGGAGCATGAAGTCCTTTGGGACTATTTAACACCAAAGGATGGTGATAATAGCAATGAGTGATATCTCTGTTTCAGTACTACAACGGTTTATATTGCACATGTTACCTGGTCCCTAGAGCCTTACACATTTATAACCAGAGGCAGAAACTGCTGTTAAAAGAGGCAGGGAATAAAATACTGTAGACCACTGGGCTTTCAGCAATGTGTTTAATCTGCTCATTTGTGTAGGGCTGTTGCTAATGCCAAAGTCAGATCTATTTGTGTGCTTCCTGAAGTTAACGGTTGGTGTCTTATCACTTCCTCAAACTCCCAAATTTTGCACACATTTCAGAACCACACAAACCAGACAGGCCTGATGTCATAACCATCCCATCTGCTTTGCTCGCTCTTTCTTGAACTGTGCTCCTTTCCCTCTTGGGTTTGTTGGCTCGGAGGTCTCTCAGATCTCAAGACRCTGAGTTCAAGACTCTCACAGTTGCCTCATGCTCCCCTCCAGACAGGCCTATGCCTCACACTTTGCCTGGCAGCTCATGAGCCCATAGCCTGCACATCTTCTGCAAACTCCCATCCACCCTCAGTCATTTTGTTTTCCCTTTCCCCCGCCTTATCCTCGGGTTAATTCCCCACTCATGAGCTGTCTTGGCTTCTTGRTGTGAGGGCTTCGGTTTGTTTGTCTGTGCACATGTATATTTTGTTTATCACATATGGATTGGCGTGAGGGGAGACTATGGAGGCTCCAGCGCTGACAAATTGTCATGGAAGAGACACGCAGTGAGACAGGTATTGGGAATCACTTGGATTCTTTAAAGTCAGAAGATTTGCAAAAAAGATTTGCAGTGACTGTATCTTTTCCCATCTTCAGAATAATGTTTGTAGAGGAGGGAGAGGATCAAGCTGTGACAACAGCAGGGCTGTAACCAAATATGCTGTCCCCACTTCTTGACCCATGCACAGCACATATTTGTTTTGGCTATCCTTGCTTTGCTCTGCCTCTGCAGACTGGCTGGGAACAGAGCGGACAAGTAGTCAAGAATATTTGTTGTGACCAGCAACAAAACATGTGGCAGAGGGAGCACTGAAAAAAATTTCTGCCCAGTGCTATGACCCGGATGGACACAACCGTGGTTCATGGTTTCCATGCAGGAACCTCAGTAACCAGGTCRGCATCCTATCAATGCACAGGAGATTGAGCTAACGTCTTTCAGTCTCTGACTTAGGGCTGTGCATCCTGTTGCTGATCACCACTGCACCCGGACTGCTTTCACGTGAACTTCACTGTGATGGGAGGTTTTCAGGGACATTGGTGGAAAATCTTTGTGTTAGCTGGGCCACTCTTCTTGGAGTGCTGTTTATTTTCTTTGTTGACTTTGTAAAACCTATTCACTTCTCATGGGAACTTGTATTGGGTTATCTGTGTTTAGGATGTTTTCCTTGGGTTGGAAACACCTCTTTTCCATCTTTACTGTGTTTTGAGGAGGCTGAACTCACATATTACACTGAATTAAAAGCAAGAGCCTCCTTTTAGCTATACCATCACTGTTTCACTGCCACATAACAGGTGAGAGGGAAACAGGCTGTGGGCAGTTCTCAGTCTGACAGAGACCATCTGTGTGACTGCTGACGCATAATTTAAGGTTTTTTTTCCCCGTGCCCAAGTTATGTTACAAGATGAGACATGCAAAAGACATCGAGGAACTCTAACATAGCACAGTGATAGGGGCTGTACAAGTATGTGCTGTCTGAGCAAGAAACTTGCATCTCCCATGCTGTGGGTTTATTATAAAAGGTGCTGTCATGGCTTCTTGAAATGCCCTGTCCCCCCCATGGGCTGGTTATTTTTAATGAGCTGTCAGCATTTGGCACAGCAAGCAAACTGAGGATTAATGAAAACCTGGTGCACCAATTGATTCGGAGAATCCTGCTAAACATCAAACATCAGGAATAGAGTCGCTATCAGGGTGGGCTGCTTTCAAGCACAGTGCCCAGGCTCTGTAAAATGCTGAGCTGGCTGTGCTTTCTGCATTTCTTTTAAATATAGCTTTTCAAACCTTTCCACCTCAGAAGCCATTTTCCCCTCAAATATTCTTCTCAGGAGAAGAGATACAGTCACCATCTTAAAATGCTGTTAGTGGCAGATGGAGTGGTGGAGGTGTTTCTGGCAACCTTACAACTGGCAAATGCCTGGAGGATATATACAGTACCTTGCTGCTGGCCCTTATGATAATTCTTCTTTCCCTTTCATGGAAGCAATCAATTGGTGGGTAAATGACAGTCTCTCCTGTTGCATAAGCACTGATCTGGAGAGCCAATATATGCAGATATAATGGCAATATATGCAGAAACGAGAATCTAAGGGCTCCATCCTGCAAGCTGCTCAGAGCCCTGCCAGCACTAGAAATGAAGGTGTTTGGTGTTATCATATRTCTAGGCCAGACAGCAGATTGGTGACATAGCTGGTGTCTGCAAGGACTTTTCTTGCTTCTYGTACTCTTGTCGAGGAGGATCTTCCAGAGCACCTGGGGTACCTGCTGCATCAGTGACATTGTGTCATCCAGATAAATGCCAACTGTTCACTTTCACGTTTTCACAGCAATAACAACCTTGGGACAGGGAATCTCCAGGTATTAATAACTGTCTAATTTGCAGGATGGTGGAAGATCCATAAATAACCAATGGGACCCACTTAAGGTTGCATAAAAAGTCTTGACCCTTCGGGACAACCAGGGAGCTAACTCTGTCCCATGGTTTGCCTCCAAGCCAAATGGAGGGCCCAATGGCACCAAGAACCCTATGTCTCACTGGTGTCACCTGCTGTGTAGCCAGTGGATGCACCTTTTCCTAGCTGAACCTTTCACCTTGAACAGAAGGAACAACATACTTTGCTGGCTTAGGTCCGAGGTGCCTACTACTTAACCGAGCCCAGCATGCCAACACAGAAGAGCCCTGGCACCCTATTTTTACACACCCCAGGGTGCAGCAACATATAGAACTAACCATCAGCAGACACCCAGGCAGCCTTTGTACCCGTACTAAGGTTTTGGCGACTTGAACAGATAAAAATCTTTTTGATTCTCTCATTCCACCATGACACAGCTAATGCTGAGGCATGCACTGATTGCAAAGAAAAAGTCATGCATGCTGACAGCCAGCTTTGGGGGGATTCTTGGTAATATTCCTTCTATCACACTGTGTAAATTGCTGCCTCGGGACACTTTTCAACCAGTGTGTCTCAAAGGAGAAGGAAGTCCTAGGAGAAGAGAAAAAAGAAACCATCTATTTTGGCAACATCTGTCCCAGTGTGAACTTATGGTAGTGGTCATAACAACGTATGAATTGTGTTCAGATCAAGACTGCCCGATGCTGTGTAAAGACAAAGTAAAAGAGTCCTCCTCCAAAGAGTTCAGGCTGGTGGATGTCCATCTCCTTGCGGAGCAGCCAAGGATATTCTGGGATGTTGTCTCCATAGTATTTTGCAGGCAGGGGTGAGCTCTGCACAAGTAGCCTAGACCTTGGTGTTGAACCTGAGTTCATGTCCTCTGCTTCTTGTTGGTACTGACTTGTTCTGGCTGCGCTTTGGAAGCCATATAGTCAAGCCATTCTGTGTTGGGCCACATCAGTTTTAGTCTTAGATTATGTGATTAAGGGCTAAGCACCAAAAACACAAAGGGCCAGCAGGAGCAGGTGGAGGAGCTTTCTGTCTGCTGATCTGTGGGACCAGCCATGTGTATATGTATGTRTGTTGCATACATGTGTTTGCGCCTATCATCGTGAACACATGTTCCGCCTTGCTYCTGGCTGGACCTGGGGACAAGGGCCTACGGCAGCCTCGCTTCTATCGGGCTACTGGATTTGGCAGCAATAAACGCAGCAAGTCATGTCTTCCTGAAAACKGCATATGCAGGCTTGGTCTATGGAGAATGGCTTTTTTGTTTGCTTCTTTGTTATGTTTTTATTTAGAAAACTCTTTTATTTCTTTCTTCCTTCCTAGGTAGGTCCTATTATGTTTGTCTTTCGGTGTTAATATGCACATGAGGGAAGATTAGACCCACTGTGCAGCTGGTGCTGTGTGAGCTCTGTCCTGCCAGTTCCTGACTTATCTCCTGGACAAATCCCATTGGGCTGTTGTGCAGGGGAACTCAATGCAGAGGGGCTATTCCCACAGTATTTTCTGCCTCCTGGAGTTAGAGGGATCTAAGTTAGCACTGATATAACTTGTTCTAAAAGCAGGCCCTTGTGTGCACATGCTACTTAAACCACATTGCATAAACTCAAAAACGAACTGACTTATAAGTTACAATGACAGCTTAATCATGAGAACAAATTGCAACTTTTAAACCCTATGATTTAAGTCATCTGTAAGTAGGATTTGGATCTAATATTCTATCATTCAAGGCTGAACAGCTCAGTAATTGCAGCAGTACCCAGAACACAAGAAAGCACCAGGAGACAAAGCCGTATTCAAAACAACAATGCCACAAGAAGCAATTGCCGTTCCAGCTCAGCTGCTCCTAGGTGTTACGCAGTTCTGTAACAACATAAGCTTTTCCCAGATAACTGTATTTAGCAGAGCTAAAATTGGGAAGAACAAAAACCGAACCAAAATAGCAATAGGAAGAAACACCATTCTTTTTAATTCAATCCAACCACTAAAAACCAGTGGCTGAAGCAGAATAGCACGTATTTTATTAATTTGTCTGATTGCTGTTCTGCCTTTTCAGGGCTGTCTTCTGAATTGGTGTTTGAAAGAAAAGATGGCCAGTACAAATTTAACTATTTCAATGCAAGAATGAGGTAACCAACCTCGCTGTAACAAGAGGATCTTTATTTTGTCTTACATTCCTACATACGTGTTTCTGGTGCTTAGTTCACAGGTCATTTTATAACATGGCTTCTTCCCTCTTCGATTTGCAAKATTCTCCAAATATTGTTACTCAAATATTGTTATTTGTGGTCCAAAAATGAAAGTCATATAAGATTCCTAGTGAGTCTTCTTCTAGTATAGGTAGGGTTCAGTCCTGCTTTACTGAAGCTCAAGACAGTTTTCCAGTTTCCTTTCAATGAGATCAGCCTTGCTGTGGTTTTGATCACACTGTGATCACTTTAATCACACTGGAGGTGTTATATTTTAAGCCTTACACTCAACTTTTGGCATTAACTCAAAAACAGCTTTCCGCAGTATTTGTGGCTGTATAGCAGTAAGTGTTTTGGGGATCTGCATGAAAATCTTAATTCTTCTGTTTTCCTAGATGCTAAGAAAGGATGCAGTAGGCCTTGCAGACTGACCTTCTGAATGTCATGTTGCATGTCCTCTCATCACAGCTATCTTAAGTCYAGCACCAAGGATAAAACTGGAACATTTTAGTCCCCAGGAGACAGAGATTATTTGTGCAGCATGTGACAACAGGAAGATTTCAGTACAGCCAGGTCTGAAGAGGATAGATTTTTTGACAGGCCCAGGTGATCCCACCAGGTCAGTCAACTTCTGATGATCAAGCATGGAGAATAACACACCAAAAGGGAAGTGATACCTTACAGGGAAGAGGAGTCAATGTTTCCAGTGTCAGGGGCACAGCAGAAAACAGTGCAGATTAAGGGTATGTAACAGAAGAGCATGAAGATGAGGAGGACATGGCAACTTTTTTTTGATATCGAAGGATGACACAGATACAGCAGCAAAGAAACATTTAACAGAGAAGAGCTGATATAAGTATAGGAATTGGGAGCGAGAACTTTAGCAGCAGCATTTGAAATGCTGTAATCAGTGAAACACAGGGATGCACTGACCATTGTCTGTCCTCTCGTCCACCCCTGCACACAGACACAGGACCAAATATATCAAGAGCATCCCTGATATGTGTACCCAACCACGAGGGAGCTCCTGGGCTGTCCGCAGTACCATTTATCACTTGAAAGCTTTCCTCTGGGTCTAAATCTTCATATGGACATTTTCCTTCCATTTTTGAGTTCAGTAAATTTGCCTTCCCCCTCAATATCTTAGCAAAGGGTTCGATAGTGACAGGTGGGTTGGAAAAATGCCAAACACACAAACCCAAATGTACTAGAAACTGCGGAGTTCCACTCGGATTGAAATGTAATGATTTTGCTGCACAGCCCCAAAAAGGAGCAGATGGTTCAGTAGTTTGCCTTGAGGCACCACATTGATGAGAAGTACAAATAAGCCTGAGGTGGGCACAAAAAAGCAAACACAGGCTTAAATGTTTTCAGATCTTGTCATCATCTGAAACCAGGTAAATTCAATGTATTTTGGGGGTCCATAAAGAAAGTGGTATTTCAGCTGAGTCTCTAAGCAAACAAAGCTTAAGGCTGTCTGGCCATCTGTCTTTTTTGTCTGTCAGTCTTCCTTCCAATAATTTTTGAATACATTGGCTACACAAACCAAGTCTGGAAGAGAGTTTTGAAGTTTAAAAGAAATTTTCTTTCGAGTGTTGTGAAAATCAGCGCCTGGTTGAGGTGAGAAACCCAAATTCATAGTCTCACTAAGAAAAAAAGCAGCCGAGCAGCTGTCATACTTTATTTTTGGTGGTTGTGGCTTTCCAGTTAGCATGTGTGTAATTCCAGATTAACCACAGTGCTTTCAGTCTTGTAGCTGGTGGAAAGGATTGGGGCAGAGAGAGAGCAGAGCTGGCTTTGTTGTGCGGGGACCATGCAAGAGAAACAGGCTGCGAATCTGTAGAATTCACAGATTTCACTTTTTGCTTCTCCTTTTCAGGGCACGTGTCTGTCAGAGAGGCTGAAGCATTTGGCTGCAGGAGGAACAAATCTGCTCCTAAAAGCAAGAAGAACAATGTGGCAAAGTTTGGAAATAACTCTGCTGATTTCAGGAGGCAGAAAGAGATCCTTCACACCCTGAAATTGCTCATGTTTCTGAGAAGACAGTGAGCAGAGGTTTGGCAGGCTCCACCAACACTGATGTACGGATGCTTTGAACATTAGGACATACATGTCCTTAGGCAAGTAATGCACAGCACCGATGCTAGGGGGAAAGGCCTATGCAGTTTGCCAAACTGAAGGTCAAGTCTTATATTTGGTTGAAAATAATCCCCTCTTCACTCATTCTGGTGGAGGGCTTATCAGCATCATGCTATTTCAGTTCTGTTCTTTCAGTCTGTGGAAATGATGCTTCCAGCCTCCACTTACAACTTTTAAGCATGAATTAAAAACTTGACAGCTTGTCAAGCTGTCTTGTATCAGCACTTCCTTCTGCATTGCCAGAATGAGGTAAAAGGAGGAATAAAGGATCGTTAGGGGGGTGAAGGCGTGTTGTGCCACATGAGGAAATCATTTGCTGCCAATGCACATGAAAAACGGAAACCTTAAAAGTAAAGGACATTTTTGGGGGACAGCATCTTAAAAAGAAAGAGGTATATTTCTAAGTCATTGACTAGTGTACCTTAGTTCAACTGAACATCCCAGGAGACAAAATGCACTTTTTGAATATTTTCTAACAATCCAAAGGACAGCCTCACAGGTGGAGCAGGGTAATCAAGCCATGTTTGTACTCCTGGGTTGTGTTAGAGACCGAAAAGGACTCTGCAAATGTTTCTCTGCCCAGAAAGCCACCTCTCTGAGTGACCTAGGAGCTGCAGCACTGCTTGGATTATGCATGATGGCAGTGTCACTGTGGCCGGAGTAGTCTAAAGTAAGTGAGTCTTTTAGGGAGAGAGATTATCTTTCACTGGACTACCATCGTTGGGGAAAATGGACAGAGTTTCAGGGTCAGAAAAGTTCACCAAGTCTGACAAGAAGCAGACAATCTCTGTGCTCTGGCTGGAAGATGGTTTCGTGTTAAGCACCATGAAAGCAGCTCTCAAGGGGAAAGAAAACAATCAAGACTTCAAAGAATTGTTTAAGGGAGGAGCTGGAGAAAAGCTATCTAACTAGAAAGAGCACTTAAATCAGTAATGAAAAGGCAGTCCTGCAATGCCAATAAAATCTAGATGAGGAACTGGCTGAAAGAGAGGGAAAGGGGAGATTTTTTGAACATATGTAGTGTAGCATTTCTGAAACAGAGCTGAGTGGTCCAGTGTAATCCTCAGGGATGAGACAAGACCCTAAAAGAGAGCTCCAGGCAGATGAGAGTCCTGGACAGGAGGATCTTGACCTGCTGGTATCTGTTAGAGAGAGGGACCTGAGGGGAAGAGCAGTGGAGTGAGCTAGTGGAGTGCTGTGTCGGTGTTGGCTGTGGGCGCCTCACGCTTTTTAGTYGTCTCTGTGCTCGCTGAAGCTGTCATGTCCAGCAGGATCAATTGGATCAGAGCTGGGGACTTGGCAACTGCAAATGCTGAGTTACTGCAGGAGGAGAGCAGCAGTAACGGGCTGAGGGTTGCCTCACCTAGAAATGAGAGGAGGGCTTTACAGAGGTGCCGTGGTACTCCAGCAAATGATTGGTGGTTATCACATATTTACCTGCTTGTCTTCCTGTTGGCCTTTTCTTCCCTCAATAAAGCACTGCTTTGTTCAACCATTTGATTTACTATTTGCAAGTAGGGACCATAGCTCAAATAGCATCCAGATGGTTCAGTGTGGGACCTCAAAATAGTATTTATTAGTGACACTAAGGATTGAAATCAGGCACTTATGCTGTCCACTTAGGTCTGCCTGAATAGTGTTTTACATTAATTAAGGTCAAGCATCAGGGGGCTATTAGGGGTAAAAACTTGTCTGTTGGGTAAGAAATATGGTGGTCCTCACTTGGATATTATTTTCTTAATATTTTATGCAAACAGCAGTGAAATTTCTTTGTATTTGTAGAGGTAAAGAGGAATTTATCTGCAGTCTGTTCCTTGTATCTCAATCTCTTTTGACAAGGTTTTTCATTTTTTATGCTCTGGAGGTTGGTGTGTTTGACACTCRCTCAGAGCAATATGCCCATACCCTTCATTTTGACCTTGTGTTCTTACAGATTGAGCCCACTGGCAGCCCAAGAAATTGAGAGTCAGCATTAAGGAGGGACTGTGGAATCATATATTTCAATCTCAAGCAAAAACTGTGAACAGTACGGATGTGACTGGTGGTAAATTAGTGAGACATCTAGATTTGTTCACACAGAACAGCATAAAGCTGCTGCTTTTCCACCAAGCCCCAGCTTAGCTGCCATCATACTCTCCTTCTCACCAGTGTTCCCCACCACCATCACTCCTACAAGTAAAACTCACCTCTCAGCTGAACTGAAAAGACTCTCGGTATTCCTACACAACCTACTCAAGGCTGGTCGGAAAGTTTGCTGGCAAAATAACCTGACTTTTGGACAGCTGTTAAGCATGGATTCACTGTCCTCACCCAGATGTAAGTGGGGCAGTGACAAATGATGTTGCTGGGCTGAGGCTCAGTTCCTTAGTGTGTCGGTCCCTGAGTCTGCTCTGCTTTTCCCAAGCGTTATGCACCCAATATAAATGAGATCTCACACAGTCCCTGAATGCATTCTTATCTCTATTTCTACTAAGCATTTCTCCTTTCAGGGCAAGCCCAAAGCTTGCCCCTAGTGTTCATGTTGGTCTTGGTGTAGCACCAGACCTGCTGTCCACTCATACATTAAGCTGAGAATAAATTTTTCATTGCCTGAGGAAGCCTTCTCCAAGAGTCAGAGCATAAACCTGCTGAAGTTGCCTAGGTTCCCACCTGGAGTCTGTCCTGGTCCCAAATTAGTCCTAGTCACAAGCAGCTCTGGATACGCCAGCCCTGGGCTCTGCTCTTCCCTCTGGCTGGTAGTCTGCAGTCAGCTATATGATTTTCCTAGAGAGTCATTATACTGCCTGTGAGGGTCTCTTAGCAAAAAGATCTTTTTATTTTTAGTTTGGATTGTTTCTAACTTTTCTAGTTCTTTGTAAGAAAGTTCTTCAAATCAGTAAATATAGTGGATGTCCTTTAAATGAAGCAGTTCACTATTTATCTGCTTCTGGAGGTTCCGGTCCATTACAAAAAATKCAATTTAAATAGGCATTAGCAGCTCACAAAGGAATCTGCTGTGTAAGGCTTCTCTTAATATACTTTCAAAAACTTTTTTTTTTCTTTTTAATATATTCTTCTCAAAGACTGTGTTCAGCAAAGTGGAAAATAGGTCTGGGCAAATGCAAGGTATGAATAGCACCAAAGAGAGGTCTTTATTCAGAGAAAAAAACTAACCTGGGAATCTATTTGCTAATAAACAAGTAATCTTATCAAATACAGAGCCAGTTAAAGGGAGAAATCCAGCAAATTAAAGAAACGTTGAAATCCTCTTTAGAACTGTTCCACTTGCCTATTATGAGGTTTGAAGAGTGATAGCTTATACTAAGAACATGAAACATTGATATGGCCGGATTAGAAAACTTCATTGATTTAGAGAGTGCAGAGGCCAGGAACTGGAGATCCAGTGAAAAATTCTGCTTATGGATATCTGGCTAACCATTTGGTTAACTTGATAACTAAACTTTCAGTGAATACCAAACCTTAGCTCCCACTAAAGCTATATTTTCATTTTGATAGACTTGTTATTCATAATTATGCAACATTTATATTAAGAACAAGAATTTTTGCAAGCAAGCCATTTGCCACATGCATAAGGAGGCTTGTGGTATTGCTTCTGTTTCCTAAAAGGATTACAAGGTAATGGACAGTTACTAGGTACCACAGATGTTAGGCAAGTCTTATTTTATGGTGTTCTTTGGAAATCCTCCCTTCCTAGTGTCATGTGAGTGTGTGAGTTCTCCATTCCTACCGGAGAAAAAGAGAGTCAACTTGTAAGGAACCTATATGAGCTAGGTTCATAAAATGGATTAAGAAGCAAATGACACTTTTTTCCTAAAAATGTTCCCTTATAAAGATTTTTCTGTTCTTTCTCATTCACATATATTTTTTCACACTTGAATTTCATTCTCGGTGAGAGTTGCCAGCATTTGGGGATTGCATTCAACATTTCATAAATCTTTAAATGTCCAAAAATGACAACAGCACACATGGGTATATGTTTGAGTACATGTACACATTATTCATGGTACTGACTGAATAGAAAGCTTTAATTTTCATTCCCAGTAATTCTTAGCTAAGGCAGTCTCACTGACATAAATTCACTGCAGAAAACAGGATAAAACTTACACAAGAAATGGGAAATGTTTAATTCTGAAAGTGTAAATGCATTCAACTTTAACTTTGTGAACCAATATGTCTTAAATTCTTTTCCCTGTTTCATTTTATTGCTGCCACAGTAAAAGTGGTAGGTACTGCTGAATTTAAAGTTTTTAAAGTGTTACAAGAAAGAAATACTGAAGGTTTTAATGCAATCCTTCCTTTGGGCTGTCCTAAGCCAGCAGGTTAAACTAGGTATCATTTATTCACACTTTGCCTTAGCTGGGGGGAAAAAAAAAGTCTTTTTTTTGATAGCCAGAAAACAATGCACTTGCATTAAATGGTACTTTCACCACTTGGCTCTTTAGGAAAGTCACTTTTTCTCCATTCCACAGATTGGGATGGGGTGCAGGCAGATAAACTGTTTTACCTAACAGTTGAATACCAATTTCAATTAAACCCCAAATTTCCCATCCATCCTTACTCCAGAAGTGGTCTTGGCTGAAGCAAGGCCTTAGGTAGGATCCTACACAGTTCTTTAAAAAAATCAAAATCACCTGTATCTTCTATATCACATGAAGATAGAGCAGTTTGCTACCTTGGCTGATGGTAAGGCCATCTTAACTTTAGATTCCATGATAAAGCAGACCTACAACCAAGACTGTTTCTCTTTTCCATTGCAGAAAACCATATTCTTCACCTGCCAGAGGGAAGCAGAGACCAGATAAAAGTTATCTTAATATTGCTGGACTCCGAATTTCTGTTGCAATCTGAGGAAGTCACCCTGCAGGTTACCAACTGGTTTCACAGTATAACCAATCTGGATGTTCAGAAGTTGGTGGATAGGGTTTCAACCCAGACTAACAAACCGTCACCAATTTACGAAGCTGGTCCCATGGGTAGTTTTCAGCCTCCCCATCTCAAATCCCATCCTTGCTGCCCTCCCAGCTCAGTAGGCTCTAATTTCTTTCCAAACCCTTTCTCACCTGTGTCCAGCTCACTTGCCAGCTCTGCAACTAGCCAGAGAATCATTGGCTTGCATCAGAATAAATTGGAAGAGACCAACTTAACATGACAGGTAAGCTAACTGCTTGACGTGTCCTGGGATGAAGCTGAGCAGCTAGCTCTTACTAAATCCCTTTTCGCTGAGGCTGGGATGACCCACAGGACCCCATGCAGTCATGTTTGTGCCAGTGGCCTCTTCTGCCCACATCACCTCGTTTCCACTCTGGCGTCACTCTTCAGACATCCCTATTGACTCCATGTCAGTGATGCTATTTGAAACCCTGAGTAACACGCCAGTGAAACAGTTCCTTGGAAAGGCTTATTTTGACCCTCATCACATTGTTCTTTGGCTTCATTTTATTACTCCAGTTGTGTTAGAATGTGATGAACCCCACGTGAGAATTTCCCTATTACTTTAATAGGTCATAACAAGGCCATTACCTGCCCAGCACTTCACTCTACTTCTTAGAACATGCTTAAAATGTACAAAAATGCCCTTGTCCTTATTTCCACAGATAAGTTGTGCAGCTCAAAGAGACAAAACCCCATTTCCACCATTATGTCTTTTCCTAGATGCTTTTTGTGAGCTTTTTACTGCTTTACCTGGGGCTTGTCTGCAAATCATGTCTTCACTGTGTCTATCTCAAGACCATGGCCTCCTTGCAAGTAGACATGGTTTCAGCCTGGCTAGCATTTTTATATGTGGGATGCTTTTTTAAAACTTTGCTATCACCTCTGCTTGCACCCAAATAGGGGTCGGCAACAGCCCCACGTTCAAGGGAAGAAGTGGGAGGGATGTCTGGACCATGTAGCATGGACATCTCTGTGCTGGCTCGTTCCCTGACAGCTCCCTGCAAACCCCCACGGGTAGCCAAGTCTAACACTTGACTGTGCCTCTATTCCACTGTGGAAATGAATGTGCACTCCTCTGTAGAGAAGAGTTGATATCAGGTTAATTTAATTAACTTTAGCTAGTCTCCACATTGCTGCTGCTGAGAAGGTTACCTTTCAGGCTGGTGAGAGTAAGGGCATACAGCATTACCATCCTCAGCAGTTCACATACAGCTTTATATCTTTCTTGACCCATTCAGGTCACTGGCCAATTCCCTGAAGTATGAGTTTTGATTATATCACTGCCTTCAAAGAGAGGTGCAAGCACTCCAGGACTGCAGATCTTCTGTCATCTCCTAAAGGCCCATGGAAAAAGCAGGTGCTTTGCTGTCTCTTAGGCCCTGCACTGTTCTCTGATGACACAAAGTCCCTTCTTCCTCTCTCTCAGAATAGAAATCTTTAGAAGTTTAGTTTTGAATTGGCTCCATCTCACATGAAAAATGGGGGTATGTGGTCTTTTTTAAGGTAAATGCATAAACCTTTCATGTATGGTTTGGAACAGCCCCTGGGTGCTTTCGGTCAGCCAGACCCCACAGTGGGCAGCATGAGACAGACTGCTAAAGGTGTTGGAACAAAGTGGAAAACAAGTGGGATTGAATAAAGTAGAAAACAAAGTGAGATTCACGTTTATCCTGAAAAATTATCTGTGCCGGTGTTGCTGAAAACAATATCATTTTTCAAAACACATTTCTCAACTAAAAAAGACCGTCACAAAAAGACTTCAGACAGCACTATTAATTACCCTATGGTAATGAACTTCCTTTTTATTTCAAGATTAAACTTGTCTATTTTCACTTGCTGGCATCAGGAGATCTGTAAACATTTGTCAGGGATGCTATAAAAGGCCTTTCATTGTCAGATRTCTTCTTCAGTGTAAGTCTTTCTATGTAGTTGACTTTCCGATAAGCGGATGGATGGACGTCATTAATCCATGCATGCCAGTGTCTTCTCAAGCCCCTGGACTTAAAATGGCCACTCTTCTCTCTGTGGAAAGATTTGATTTCAATGAGAGCTGGAATGGACTCAGATCTCACTGTACACTTAAAATTGCCTATGTATTGTTCAGCCATCAGTAATTCATCTGCTTTTACAGACATGGCAGCAATTACTGTATTAGCTGCTTCTGAACAAATCGCTGATATTAATTAGGAAAACCTCCATGGGCAATCATCTAATTCAGACACCATTTTTATTTTTCTTACATGCCTTTATGAAAACACTGAAGCAGCCTCTTCTTATTGCCTGCATCGGTGTTCATTAAAGTATTTCGGAAAGGAATTGAAATATCTTATGCCTTTCCACGATTGTTCCCATCAATAACAATGGAAGATATTGCTTGGATTCCAGCACATCACTGTGAGCCACAGAAACGCTACTCTGCTGTACGTAAGAATGAGAAGGAGCAGATGGAATTGTGATATTTTGAAACGGTTCTATAGGGAGCTCTCAAATGATAGCAACCTCTGCTGCTGCCAGTCCTTGTCGATGCTTATCGTTGCATGTATAAAGGGCGCCATAATTATTGATTGCTCAGCAGGCTGAAGATGACAGCTACTTAGAAGTATTAAAACCTTGTATGAAGAAGTGCATAAGAAATCATTTTTCAGGGGGTGGGTTTATTCTGGAGATAGCTTCCAAATATATAGGCCTCTGGGAGCAAAAAGGTCTGCTCACCCTTTCTACCCAGAGAAGCAACAAAATATTGCTTGCAAATTGACATTTATCAATGAATGCTGAACATTAACATAGACTGGCTTTGTTTTTCCTTTCGCTTATGCCAAACCATTGGCTTCAGTGAAATCTCAGCTAATTTATGCATGTATAAACACATTTTTTAGTTTTTTTTGTTAGCCACCGTACAACTATAATTACTGCAAACATCAGGAAAGAGACCTATGGCTTTAGGTCTTTTAAATATATCAGTAAATTTACTGGAAAATAAATTTAGGGAGACCAAACCTGTGCCTGGATTTTGGTCAAATTTGACGAATATTTTTGGCTTGAAAATAATGTGGAAGAGCTTGAGTATCCAAGTGCATCACTCAGATTTGCAAAGCAAAACATTTTGCTATTTTGTTTTGAGAACTGCATTTTGAGTTGAAAATTGACCATAAAAATGCTACTTAATCCCCTCAAATTCATGGAACATTTAATGTCAGTTCAAATAAAGTGATTCAAAATGAGCTCAAATGATGCTTTCTTCCTGTCCATTTCCCTTTCAGTTCAGCTGGGTGGGGAAAAAAAAAAAATCTTGTCTTTCTGCACTCAGCCCCTGGGCTGACACATCCATGCTCCTGCAAGGTTTCCCATCCCTTATGGCTGCTTTAAGCTTGTCCGCAGTCTCAGTGAGCTGCCTGAATTTTGAGCTTAGAAAGTGTAGGTCTTTAAAGAGTTATTGTTAGCACTGCTCGGGTCTCATCTGCCAATTAGACACTGCTGGATATCTGATTTCTTTTTAGCGAGCCAAGTGAAGACCAAGATTCAGATAACTTAAGCATTAAGTGCTGTTGATTGGCATTCAGTGCCTTGGGGGATGTGATGTGACAACCAAGCAAACAGCTTGTTCGTCAGTAAATAAGAACTAATACAGATGGTTTTCTTAGAGCTGAAGTTCATTTCACTTTGAACATTTAGTGATTGATTCTATTAAAACATCTTTCTGGAAGTACACTTTACTGAGTTATTGGCTGGCATTTTGATTTCCCTCACCAGGGGGAAGTGAAATTCAACACATTAACACTTACTGAAACCTTTCCATTTGCATTCAGCTGTATATGACAAAGGTCAAAATGCAATTGCTGTAGTTTTTCCATGCTGGTATTACATTGTTTAAATAATGTCATAATATTATTTGTACATAGTTTGCTGTTTATGGGCCCTTTGTGCTGAAGCTGTGATTTTTTTTTTTTTATTTCCTGCTATGCTTGATCTTTATTATAACACTTTGATACTGGTAATCAATGTGTATTTTATTTTTTTTTTAACACATGAATCTGAACACGTGTGGCCCAATTCTGTAGCATTTACCCACATGGAATAATTCCTCACTGTTATTATAACAAAGGGGTTTTGCCGTGAATGCTCCCAGAGTAAGATACAACTCCAAGAATGCAAGCAGTAGAATTAAAGCCATAAAGTATGGCTTTGAACTTAAGCATTAAAGTATGCTGAAGTTATTCAGGAGCTTCATACCTTTTTCAAATTCAGTGGAACTCAGAGTCTTAAATGTCTGCCTGACTTTTAAAAATGAGACTTACTCACAAGATTTCCAGAAAATACCAATTAGCCAATTATTCTGTAGCAATGTGCTGTATAATATAGGACCATTCCAAAGGTAAAAAAAGAAAATAATAGACACTGTCAGTGGATATGAAGGTCATGAGTTGTTCTCCTGCCACATAGCAATGTCTAGTCCCCCTCCGCCTCCCATCCCTCATGTCAATAACACTGAAAAGATCAAAACTGCCTTCTCTAGGAGCTTAGAAGAGTGTCACAATGCTTGAAAAATGATCATCAAGACTAGAAATGTGGGTTCCCCTGCAGTCATTAGAAAAAAAAAAAACATCCCTTGAGTTAGGTAATGGGAAGCACTAGGGTCATTTTGCTCTGACTCTGAAACTGGAGTGCCCAGTCAAACTGGTAAAAACCTTAGTAAATGATACAGAGCCAAGGGCTTTTCTCTCTCCCCGAAGACAAGTGCTGTGGCATGACTTTCATCCATAGGCTAAACTCCTTGCCTTCTCCCCAGAGCAGGGTGGCCTCATCCATATTGCTTCTTGGAAGCATCCTCTGGTCCACGCTGAACTGTGCTTGTGCATTTCTCAGGGACTGATCTCAGGGACACGCCAAAACCATGCTGGGGAGCAGGACAGCAATGAGACAGTGCGGACTGTCGCAGGGCTCAAGCCCATTCCCTGGCCCTGTTAAGCTCACTGGTACAGTAGGCCTGTGGTGCCTCTGTTTTCCTTGAGGTCTAGCAGATCTTGGGTTAATCCTTTTTTTTCTTTTTTTTTTCTAGAAGATAAATACCAAATTAAGCTGGGTTCTCTCTAAAAGCTGGGAGAAGGAGGAGCCATCTGTGCTTATCATCCTACTGTTTAGGAAAGGAGGAAGGTCTGACTTCCCACGTGTAGTGTCCTTACCTCAGGACCTGGACTCGGCTCCTTGCAGTGTTGGTTCTTATACAATTGCTGCTGGCTTAACGTTGAACACACCTGTGTCCAATTCATCCTTCTCACTGGATGAGAACTGTGTTCCTGTTTGCCTGATTTTTTTAATCTTTTTTTTTTTTCATGTGTTGCTGTACAGTGACCTGTTTATTGGGAGGAGAAATACACCTTTCCAACCCATTTGACCTTAAGCATTCTGGATCTCCTGGAATTTTTAAGTGGAGGCCCTTTCAGTCCTCCGTCTGGTCTCTGATTGACCCTGACGGCACTGGACCATCTATGTTTGTTCCTTTATTTCTGACAGAAGAACCACTGCCTTTGGATAGGTAGAAATAAATGCCTGGGACCCGGTCTGCAAAAACACCAGGTACAAGAAGAAAATTTAGATGAGAAGACTTAGGAAACAACAAAGGATAGATTCATTTAGTAATAAAACCTGTCTGGGAAATACCTGGCCATTCTGTGTTCAGAAAATGAAACCYTTTGCCGTACTGAACAGAATCAAAGCCATTTGTCAATCATCTGCACATTTTTTTGCCTAGATATTTCTTGGAGAAAGGCTACCCCCCCCCCCATTTTAGTGAGTTAATTCACTTCTGTTTTCTCAGGTTTCTAGAGGAAGTTTCTTTTAGACTTCTGAAGGTGGTGACGGTTAATTCCTGTTGCATTTTCTTTCTTCTTTAATTTAATAAAATAAGAATAGCTCAAATCATTCATCGGAAAGCATGTCATACATAAAAAGCTCAAGATGAGATGGTGAGGGAAACAGAGAAGGTGGAATATTACATGAGTTGCCTGGAAAAACAGGAGGAAATTGAGTCACACTGCTGTGCTGTGCTGTGCTGCGCTGCGCTGCGTGGTGGATGCTTTCTTCATTATCTGTTAGCCTCGTGGCCTGACACAACCTTGCTGTTTGCTGCCCAGAAGCTCATAATCTACCACCATGTGACAACAGGCACAATGGGCAATGGGAGCACGAAGACTTAGCACTGAATTCATCGTGGTGTAGGAATTTATGCTCTTCCATGCTCACCTGCCCTTGACTGCTACTGTCAGACCATGGCACTTCTTTCCTCTCCCTAGAAGAGATCGCAGGATCTCTTGCTCTGATGACTTGCTTTGTGYGGCATCTGGCACCCTAGAAGATACAGTTTGCAGGTTAGCATTTTGCTCCTCGTGAATCATTTCTTTTGACTGACAGTTTAATCATGCACCTAAATGAACAATTTCAGGTTCTCACTGAGGTATGATCCTGCAAGCTAAATGACTGTGATCAGCATTTGAGTACAACAGGGCTTGGTTAAACACTCAGACCACAGCAGGTCAAGGAAGATGATCTTTCCCCTCTACTCAGCACTGATGAGACCCATCTGGAGTGCTGTGCCCAGTGCTGGGCTCCCCAGTACAAGACAGACATGGATTTCCTGGAGCGAGTCCAGCAAAGGGACCTTAGAGATGATTAAGGGACAGGAGCCTCTGTCATGTAAGAAGAGGCTGAGAGAGCTGGGACTGTTCAGCCTGGAGCAGAGAAGGCTCAGGGGGATCTTATCAATGTGTATAAATATCTGAAGGGAGCGTGTAAAGAAGATGCAGCCAGACTCTTCCCAGTGGTGCCTCCTGAGAGTATGAAAGGAACACAAATTGAAACACAGGAAATTCCACTTGAACATACAAATACGCTTTTTCACTGTGAGGGTGGCTGAACACTGGAACAGCTTCCCCAGGGAGGTTGTGGAGTCTCCATCTTTGGAGATACTCAAAACTCAACTGTACGTGGTCCTGGGCAACATGCTGTAGGTGACCTTGCTTGAGCAGGGGGTTTTGGACCAGATGATCTCCAGAAGCCCCTTTCCAACCCCAACTGCTTTGTAATTCTGTAAACAGAAAAGGGTCTAATCAGACACTCTGCTATCACTCACTACTCACACCCATCACTTACAGCCTGTAAACTTTGTTTGATGTGTGTTCCATTCGAACAACTACAATGCGCTTCAGCTGCATCTCAATAAGAAATAACCAGGAAGAGATGGGGATATTCCTGTCAGGAACAGCAAGGGTGGGCTGGGAAAACAGACCCTCCTGAATAACCTTCAAGTTTTTTTAAGCTCTTTCTGGAGTTTTCAGGTTGGTGTAATTTCTTTCTTTTTCCCATAAATACTGGGACACTACTACTAGACTGGCCTGCCTACACTAGACAGACAGCATTGGGAAAGTTTGGCAGCTTATTATTCAGTGAAAGAGACTTTCAAAGTAAGTCTGAATGCATAATGAACTCTGAACACATAGAGAGGGATTTCACCCTCTTTCTCACTCTCTATGAATTCCCAGCACTCTGCTGATTAAGTACAAAATCCAGGATAAATACAAATGCTGCTACTAAATTGTGCAAGTATTAGCTGTGATTCCTTATAATAGAACCCTATTCCTAAACTGGAACTGCTTGGCACCAAGTTGTTTTTTGCAATGGAGGTGTCCTTTCATGCAACTCTGGACTGTGGTGTTCTTTTAAACCACTATTTTCTCGCCTGCATTGTCTTCTTGGGTAGGCATGTGTCCTGAAACTGAAGAAGAGGAGTACAGGCATGCTAGAAAATTCGGGGGCAGAAGCAAGTATAAATACTAGGGAACTTCAAGCTAGCAGTCCGAAGGGTGACTTCTGCACCAAGAGTGTAGGGCAGCCTCTTACCAGATCAGAGGTGGATTAATTTTAAAAATTAAAATTCATCTTTTATAGTCCCCTGTTGTCAAGTTGCCAGGCATCGTGAAATAGGATTATTAGCAGTCGGAGGAGAAGGCAGGGAAGATTAGAGTAAGCCTATTAATCCCCAGCAGCTCTCTACAGGAGGGGATTTACAGATCCCTGAAAAAATGCCTACTCAGCCTGCCAGAGTCACAGCAAACAGCTTACCTGAGAGCATGACCCAGGGCCTCAGGGGCAGCCATGTAAAGTGGAAAGTGTTCTCCCTCGGTGATCTCTGTGCTATGCTGAAAAAGCAGTCTTTGGGATAAGTACAGTCAGTCTGCCCCTCACCCTGGACTCTCTTTGAGGATCGTCTTGCAGAGAAAACCTGTAGAGAACTTGTCTGGCTGTTCCTGATAAGGCACCTGCCTCTTCCTGTGTTCAGGCACAGGGGACATGTTGAGTTGTGGAAAATGTTGCCTTTGACTGGGCTAGAGTGCAAACTTAAAGCCTCATGACCCAGTTCCTCTTGACAAACTCAGAGGTTAGCTAAGTAGGCTGCGAATTTCTGTATTTAGGCTAAAGCCTGTTTTAAAAGCCATGTCTTGAATTATAGGTCGAGGTGATTTATAAAGTACAAGCTTTCTGGTGATTAGCCAACGTTCTATGATCTGGAGGTCAATTTTAATAAAAAAGTAAGACTGCAATTAATCATGCAAATTAAGGGATGAGGAAGGTACAGGTGATTTTAATGCTTGCAAAATAATAAAGTTGAAAAAACTCAGTCTGTCATAATAGCAGGCATATACACAGATAGACTCATGCACAGTGTTTCCCATATATCTTGAATGTGCAGTGGAGAATGTAATCTAGAATGATAAAGGAAATGTTTATGTGCCTTTGTAACAAAAGAGGCAGAATATAGGGATATAAAGTACGGGGCTTAGCTAAAGGATATAAAGTACAGACTTGGTAGTTCAATGGAGAAGAGTAACTCACCTTAGGCTAGTGTCCATTTGCAGCACAATGAAACTCTAAAAATATGCACACTTGATAAGACCCTCAATTATGTATTGCCTTATTATTCATACATTATGTCTTGGCTTTGGCTTTGGCTTYATTGCATTTACAGTAAAAGAAACACTTTATTTCCTAGACTGCACTCTTTGCTTTGTGACTTCTCTCAGTCTGCAACCTCAGGTTTCATGTGTCACTAATCAAAGGGGATGAAGCTCATAAATTATTAAACCTAAAATCAGATTCTAATTAAACTCAGTGGTTTAGCCAACAAGAGCAGTTGAGTTTGGGCTTGAGGGGGAGGTCTGTGTTCTCCCTTGCGAGTAGTGTAAGCTCACACTTTCAAAATAAGGTCTTTCAAACATGGTTGAGGCCTTTCCCTGGCATCAAAAGAGCTAAAATGCTTCAAATTCAGTGGGAGCTGGGTGTGTCACTCCTTTAGGCTCTTTTGACAATCCTAATCTATGTGGCTACTGTTGAAGTCTTTTGCCTTGTAGGGCAACAAAAAGGCCAAGTGAGAGTGTGGAGATGTTCACAATCCCTGATGTGCCATGGAAATACTTCAGAATCTGAGGGGATCTGTGGTCCCGTGGAAAACGGGTAGCCCTCCTACTTTCCTCTGAGAAAAGGTTAGGAGAAACTTCCAACAGCCCTTTCAAGTCCTGGTCTATGTGGGAGGAAATCCAAAATGGCTTTTCACTTCCTGACGTGTGTAATGCCATCTCCAGAAGAGATAAATGAACTAAAGAAAATGGCCTGAGTCATTCAACTAGAGGAGACCATCTGCACCCTTACACTGCCGGCCACCAGCTCTTGCTGGTCTAGGAAAATTTATTGTGTGTGTTACAGGAATTGGTCAAGTTTCTTATCATGGATCATGACCCCTTGTGCTGCTAAAATTCAGTAAACCACAGCTCCTGTCTCACAGAGCTTGTAATCGTAGCTGACAGGGCTGATAAAGAGAAAGCGGCACAGAAAAGCCAGGAGATCTGCCAAGAGTGCACAGCAGGTCATCAGCCTAGCTCTGAACTGGTCCCAGACAGGTTTAAGTGCTGCTCTGGTACATTTTAAAAGTAATAATTCAAACCACCTTTGTATTAGCCTAGTACAGGGTCAGCAACAGAGTGCACAAGGAGACAAGTCGAGAAAGGAGGGCAAATCAAAGGGATTTGGGGTCCACAGGCTAAGTAATGCACACCCAATAAATCTTGGCTATTTACATCCTCTGGAATCAGAGACATTTGGTGCATTTTAAGGGGCAGTAAGTAGCTATTCTTAGTCCAGTCTTGAACAGAGCAAAACCAGACAATTGTGTCATCATTTGCTCTGCTGCAAATTCTGGTAGAGTTGATGGCTCTATCTAGGAGGAGGCAACTCCATCACTTGATTTGCCTGACTAACACTGTTAGCTCTCTGTCATAAGGGTCCTGCGAGAGTAACTGGCCCTTTCAGTCTTTTGGGAGATTCCAGTTTAAAACAGTCGCAGTTCTTGTCCACTGACAAGTGTCCTAACAGAGAGGAGAAAGGTTCCCCCTTCCTTCCACCTCACTCTACCTTAGCTTCACTTCAGCTGTAGTAAAGACTTATCTTTGGTGGCACACTTTGAGTCACAGTTTTTGACAAAGAACTCAGCAGGAAGCAGGTGGGCAAAGGTTCAAAGGCTTAAGCAGAATCACATTGAGACTGAGTGATCAGTTTAGTTTATTRTAAGCCCACCAAAAAGTCCGGTTGTTTGACACAAAGGCAGGCTAGGGATTACGTTACGTTGTGCCTGGTTTATTTCATCAGTAGTTCATGGGACTATTGAGCTGTGGGTAAACAGCATAAGGAAGGGTTGCGTATGAACCTTACCAAACCACTTCAAACCACCTGAGGTGGCTCACTGCATTTATTAATTTAAAAATAGAATTGGTGTTTGTTCTCTGTTCCACTGCTTCYGGCTTGGTTTAGTTTAGAATGACTTTGAAGCCCAGGGGCAGATAATATCTAATGAAGATTTAGCTCAACAGATGCTGATCTGGCTGCCTCTCTTCTGTTTCTGAAATGCAACAAGCTGTGTTACATCAGCCTAACTGTTTTTCATAAACAATTAAAAATGTGTCTCCATATTATTAGCCAGTAGGTAAAGGGTTTAAAAAAAAGGTAGAATCACAGAATTACAGAACATATAACAGCACTTAAAGCTCAGTCCCAAATCCTGTGAACTGCAGATGCTCTGCCTTTTTTTCTGAGATCATTTCAAGAACTGTCTTCCTTCAGGAAGAAAGGGTCAAAGATTTCAGTGGAAACTGGACCTAGATGGTGTCTCCCCCTCACAGCTCATATACTGTGTCATGTCGTGTCCATCCACAGCCACTTCTGCCCARGGCCTGGACTATGCTCGACCACAGTCCCATCCTCTACCAGAAATGCTTTTAGGAAGCAACAACACCATCTTGGCTTTCAGCGTAGGAAGTTAGCTGGATTAATTATACGTTTCCTAGCCTCTTCCTACTGGTAGCAGCATCTGCAAGGACAGGTGGTTATTCAGGGCCAGGGGGATGCGAGTTTGGGGCTGTTGCAATGTAAGAAGGAATCACTACGATGGCAATCAAGAGGTGACTATTTCTCTGGGTGGTGAATGAGGAGATTTCTGAGGAATGTAAATGATAAGTCAACAGATATATGTGTGCAGAAGAATAAAGTAATTTAAAGTCTCACCAGAAATGAAACTTTTTGGAAACATGGAGGAAAACATGAAGGTATTTAATAGCTCCTTATTGTTTGTCTGTAGGCCAAGGAGGATACATGGAAAATGCCATTGTTTCTGAAAACAGGAGTTCTGAGGGGTTTGATAGTTTTTTTTGTTTTGTTTTGTTTTGTTTTTTAAGTGGCTTTCAGGTAATTCCCTCAGAGAAAGCTGCAATACAGATATTTCAAGAATGTAACTTTCTGTGTGAAATTGAACTGGCTGTAATGTGTTTCTCTAGCAGTCAGTAAAATGGGAGGGAGAGCCAAAGGGAATCTGTGAAAGGAAAACTGTTGAAAAACCTCACAAAGCTGAAGAGCCAAAGTTGTAATTTTAAGTAACTGAGGGCAAATGGAGACCATAACTTCTGATGAGTGCTGTTAGGCTCATCCCCCCCACACACACGAAGGAGCACAGAGGCACAACAGCAGGCAAAGGAACCCCAATAAGCTGCTCAGAGACATGGACACCCTGTCCCAGCTTCTCCCAGGGCTGTCACAGGAGAGCCATGAGCCTCATGGGCAGGAGGTGGCACCCATCGCCATGAGCCGATGGAAGAGGCTCCCCTGATCACCTCCCAGACTGAGGGGTTACTGCCTGCAGGGGCAKGGGGCTCACGGGATGCAGGGAAGAGCATCTTGGGATGGTACAAAATTCATTATGGGATGTTTAGAGGAGGAACAAAGGTGGAGAAATGGAGGAATCAAGGTGATTTGGGGAGGAACAAGTGTGGGAAAATAGAGGAATTAGGGGATAAAAGGGGCCAGTTGWGTGTAAAAAGGCTGCTGGTCAGTACGCTTGTCTGTCCATGCCCTGTGCCTGATCAGCACAGTCTGTCCTACTGTTTCGTTAAACTCCTTTTCTAAGTATTTTCATGGGTGAGGGTCTCTATTCTGCGTGCATGCGTGTGTATAGAGGTCTAAGTGCCAGCAACTGAAGCCAGACCACAGGTCACAGGGGCCCGTGTATCTGTGGTGCCAGCAACTGGAGACACGGGAGCGTGTGYGTACTGTGTATGTGTGGCGGGGTATATGTCAGTGTGTGCGATTGCTGGCAAACATCCAGCTGGACTAGCTGGCCAGTAGGATAAGAGGTTTAGGAGCCRCGTACGGGAGCGGCCATCAGTCCGGGCCTAGTCACTCCTAGATGTTTGGTTTGTCCTGGTTTGACCACAGTCACTGAAGCTACCCGGCAGACTTCATCTGTCAGCCACAGAAAGATCCAAATGCACAAAAGCCTCTTGATACCTTTGTTCTGCTTTGTGAGTTATTTCCTGAATTACCATAACCTCATCTCAAAGYTGACCTCCTTCTTTCCATCCATTTCCTTTCTGATGACTCAGAACCTCTCTAACCCCAAAGCAGTTGCTCATGTCAGAAGGACAATTCTTGGTCTTGGAAATCACTTCTGTTTCACATACCAAAGTGATTCCCCAGCTCCCATCACCTGATGGTCTTCTTCCAGACTGAAACCCATCATCTCCCAATTTCCTAAAACTATCTTAACAGCTAAGGTTTTGTCTTTTGCTTCTGCCCGCCATCCAGTAGTTATGATCCATTCAGAAATACCACACTAGTTAAAGCAAGTATCACAAGATTATTGCCAAGTGGCTAGATCATCCTGACCCTCCAAAAACTGTTTGATCCAAAGACAGTTATAAACAACAAACTTTAAATAACTCACCACAGTCATCCATCTAAAAGTAAAATTATGTATTCCGAGCTCTGAATATCCATGTGCAATTTTTAAGGATCATTTTGAGACTCTTAGGCAGGCACATTTTAAGAAGGAATTAGCCAGGCAGATATTTATCTGGCTGTCTCTGTCTAATTTCATTCCTGAAATCTAATACTTTGTGTTGTCTGGGTATGGGTCTTTTAAATGAGGAATTTAATATTGCTATTAAATGCAATATTTGCTTRCTTTTTGCATTTTTTTTAATGAAGCCAAACCAGTTATTTTACAATGCACTACTGGGCTATTCTGACATTTTCTTCAGTTCCTTAAAATAAATAAAGCTTAATATGCTGATGGATAAGTCCAAATTCCATACAGTGAGGGGTGCCGTATTTCTTTGTTACACCAGTGTGGGCAGACCATTTTATGTATAGTTTCAGGATATTATTTCAGGCTCTGATTCAACAAAGGTTTTGAGTACTTTTTTAAGTGCTCTGCTAAACTGGACTTATAATGGTTATGCATCTTTTATATGGGAAATGCCATTTGGATGTTGGGATAGCAACGTGAAAGTCAGAACTACTAGATGGGTCACGTAAGGTTCAGTGCAATTGAATTGCACTGGTAAATTGCTGTAGATGGCTTCTGGCTTCCGTTCTTCTGATTCTTGCTATAAAAAGAGGGGAAAAAAGAAACACCTTCCATAGAAAGTCATGGTTGTTTCGACAGATATCTGTATTTATAGTCTACGCATGAGTTCTTGGCTTGGAGACCCTTAGGTGAAGAACACGTATCAGAAGTTCAATAACATATATATATATATATATATATATATATCCCACACATAAATATATATAATATATATATAACATATATAACATATAACATACATAACTTAACCAATCTGATAGCCCTGCTTTAAGCAGGAGGTCAGACTAGAGACCTCCAGATGTCCTTTCCAACTTAAATAATTCTATGATGCTGTGTTAAATTTATCTTTTATTACATTTTGGGAAATTTCTGATATTTTCTTAAGTTGCTCTGTGAAATTTAGGAAAATATCTAACTTTAATAATCCATGAAACAGGGGGCAAACCTACCATGCTGAGCTGTGTTTGCGATAGGAAATCTCTCTAATAAAAGCCATAGCCTATAGCCTTGGGTGCAAAGAGATCTAGATGAAAAAGAAGGAGAGCTTCTCTCTAAGACATGCAGCAAGGTCTACATGTTGTCTTGCAAGCCACAGTGCCTCCTCAGGGGAGAACAAATCTCTGAGGAACAAGAGTGCCTGATAGGGAGAAGAAGGAGGCCAGTTGACACCRCTGAGTCAAATAGAGCTTGGATGAAGCTTACCCACTAATCCCCAAGAGATGATGAAGGCCAAAGACTTGACACCAAGAAAATTTGAGTGTTCTGTTACCACAGGAGAGATGAAGTTCATCAGTTCCCATCCAAAATCAAGGAGCAGGACTGCAAATTGTTATAGAAGCACTTTGGAAATGGCAGACATGTCTAATAAAAGTTATTTTATCTTCCCCTCCTCTTTTTGTTTTCTTCCTTCATGAAGTACTATTTTCTYAATGTATTTAATCCAGTGCTTTAATAAACAAGAAGCTGTCAATCACTGAGCAACATCCTGGCACTTTATATAATTTTTTCCAGGTTTCTCAATGGAAGTGTTGTTTGATGTTTTAAAATGATCCCTAGAAATTGGACCTGGCAAAAAAAGACTAAATATATTAAAATGTAAATAAATACAAGCCCAAATTAGCAAGATATTTCATTCCAAAAATGGTAGAGCAGGGTGTTTCAACAGCATTGGAGCACCTTTTCTTCCCTGTGTTTTCTTCTGAAAAAAGCAAGATCTTTGGCAAATCAACCTAGCTTCTCAGTAGGTTTCTGTTTTGATCTAACAGCATATTGTAATGGAATATGCATCAGTTTAAAAGAGAGTGGATCTATCTGACCCTACGTTAATGTGTGTGAAGGGCCCAGCTGGCTTCCAACAACTCAAAGATCAGAATAAGGTGTTCCCATACCACAGATTTTTGTGATCTCCACCCCAGATGTCTGGTAAATCACGTAAAGGCGAGAAATCAGATTCAAGGACAGATTTATTTATTTTTTTTCCCCCACATGTATTTAAAACCAACTTTACATCAGTTGTGCAAATGCTACAGTGATCTTTAAGAGCTCAGAACAGATAGGAGCTTTCCTAAAAAGTGGCTGTTGCTTCATGAAGTTATTTCCAAATGAGTATCATGACTAGGAGCAAATTTAAGTTTGCCCTGCACTCCAAGGAGATGTTTGAGTTCACTCCTAGATGTGAGAACATAAAATCTGTTGCTGCTGATGTAGCTCCCCAGGTATAAGTACACAGTGTGCTGTTAAAATGCTTTCCAACCAGRCTGCAAAAACCTGTAAGAATGTCCATATCTCTCCAGGAGAGCATTTCTTTTCTTTCCTCTTCCCTTTATAAACATCTACTGCTGTCTAAAGATAAACATGAAAACACTTGGAATGAGGAGAAGGCCACAGGGCCACATGAAGTAGTGGTGTCAAAGGAAAATTAGAAACCAAAGCGACTCAGACACTCCAGTCTTAAGTGCAGGAGCTGAAGAAAATCTTCTGTTCGCTAGGAATGCTTCCTCACCCCTTTCACGCCTACTTKGCTGTATGCTTTGCCTGTCTCCTATCAGAACTGTAAGCAGGTGCTTGTTCTTTCTAAAGATGCATGYGGTGCTCTTGAGAAAGGTTCCACGCCCTCATCACAGCACTTCATCTCTCCTGAAGCACAAATAACAATGATGTAAGGAATGCCAGGCTCCAGGAAGCAAGTCTTCACTGTAATGCACTTTTTATCCTTGGGTTTTGTTTTTAATGCTGCAGAAAAATGTGCTGCAGGTTTAAAGGTTTGAGAGGATTTTGTTTAAGGGCTACAAATAGGTATTTAAGGGCTTGGGCCACGTAATATTCAAGCAAGCAGTTGCAACTGGCGAGTTTTGGGTAGGGCTCATGCCTAATGAAAATAGTAGAGTAAATGTTGTATATGTTAGTGATGCTTATTTGGATACTGAGGGGAGCTACAAACTGAGGGTCAGATTCTCCCAGATTCCCTGTTCTCTTGACTTACTTGCTGGAAGAAAACATACACAAAGTCTACAAAGCCCAGGCATGATGCAGAGGCAAAAAGCAAGAACTGTGGGTTGTTTTTTTTTTTCCCCTTCCTTCCTGCTACTCCTTTAATGGGCCTTCAGTCTAAGGCAAAGATCTGAGATTTTTAAGGGCCATTCTTCTTTCACTGAAGTTCAGGGTTAAGTGCATTTTGTGGATGGTCTCATTAGGCAGTAAAACCAAGAGTAAAAAAAGATTCTGGCTTCCTAATTTGTCCAGATCACAGTATCCATGCTTCAAAGGAGACACAAAACTCTGGAGTCAGAAGTCAGCAGATGAATATGCCTGCAAACTGACCTTTAATGAGAAAGGTACTTTTAGTAATCACCATACTGCAAGCAATGATCTCACCTTGCATGTTAGATGAAGAGACCTTGGTTTTCAAGTGAGCAGCATCACTCTGCCTATCAGCATTACATTGGAGATTAGTTTGCAACTATTTATCATTCAGTAACCTCCTGTTTTCATATGAGAGAGGCAGAAGAGGTTTATACGCTCAGAGCTGTCTTTGCGTAGTGAGAAAGTATTCCACCCAGCAGTATTTATGTTACACAGACACTGTAATCTTTCAGCTGACACTCTTCTCTTTGTCAGTCGCTTTTTATTGCTCAGCTCTGGAGAACATTTTGTRCCTCTTGGTCATTCTTGGAGTATCTATTGAGGGAAGATGATTCCTCTCTAGCCCTGCATCAAACTGGTACGTTATCAGGTTGCCCTGACTTTGGGGATTAAATTAAGATGTTCTCTAAAATACCCTGTTATGCTTCAAAGGTGACTGACCAGCTGYTTTTTAAAAGGCATGGAAATCTGGAGAATAGTAGCGCAGTGTGTTGGGGAATAAGATTTGGCGAAAGCTCTTCATTGAGAGGAAGGGTAATCTACCAACATGGCCATGATGGAGAGCAAAGCTATGTGGTCTAAGGGAGACTGATAGTTGTCATTCCTGGATCACTGGGGACAGTCTAGCACAGAGCAAAAAATTTAGCAAACAGAGGCYTAGGTATGGCAACCTCAAGGAAAAATAAACAGAGCATTTCATTTTGCAGGCTTAGAGCAAGTATTTGATTTTCTCCTCCTTTCCCCAAAGTGCATTYCTATCCCTAACAATGGTTCAGTGTTAGCAGGGTCAAATCTCAGCACGCTGCTCAGTCCGTACCAGCTCAGGGCTCTGAGCTGGGCACAGAACCTGGAGCCAGACAGGCTGCTGTTTGGCTGTAGGGCTCAGGCCAGTGTAATGCGAATGGCTCCAAGAAAACCATGCCAAAGCCAGCAGCTGTCTCCAATGATCTCTTCCCACCTGTGGGTCTTATAAAAAACATGCTTTATTCATAGTCAGAGAAGTTCTCCTTCCTAGTTTTTGCTAAGCCATACGGAGCACACTTTGCACAGAAATATCRTTGTGGAAGTTTGCAAACTGAAAGTAGTGTGTATTAGTGAGTGCTGCTTCCCAGTCCTGAGAGTGCTGTTGAACACTCAATACTTGCTGGGATGGAAAAATCTGATTTGTTGGGAAAGTTTCCATGAGTTTGTATCAGCATAGCAAGGGAGAAAAAAACAGAAACAATGCCAAACTATCAARAGTCCCTGTGGCTTTTTTTGTGAAAATTTCAGTTAGGGTAATTACTGAGTAACTTAATTTATTAGCAGAGGGCATTTTGGGAATCTAATAGCATATTGCCTCCTTGTTCCCAGCAGRTCTCCTTGTCTTAAAAAGAAATTAAGTGATAAGAAGAAAAGAGGAACATAAATCCTGCAAAGCAGAACAGCAGGGACTGCAACTAGGTGGCTGTGATCAGTACATGTAATCTGATTATCCTCAAACTGATTAAGCTTCATTTTAATAGAATAAATCTGGAGAGGAGGATGGCCAAGAGTGGAAATTCCATCAGGAGACTGCAAAATATAGYAGTTGTCCTCTCATCTGATATAAGCCAAAGACAAGGAGAGAGAGAATTTCTTGTTGATGGAAAGTACACTACACATTCTGGAAGTACAAGGAAATTAAAAACAATCAAAATACAGAATTGTARTTGGGAGATTCCTCCAAGAATAGAGTAGAAGCTGGAGGCTGAGTCCTAATAGCTCACACACCTGGCATGACTTTCAGTAAAGGTTCTTTGCTTTTGCAGGAACACAGAGAGAACCCCAGCATAGGTTTCAAAGAGGTCTGATATTTAGATTAATCAAATTGGAGTGGATTTAATCACATAAACTTCAGTTTCGAACTTGATCATAGTCTCTYACTGAAGCTCCTGTTGAGCATGTCTGAGTCATCTTCACAATGTTAACTTTCTCAAACTCAATGGCAACTTAATTATTTTTAATTKTTTTTAAATTTGTTACTCTCCAGCACTGGAAACTGACACAAAACTGAGACACCGAATGGCCATATATTGCCGAAACTTGGGGAATGTCTATTTGCATTTATACCTGCTAAGAARCAGATAAAAATTAGTGAATCCGTGACTCTGAACGACTGCAGAGAGATTGTTTCTAGGACCTGAATTAGCATGTTTTAAACTAACTAAGGCATCTCTGACACTGTTGCAGGTATAACCTGAGGTGAATGTGAGGCACAAAAAAAATTAACAAATTATTTAAAACTATTTCTGTACATTTTTATTAGCATATAGAAATATTGTTTTGGCTATGTCATTCCATTTGACCAAACTAAAAGCATAAAGAAAAAAGATTATTTTCTCTTTCATGTATTTTCATTGCATCAGTCATGTAAAACAATGTCCAAAGCCTCTGTGGCCCAGAGCCGGCCAGCATTTTCAGGTAGACCTACCCGACTGTACTTTCCTCTAAAGAGAGTGTAAAACAAACACGAAAAAGGATTTCAATCTTTTTTTTTTTTTTTTTTTAGTTAAAACGCAAACTGAAGGAAGTAACCTTTGACACAGAGGAAACAGAGACCTGGCATGACACAAATTACAATAAAAAGTATTGAAAAGAAAGTCTTCTCTACTCCATTGTGTTCTTTGCAGTAGTATCTGCCCCTCATTCTCTTACTCAGTCAACATTTCTGAGTTGCAACAAACTCCCGACATTTCCAAGACTTGGCTGTGAGTCTCCTGCCTATTCTTCCCAGTCACCTCCCAGTCTCACTTCAGCTGCAGGCTTTGGGCTTCCTGGGCTTTCACTCTTTGTTTCCTGGAATTTACCTTCCAAGAAGCTGGCCAAATGAGAATATTTGGTTGTTCTCAGGGAATGGGCAGTCTCCTCTCCTTCAGGAAGTTCAGCTTGAAGAGCTGCATGCGGCAAACAATAATTACTGTAGCCCAAGTTTGGAGAATCCTGTTCTGTTCAATCAGTTTTTATTTTATCTTTCGCAGTAAGCTCTTCACTGCTGGTCTGTGTAAATCTCTGTAACGGTAAGGAATGGTTTGGGTCTGTCTCCTTGCTTTGTTGCAGAACAGTCTTAAATATTCATTTCTTTTCCATTTTCATTACTGTTTCTCCCATATGTAAAAGTGGAAAATAGGAGCATGAAGATTGTCCTGTCTGGTTCCATCTAATGAGAGGCTGAACTTTTGATGGACTTGTTAATATGGACTTCAGTGACTGGAGGTGACCTTTATCTGAATTCCCTAGTGTTTATTTAGATCTTTTTTATTTTGTAAGGAAATGAATAAATAGACTATAGCAATAGAAATCCTCCAGACAATAATTTTAAGCAAGCACTTGGATGTACTGCAGATGCCACAAGGGCACCAGATTATGTCTGGTGTCTGGAGCGGAGCTGGTTATCAGTCAAGAACAAAACCCTTTGCGGAGTGCATCAGAGCACTCCCACGGCTGTAAGCATGAGTATCCTTACTCTTAAAGCTAGGTATGGTAGGTGCCTGAATGTAGCAGCAAGCAACTGAAACCAGAAGCCTTGGTGAAATTTTATTTCATTCTAGATCTGAGGATGGACAGTACAATGCCAGCACCAAGCCCAGCACCACAAAACATCAGAAACAAAGGTATACTCTGGAATCAGAAGCATATTTCCTCAGCTCAGGGGTTGCCCCACGTTGTGCCATGTTCTCTCACCAAGAAGAGTTACGGTGGTGTGCCACAGAAGACTCCCAACAGGGAATTGCTCTGTGTGGAGGAATGACAGCCCAAGACACTGATAAGGATTGTGCCAATAAAAACTGTGATAACACTTGGAAATCAAAACACTTCAGATGACAGATTAAATAACTGAGGTGGGGGTTTTTTA
This sequence comes from Apteryx rowi, assembly GCF_003343035.1. NCBI lineage: Eukaryota > Metazoa > Chordata > Aves > Apterygiformes > Apterygidae > Apteryx > Apteryx rowi. Next base: position 864,912 of record NW_020447297.1, on the reverse strand, counting down.
TTGTTTTTTCTGGAAAAAAACATCATTTTTCTGGGTGGTAAAAAATGTATTTTGTCTAATTGCAGCCCGGATATTTCTAAAACGGTGAGTGCATTGGTTTAAAACCTCCTGTTCTACCTAGAACCCCTCCAAGATTTCCCTGTAACAGAGGTTTGACTACATCAAGTCAAATTAGTATAAGAAAAGAACACATTTTTTCACTGTGAGGTGTCCAGATATTGGAAGAAGTCCCCTTTGAGATTTCAGAGCTTGACTGGACAAAGCCCTGAGCAACTTGCTCTCACTTCAGAGTCCTGCTCTACGCAGCCAGGCCAGAGACCTCCAGAGGTCCCTTCCAACATAAATTAATCTGTGATTCTGCCATCATAGCTTGTTTTTTTCTCCAGACTTTCATAAAGCCTATTTTAAACAATAGGACTTTTTTTTTTTCCCCCCAAATAGCTGGTGATCTTTTCTTCAACGTGTGTGAAAAAAGCAGACTGTTTAAGAGATYTGTGTATGGATTTAATAGTGATCTTAAGGCCGACCTTTAGAAGTTCACACCCCCAACACTGCCTCATGCTGCCTAGCAGCCATCCCTTTAGAAAAGGCTTGCCTCCATGCCTGCTATAGGACATGGAAGATTAGGATTAAGCTGATGGTTTAGCCAGTGGCTTTAAGATCTTTTTCTTTAATATCCTGGATAAATCACTGTAATTTTTCTAAGTGAATACTGCAAATCACTCAGGGACTTCAGAAAATATTATCTTCTATTCCTTCATCTCCAGCTGAAGGTGATAATCACTTTCTATGTTTCAGAAGGAACTGTGAGAATTAATGCACCTGTGTTTGTGTGTCATGCAGCTTTTAGTGATAAGTGGCTGTATAAGGGCGTGGGTAATTCAATTAAGTCTATTCCATTTTGAGTGTAATGTTACATTCCTCCTGTTCCATAAACTCAGCTGTGGGGAGACGCCTGCATTTAAAAATGTACCCTCACTTCATAAATGCATCCAGGCTTGGATTAAAAGCATGAAGCCTGCTCAGAAATTCTGTATACAAGATAAGGAAAGAACTGACTTCCACCAAGAGGTCACCTTGCAGAAATATCAGTAGAATGGGACCAGAACTCAYTCAGAAAAACTTAGTCCAGGACAAGCAGGCAGACAGAAAGAAGAGGCATATTTGCCTCTTGTCAGTCCTTCTTCAAAGCAGACAGAGAAGAACTTGTAGCCGTCTTTCTTAGCAACACTGAGTCTCTCCAATATAAACTCCCATCAGAAGATGCCTATAAAGCACACAGGGAGAACGGAGGGAAATATGGTGCCATTTGTTGGGGTRGGCTGGGACAGACCTTTGAAATACCAATCTCAGAAAAGGGTGTGTATAAAAACATGATAGAAATGAACAAAAACTCCACACTAGGTCCAGTCAGAGTCAGTTTGAAAGATCTGCTCCATTCTGACCCTGAGTCTCTGGGTGCAAGTTGTTAGCATCACTATTCAAACTGTGGCTGATGATAGACAGCATAAAGGAGTGTTGTTCCACCTAAAGCCAAGACAGTGTGGACCCAGAGCAGCTAAAGGATGTCAGTGGTTGGAGTCCAGAAACCATCAGGCCAACTGTTTTGTGACTCTTTGGCAATAGTTACAGCCAAGTTGGAGAAGGTATGCCTGATCAATGCAGAACAGAGAGAATTTTCAGAGCCCCTGTCTGATCAGGCGGCCTGCAGATCCTGCAGCTTAGTTTGCAGCCCAAGTGACATTTGGGTCATTAGGGAGAAAGGCCTCAACGGACACAAAATCGATCACATTAAAGACCTGTATGGAAATGTCAGCGTTCATATGGAACTGTGGCAGGAGTATAGAGAACAGATTAACAGCAAGGTCAGGTTCAGTCAAGGAGACCTAATGTCACTGTTGCTGTTTAACCTAGCAAACAAGCCTCTAATCTGCATGCTGAAGTCAGATGGCTCTGCGAATAGCGTGGTAAAACAAATCCACTGCAACAGCATTTGCAGAAGGTCTGGTCCTGCTCAGTGACTCCAGCAAAGGAAGGAGTAAGAAAATCTGGGCCATGGAGTCATTTTGTAAACTTCGTGACCTGAAGACCCAGATTAAATAGTGCTACAGCTTTTTAAACCCATCTGCCAGTCATGCTCTGTCAATGACTGCGAGGCCTGGGAGGTATGCACTGAAAGTCTGACTTTGGTCACTCCAGGTGAGATGATCTGGAAGTAAAGATGGACTCTTGTGTCAGAACACCAAGGCCAGAGTATCTGAAAATTAGAAACTTGGTTGACCAGAATCGAAGATCACGTTAATGACCATTAAAACTTATGTAGAAGCTCTTTCTGTTTAATGTATTCTTTGTGCCAAGCCTCATTTAGCAGAGCACTCAGACATGAAGGAAAGCTACTGCTGCAACAAAGATGCCAGCATTCAGAAAGTGGCTAAGAAATAGCTCTATTTTCTTGCCTTCACATGCAACAGTTCACTATACACCAGTACTACAGATGGAGTGCTAGGAGTAATGAGATTCACTAGCTTCATCCCTATATGCAGATTCGCAGTCTGCAGAGGCTCATTCTCTTCAGCAGCATCACAGTCTGCCAGATATCATAGATGGACGATACGAAAATAACTTGAGATACTGTGGCAGACAGCGAAAGGCAAAGAGAAGAGACCTGACCCCAAAAGTGAGCTAAAAAGATATAGGAGCGAAACTCTTCTCATTATTGGCAGAGGATATAACAAAGGACAACAACCACAAATTACAGCTTGGGAGGTTCGGGCTGGACACTGAGGATAACACTTTCACTAGGAGGGAAGGGCAGCCCAGGAACAGGTTGCTCAGAAAAGTTGTGGGATCTCCATCCTTAGCTTGCCATGCAAGACTTGCCTAGAAAAAAACCATGGCTGAATTAATCTAGTGTTGGTAACAGTCCTGCTTCAAGCAGAAGCTGGGACTGGAGACATATTGAGGTCCCTTCCAACAAAGGAGGAGAGACTTAAGGCAACAGATGTAGAGGAAATTGTGTAAACAAAGTTTTCTTTGACTGTAGGTCCATCTGCACACTCTACAAACATTACAAAGTTCTCCAAATCTTTTGTCCTCCTGTTTATTGCTCTTTTTTTTTGTTTGTAGACCAAAATTGGTAAGATATTGTTAGAAAAGCAGTGTTCAGTACACCAGGATTTGTTTCAAAAAGCTCCTGGAAAACCTTGCAAACATACTTGCAGTTTGCATACTTGCAACTCCTAGCAACCTGGGGGGGAACAGAACAGAGGAATTAGGAGATTCCTTTGTGGGGGAGGCCATTCTGTGGATTGTGGACTCTGCTGAAAGGAGAAAGAACATGCTTGCAATGGAAAACAGACAATAAAGAATGGAGCACTGACTAGCAGTAGAAGTGAAACATATTCTGTGTCCAGGACTCTGCCATTTCATGAATCCCATAAGTGTGGGCTGCTTAGAACTTGATCCGTGTTGTTTATAATCATGTTTCCAAGGGCAGGATATTGCAGTTTTGTGTTCCAAGAGAGATCCAGATAGCTTATTCAGGTACATTCCCAAGGTTACACAAGCAAGATGACAGGCATCCTGCTTGTAGTGCTCCATGCACTATGTGCTCCTTTATGCATATGATCTAGAACCCATATATATGACCCTTGTGCTGCTGCTTCTCCCCACTTCTTTCCTTCTGGATCTGTGACTTTTGTTATGAATTTTAGAAAAGCTAATCTTTACTCTTCCCTGAGAGTAGATCTGAGACACTGCACAAGAGAGTTACACTTTCAGGAGACTGACTCTGTGCTAGGGATTGTTTGTCATTGAGACAGCGGTGTTATAGGCTCCAAGCAATGAAGCAAACTTCCTTCAACACTGAGGGGACGCTGTTATCTGAACTACCCCCTGGATCCCACCTGATGAAGAACCAGCCTGCTACACTGTGCCCATGACTCCCACTAATCTGAATGCAGGCCATTTGCTGTCCACAAGCAATCTGGATAAATATACTTTGCAGGTCATTTAACATAAACKCCCCGGGCAAAGTATTCACCTAAGTGTGTTGTCTCCAGCAGCACAGAGTGCAGCTTCCCTGACCCAGAAATCTTTGCTCAACAGCCTTCCTCTGCTCCCCGCTGTCTGCCATGGGCCTGCTGCAGTGTGAACAACTTGATGCAGCCCAGCCCTCAGCTCATGCAACCTGACAAAGCTCCATTACAGCCCACAGAGCTATAGTTGTGACAATGCGCCATCAGTAATTTTCTCCTATTCAAATTAATGTATCTCCTTAGTCATGAATTATTGGAGAAGCACGTTCTTTTTTTGGCAAAAGGATGAATGTGTTCTTTGGTTGCTGGGATTTTGGAGTGGAAAAAACAGCTGCAAATTTGTTTATCTTGCTGGCTGAAGCTGTAGTTCTGTTGTCCTTCCATCCACACAGCTCATATAGAGGGAAGAGTTTAGTTGGTGTCTTCTTTGTTCTTCTTCCGTTTTTATGATTATCCTGAGGACTCATCAATGCAATCAAGTTACCAGGGCCTGACAGGTTATCACACTCAGCGGAGTTGCCCATGTGCTTGTTTTTAGCCCAAGGCAAATGCCAGATAATACAAATTATTCCTTCAATGACATCCATGCCCCAAAATAAATTACTTCACATTTCCCATGTGCTCTGAGCATACACCATTACTATAGCTCAGCTAACAAGGGCAGGGTTGTGTACATCTACAGCTGAGCACATCACCTGGGGCTTCTTTTGTCAATGCAAAGAAATTGGGACTTCTAGGRCACAGTTCATCTGTCCTGTTTTAAATGTGTCTGGGGTAAGATGAATCATACCCAACGAGCATCTATTCCTTCCTATTTTCTATGCAGAGAATCTAGGCAAGAGCTCAAATGTGGTCATATCTGGCCTGGTGAATCCCACCCACTGTCACTTTTTAAGTCATCTTAATTTTGTGCCTAACATCTAAACCTGGGGAGGAAGAGGAGAGAAAGAGTTAGCACGTGTGCTGTACACTGTCTGTGCTAGGAGTTAATATCCCAGCAAGGATTGAGAAGGCAATCTGAAGGCTCCCATTATCAGTTTCCAAGTTTGATTTATAAATACAACTATGTGGTATACGGACACACATTTCAAGGCGCCGAGCTGATACCACATGACATCCTTATTGAACACAGTGGCACTATATAGTACCCACAGGACACATGTTTAATGAATAAAGGATTAGTTAAATGTCAGAACTTGAAAGGGAAGCATCAGTGGAAAAATCACTGTTATTTATGGGATATTTGTAGAGTTCTGCAGGAACTCATATGGTCCTGATGCTGCTCAGGATTTGCTGCCATTTTCTGGAAATAGATAAAATGACACCTGATGATAAGTAAAGATGAAGGCAGAACAAGAGAGCCCAGGCATGTCATTTTGGTGCTTGTGACAGGACATCATTTTCTGTTATATCCCCAGTCCCTGTTCCACCACCGAATCCCAGGCTCACTGGCCAGGTACCACATCTCTGTTAATCTGAGGTGGGTATGTGGTAAGGGGACATTCAGCCCATTTCCTTCAGCCTGTCAAAGTGGATCCCCATGAATGCAGTTCAGACAAAACAGTACATATAGAGCAACATGGAATCCAGGCTGTCTTCCACAATGGACGCCACCAACACGTGGTCCAGCCGTGCTAGCTTCTCGGCAGGGCTGTAACAACATCAGTCCTTACTATTGCCTAATGTCAACAGGCCTTACAGAAGGATGAGATTTGTGTCAGTTTTGCAAAGCTTGTGCCTACTCTTGACCTAGTATCTTTAACAAATTCAGGTCCTCAAAAGGATCTTCCAGATCATTCTGCCAGCTGAGCAGAGAAGTCCCACAAAGTGTCCGAAACATAGAGTTAAGCTATAATCTCAAACCACTTCTCCAGATCTAGAAAGCAACTTTTTTTTTTTAATCCAGTCCTAATTATTTTTATCAAGTGAGGCTAACTTAAATAATCAGTTGACCAGTGGTGTACAGAGGAGGAAAAAAAAAAAAAAAGGCTGTGCTTGTCTGAAACATGGAGTGCTTGGAGAGTGGGAGATCTATCTTAAAACTGAAGTTTGTGGCAGGTTTTTCTTGGGGAATAAGTTGGAATTTGACTGGCCTTGAGATGAGCAGTTTGAATTACTGACGTGAAATACTTTCTATAGTCTGTGTCTATTAGAGAAGATAAGTAATAAATCATTTGTTGCTTCCGTAACTAGTCCCTGCAAGCAGGTGGTGGAGTAATGTRGTGTGGCAGTGAAAAGGCTGGAGCTAACTGGGCAGGCCAGTGTCAGAAAAGAAGATAATTTTAGCTTCTGTGCTTGTGGAAACAGAACAATTTAGGTGAGTACTGAAGTGTATTTGCAGAGAAAGTACATTTTAAATTCATATATGTAATTATTCCCTGAAGAAGTGCAATGCTCTGTTCCCATTGCAAGGAACTGAAATATACAGAAGTTACCCAACAGATCCTGAACTTTGGATCCCTGTGTTTAAATGCACATAACAAACAGCTTGTGAAGAAAGTACAGACTGAGAATCACTCAAATATGACCTGATATTTTTTTTCCTCTGGACTGTAGCTCAAGACAAATGTGTTACGAATATCAGCATAAACCAAAGTTTATTTAAAACCAGGAGCAAGTGTTTTCTGAACATCACTTGCGTATTTGTAGTTTAAATGACTAATAATAAAAAGTATATATACCCAGTCTGCTGTGTAATATGCAATTTAAAGATTCTTCATTTATATTAGTCAGTCACATCCATAGCTCTATTTGCCCTAAAATGAAATAGTTCTAACCTTTGGCTTATGCTTCATTCTTGGAAGGGAAGAAAAGTTCTCAGCATAGTGGACTCAACTTTTTCCACCATTCCTGAAGCATTTTGCAGTTTAGGCTCATCAGTTGTTGACACTGTATGAAGAGATGGCAAAATGCTGCCTTTGTGGGTGTGTGAGAAATTTGACCCAGCTGTCTCCTACATCCACTATTYAGAGTGATAAACAGGGAGGAAAACAGACCCAGTAGAACTGGAGAACATAGAGCCWTATAACCATTCCCACACAACGTGAATTGGAGCACGTGACATGCTGTAGACCCTTTCAGTAACTCTGCACCTGGCGAATGAGTACCTCTGATGTAGGGCTGTAGTGATACGGAGGTTGTATTACAAGCCTGTTTTTGAGAAGTCAGTACTGGATTACAGAAGAGAGTTATGAGAATTTTTATCTATGTCAAAACTCCAGAGCATTACTGGAAACACAGTAATTCTATAAGCATCAAGAATACCTAGATTTGATTACAATACTCTGTCTTTTCACGCTATAGGTCATTAGCTGCACACAGAAGTTAGATGGCCAGAAACTGTAATTGCTCTTTGAACAGATTTATCAGGTGGCCTCTTGTGTATTTGTTACGGCCAAGTGCCTTTGAGCTCTTTGGTGGTGCCCAGTACCCCGGTATCATACCACCCACCTGTCTGTGCTAGTGCCAGACACCATCGCCTTGGTGAATCTATTTTCCTGAATTCATGTTACTATCTTTATCCTGGATTTCACAGTATCCCAGAAGTTCCCTTAAGCTGTCAATTGAAAGTTCAGCAAGTGGAAAGTGATGGATTGCATATGTAAATTGCCTCTTGACTGCAGGAAACAAGCAATTTCTGATGCATYTACATATATTTTTGCAGAACTCTGGTTTGTGCTGCAGCTTTACTAATACTTATACATGGGACAAAATCATATCAGAATYCTTTTCATTTATTAGCTAACACCAGCACATAAATTAGATCTAGGAAAATCCTACAGGAGAGATTAATTTGATAGAACCTAATGGRATCCTAAAAAGGTTTGGTCAGGAAATTCTGAGCAATTTTTTTTTAACCTTTGAAAAAAAAMCATTTTTTTAATGGAACTGAGCATAGCATTTCAACAGGGCTGTAATGGYTGCTCAAGAAAGGGTCTGACTGAAGGGGCAATAATTCACTCTTTGTTCCAGAAGCTTTGAGACCACAATTCCAGTCTGTTGCCTATTGGATTTAGGTGGGGACCTGCACTCAGACTCCTGTATCACAGACAGGTGCAAGTGTTGAGTGTAAGATTTAACCTTTAATCACCCCGTACCATCTAAGGTCACTTCAGATACTAATTCCTTTTTCTCCAATCCATTCGCTATCCTCTAGATAGAAACTGCCTTAGCTTTCTGCTTATTTTTAACCTCTGAATTTTCATGTTAGCTGAATAACAATAATAAAACAATTATCACAGATAAAAGAACAGCAATACCGTTGCCCAGGAGAGAGCATTGTGTGGGTATGAATCTGAACAGGCTTGCAGTAACGAAGAAGTGACAGCTCTTCTCCCAGTCGGTCACAGTTCTTAGAAATATGAAGACTCAACACTCAAAACAACAACACCGTGGTTTCATAAATGCATATGCATGTTATAAGAAAGCTCTCTGGGAGGAAATGGAATCAGACTGCCACAGGCAGTTACATAAGAWTTAGCTGTTGTTGATATTTTGCTATATGGCCCTGGCAGTACCTGGAAAACCCTGGAAAGACGTTTGTCAGGAGGTGCACTACAATAATGCTACATGAATAATGGTCAGCTTTGATTACCAGCTGCACTGGACTGTGCCAGCAAGGCCAAAAATTGCTAGCTCTGTAAATTGCCTAGTGCTCCTGTCTTCCGGAAGGTAAGGAAAACCACAGCAGGAGGGGAGCTGCCGCTGCCCAGGTGAGCAGTGCGAGCAGGCTTTTATCCTCCTCAAGGCAAGTGGAGCATGCAAAGGACTGGCTATGGCAGAACAAAATCCCTCTGTGTCTTGCATCGACAGCTTGTGGGCACTGCTGCTTGAAATCCCCCAGCAAGCACAGGTCAGCACGGTACTCCTGGGATCACCCCAGTAGCTGCCGGTTACCAGACAGATGCCTTAGCAAGTGTGGAGGCCATGTTAGTCACATCACTCCACTGACATCTCTTGGACCCTCCTAGGTGCCTGAGCAGGTCTATCTTTTTGGCTYTTGTGCCTATAGCAGTCTTACTACCTGTAAGAAGACCAGGAACTGCTTACTTTTAGCGAATATTGCATAGCAATCCTGACAAAAAAAATATTTCATGAATGGTATTAGCCAAGTAAACACAGCTGACAGGAGACCTCACACAAGAACTGACATAAAATGTCACACAAAAGACAACTCCTTCTTCAGCAGACTCCAGGGACTCCGAGGACAAAGTGACTGCTTGTTCTCCAATTAAGCCTAGTTCTTAGAAGCATAAAGGCTCATTACCCACAAAAGACTGATATTTACTGCTAATTGCTCCTTTCAGACTTGTAAACATGGCTTTTGGCAATACAAGGATGATTCATTTGAAGAGTTATCGCCTTCTGAGCAGGACACAAACCTTCTGCAGCCAGTCCAAACAAGCTGATCTTTCACTGTCAGATATAACATTTTGGCAATAAACTGCTTGTGAACAGGCTATAGAGCATGGGTTATTTGCTGAAGAGTTTTGATAAGGATTTCTGAACAAAAAGAAGTAATAACCACTGAGCATGAACAATTTGCAAATAAGAAACAGGAGAATAAATCACTCATTTAGGATTATTTACCCACTCCTGCTGAATGTGTTTCAGTTCCCTTCATGCTCACTTCCTCTGAATTGCCCTGATCAAGTTGTGGTTGACCTTCTTTGTCTTTTTAAACAAGGCATTGACTTTGTTTCTATTTTTATTGGACTATATAATCCCTTTATGGACTTAGTGACATTAATATCCTCAGGGGACTGTCTCAGTTCCAAGCCAGTGAGCTGTTTAGCTTTCCTTTCCCCATCTATACACAGCAATGGAATTACTGCTGTCAATTAATTCAATAATCTACTAGATTGAAGAGCACCTTTCCAAGAATTTTGTATTAAGTGCCTTATGAAAGTGTCAGGCTTGATTAGACTTTCAAACTAAGCTTTCTGAACTGACAGTGAGATTTGTGGTTTAGCAAGTATGAACAAATACACAGATTTAATCTAAGAGTTGAAGGATTGCTATCCATTTACGAAAGATAAACTAGAAACATAGTATATGGCTTTTAAACCATAGGATTGGAAAGATTACTTCATTAAAAATTACAGTCTGTTGTATAGCAGGATTTAATGACAAGCAGACAGATCCAAAGATAGGGATAACTGCTGGGATATTGAGATTCTAGAGAGAAGCACTTGTTCTTCAAATTCCCCATACTGTCTTCAGCTTCAGTTACAATTCAGGCTACCCACATTCACAGACCTGGAATGAGTAGACTGGCTAGTAGGAAATACTGAGGAAAAATATATGGGACACAGTCCCCTCTGGATTCAAGCGCATTTGCCTGTAGTTAGGTACTGCCATAAAAATAGACTTCAGAGCCTGGAGAATCCCAGGGATAGATGTCCAAATCCCACATGATGAGAGTGGAGGCAAAAAGAGTGTTTCCTGGATAGTTTTGGGGATTTGTATTAAACGTTGAATAGAAAGCTAAGAGTGAAATAATCCTGCAGTCAAGATCTGAATTCAAGGTCCGTCAAGTTCTCCACCCCTGCACAGTGGTTGGCTTGTAAGGCAGCGTAAGCAACATCTGGGACAGAAATGCATACCTGAACCATTCTGGCTGTTCCTTGCTTTGCGTCAGTTTTTCTCAAGGGACTCACCCGTTGTATTTGGGCTCTTTCCTGACGATCAGTGCTGCATCCAATCCCCCTTAGTTTGACCTATACTGAGAAATTAAGGCATTCCAGGAACTGTCCCTAGAGTATGATCATCTCTACTGTCAGAGTGTGCTGCTGGGCACAGCTTTTGCCTGAGCGAACCAACATATCCTAGACAGATTGGGAGTTAGCACAGGCCAGCCTCTGTTCCCAACAGGCTCTTTGGATGTAGCCCCCAGTTTCAGAGACTAAGAGAGCTTAATACAGTAGATGTGGGATGTTTTATGCTGGTTGTCCRTCAGAACCAGAGAACACATTTAATTTACAAATATAGATGCCTACTTGGAGTCAGCTGATTGACACAATGGAGTTTTAAAACCACTGCCACAGGTATCCCAAATAGAAAGCCACAAGATGAGYGTCAGAGAGCTGCTGATTACCTACCATACCACACTGAACTAGCTAGCAGTTTCATTTAGCTCTTCCTGGGGGTCATTACACACAATCATTGTTTTACACTCTTCTATAATGTGTTAGACAAAACTGCTTTTCAGCAACTGCATGATTACATAAATCAATCRTATCAGACTCTGCTCTTTTTCCTAAATCTTCTGTTCAAGTGTAGCCCATCAAGAATGGAAGGCAATTTGTCTGTCTAGCTTTATTTTGCACTAACTTCTGTCACCACAGTGATGAAACATCCTCTGTATAAAATCAACAGCAATTGTAAAATCCTTCTTAAACTTGGGCTGGAAAGTAAATGATGCCTGGATCTGCTCTTATAGACTAATTTAGTATCTGCAGACTCCTTTACCACAGCAGAATTTACCTCAAGTTATTCCTGGGCAATGGAAGACAGACTTAGTCTCTTTAAAACAGCCTTTCTAAAAATAAATTGATTAAAGTGCTCACCATGAGGGTTGTGCAGCTGCTGGGATTTCACTGAAGAATTTGAAAGTCTGGCTCCACCTCCACAGTCAAAAGCCTCATGCTGACACAATAGGGAGATGCAATGTTAAGTAAGTATCCTATGGCAGGGACAGGCAGGCAGCATTTCCAAACAGGCACTGCTATTTTTAAAAGGAGAGGTGTCTTATGAAACACATGAATCTGTACTGCAATTTTATGCAGGAGATGTGCATATGCACATAGATAGCTRGTTAAGTAGAAAGATTACATGAATGACTATTTGTGTATGTTTGAGAGGGAGAAACAGTGGAGCAGACAAAATACACCCAACCAGAATGAGCTGCTGGGATAGAAAACCAGCATCAAATCAGTGCATTAATATTCCGAATGAAAAAGTGTCCCTATGCCTCCTGAAACTTGCATGGTTGTTCTATTTCACTATGAACTTTGAAATTCTGAGCAACCAAACTTCTGGACTCTCCCTTGGCTGGAGGAGATCAGAGGAATCACTATCTAAGGCAGCTGTAGCCTTACAAAATGTATCTCTTAAATAATAAGACTTGAAAGTCAAAATTGCTCCTTGATCCATGGGCTGCAGGATGGATGTTTTGTTAGCAGGCATGAAAACAACATTAATTTCATTGCACATCTCCATCAGAGCTCTTGGGTGACCAGGTGCATTGTCAATGAGCAGTAATATTTTGAAAGGAATCTTTTTTTCTGAGCAGTAGGTCTCAACAGTGGGCTTAAAATATTCAG